>NC_142502.1:29611304-29919239 GCF_057876585.1 Rhinolophus sinicus | reverse complement strand
TTCACTTATATGTGGTATATAAACCGAAAACAACAAAATAACAAGGCAAACAACTGAAAGAACAAAAACTCATAGACATAGACAATAGTTTAGGGGTTACCAGACCGTAAGGGGAGAGGGAGGCTCTAGAAGAGGGTAAATGGGGTCTAATATATGGTGATGGAAAGAGAACTGACTCTGGGTGGTGAACACACAATGTGTGATATAGATAATGTATCACAGAATTGTACACCTGAAATCTATGTAACTTTACTAACAATTGTTGCCCCAATAAACTTTAATTTAAAGGGAAAAAAAAGGAACAAGACAAACAAATGAAGAAACAAAAACTCATAGACATAGACAATAGTTTCGTGGTTACCAGAGGGTAAGGGGAGAGGGGGGTTTTAGAAGAGGGCAAATGGGGTCAAATATATGGTGATGGAAGAACTGACTCTGGATGGGGAACACACAATGTGATTTATAGATGATGTATTACAGAATTGTACACCTGAAATCTATGTAACTTTACTAACAATTGTCACCCCAATAAACTTTAATTAAAATATTCTCGTACCACAGAATGAATGTTTCTGTCCTCCCACCCCCAAATTCATTATGTTGAAACTTAATCCCCACTGTCATGGTATCTGAAGGTGGGGCCTTTGGGACGTGATTACTGGTAGGTCATGAGTGGGATTAATACCCTTAAAAAAAAAAGGCCTAAGAGAGCTCCCTTGCCCCTTTCACCACGTGAGGTTAGAGAGAGAAGACAGGTTAGAGAGAGAAGACAAGAAGACGGCTGCTATGAGGAAGCAGCCCTCACCAGACATCAAATCTGTCAGCACCTACATTTTGGACTTCCTAGCTTCTAGAACTATGAGAAATAGGTGTTGTTTAAACCACCCAATGTATGGTATTCCATTACAGCAGCCTGAACAGACTAAGACAGTTCATTTTAAATAAATAAGGCAACTGAGGCGTAGGGAAGTTCAGTAACTTGCTCATGATTATTCAGCTAGTAAATGTCATGCCGGGGGTCAAAGTCTACAATCTGACTGTAGATGCCGCACATTCAACCTGTATGCTCTACTATGGCTCTAGTAAGGGAGCTTCCACACAGGTAGTTAATGGAAGAGGCAACATTTGGCCCATCCTCCCAACACAAGACTGAAGCATTGATTTGTATGTGTGTAAACTGTTTGCCACTCAGTCTCGAATGAAAACTGCAGAAACTATTCAATTTAAATCTAATGTATACAATCTACCTAATCACTAATAGAAGCAAGGACTTTCTATTATATTAAATATTGTTGTTTTAAATTTTACTTTGACAGGGGTTGGGAGCGGAAGGCAAAGGATAAATTCTTTACAAGTGGCATTCTAATCAAAATTCATATAATCGTAAGAGTTTCAATTTTCAGCTATCAGCCCACTTATTCTCCTGGTATTTTATGGAACACAATCCTGGAATAAAAAGTAAATAAGAGAGAATCAAGGTCATGGAGTCCTCTTAGTGATGAGAAAGATAACAGTGCTACACGAAATCCCCAGATCACCTGGTATGAATTTATGGAAGCATTTTCATTGACATTAACCACTGTAAAATCAGTGTCTCAGAAAGGTCTAAGCATAAAAGGTACTTGAGAACTAAGTCAGCAGTCTCCCAGGAACAGACAGCACTCAAAATGGATAACATTTGTTGTATAACTATAATAAACGCTACTGCGGTTTGTTGCTTACAGGGCTTCTGCAGAGATTTAGTAAATCTTTGAAGAAGTCCGTGGCCTGTGAGTTCAGAGGAGCTGCAGGAACACTCGGGAATATTACAAGATAAAAACTGCCTGATAACAACTAGCTTTTACAGGAAGCATTCTTAGTTTTTGAACCATTCGTTAACCTTATGTACACGTTACACAGGAATGATAGCCAGCTAGCCTCAGAATTTTAAAGTATAGTGATTTGTGGAGAATACCACTATGGAAAATCAGTTGATAAAAACAACTCCATTTACAAATCTAAAGTTGTAGCTAAGTCAATGTTTTAATTCCCTTGGTTCTGACAATTTTTTTAACTCTCTCTCAAAAGCAGGTATTTTAACTATTTTTATTTATATTGTATTCCTAGTGCCTCACACAGTCCAGCCATTAGGGACGCACACTATGGACTGAAGGAATGAATGCAAATGGTTCTGAAACAGAGAAGTGTTTTGACATGATGTGTATGTACAACATGGCGATGGCAGGCCAAACACAGAGCTGCCCATTGGTGAGCGAGCCATGACCAAGGGACACCCTGCAACAGCAACCCAAGTTCTAACCAAGTGAGAAAGACAGCCTCCATCGCTCTTAACGGAAGCCTTTATACTAATGATCATTCTAGTCCTTTGCTTCTGATTTATACTGACTAAACAATATTTTAAATATAATTTTTCTTCCCAGGTAAGTTTTTAATTTAATGAGAGAATGCACTAATTTTTGATTCAAGCACTCTAGTCTTTCTTGTCAGTTTTATTTCTCAATTAGAACTCTTTTAATGCATCAGTCTTCTGTGAATTTGATTAGTATGAATCTGTTCGTAAAGGTCTTATCAATTTTTAATGTACCGACAAAAATGATCTCCGAGCCTTGCAAAGTTGTAGAAAGAACACTTTTTGGAAGAAGATAGATCTGAGTTTCATTCTTAACTCTAATGACTTAATGTATGAGCTTCACAGTGACAATTTTTATGAGCTTCAGTTTCAAAAATTCCTATTATGAAAATGTGGACAATTAAGTGGGGATGAGCTATAAGCAAAATGCCTATAGGTGAGTCATAACAAATGCAATAAATGCTTCTTTCTTTTCTTGAAGACTAGACAGACAAGTACTTGCTGATGCCAGAATGATGCTGCCTGCCGGCATGCTGCCAGAAGAGCCCACAAGAGTCCCAGATGACACTGCTACTCTATGCTTTCCACATTGAGATGTCCTGATGTCCCAGCAGAGTTTTCATGACTTCAGGTGTCAGCCCGTTTGATCTCACTCAGGTGTTAAAAAGAGTCAGTCCCCTTAACTGACAGTCAGCCCTGTCTACTAGTCCTATTCCCACCAGCTGCTGGAGCCGAGATACACATATATAAAGAGCGACATTTATTATCAGGAATTGTTCACTTGATCATGAGGTTGAGAAGTCCCACAACCTGCTGTGTGAAAGCAGGAGACTCAGGAAGGCCAGTGGGCTAGTTCACAGGCCTGAGAGCCAGAGAGCCGGTGGTGCAGATTTTAGTCTGAACCTGAAGGTCTGAGGATGGGAGAAGACTGATGTCCCAGCTCAACTAATTAGGTGAAGAGGGAATTCAAGCTTCCTCAGCATTCTTGTTCTCTTTAGGCCTTCAGACGATTGAATGATACCCAGCCTGATATTGAGGAGGGCCACCTGCTTTCCTCAGTCCATCAATTCAAGTGCTAAACTCTTTGGAAACTCCCTCACTGACACTCCCCAAGATAACATTTAATCAGGTATCTGGGCATCCCTGGGTTCAGTCAAGTTAACACATAACATTAAACTATCACAATGTCTGTCACGCTACAGCATCCAAGTTACCATTGTATCGAAGGCTGGCCCCTGGCTGGCACCTACTACTTGGCGCCAACCCCAACTATTTCTCACTTATTATTCTTTCTCCATTTTGAGATTCCAGACCATCTTAAAGCTGGTGCTATAGGTGTTCTATCACTGACTATGTAAACAAATATATTTCAGCCTACTTTTTTGATAGATCCAGTGAACCAAAAAAGTCTTATCTTCATGATACAGCAACTTTGCTTTCTCAGATTTATTTGAGTAGGAGAGAAAACAAATGGTTTGTATATACTGAGAGAACAAATATGGAGATTAGCTTTAAAAACTGTAAGTAATATTGCTGAATATGCATTAAATAATAAAACTATAAACAATTTAGGAAATTAGAGTCTCTAAGCTTGGACACTGGTAAAATCTCCTGATTGTACAATTTACCTACCCAAGAAAGAGGGTACAGTATAGCATCAATCATAATTCTAGTCAAAACTAGAGTTAACTCTTAATTACAATCATTTCGGAGTCTCCACTCTGGTTGATCAGACTTGAACATTTTCCTACCCTGTGTGAGCTTTGGAAAATATTTACCATACAACTTCCTGATCATTCTTTGCCTACCCTTAAGGAGTTTCACTCCTACGCATCTACAGCCTATGGCTCAACAAAAACTCAAGTGAACCTCCATTTGAGTTCTCAGCTCTTTATATTGCTTCCTCCTTCTCAGAGCTCTGTTCCACCATCAGCAGGCTCCTCAGCCTCCCTAAACCCTAATACCTCCCTCCTCAATTCACTGAGGCAGCTGGGCTATGTTTGCACTCCTCTTCTCTGCTTCTATAGTCTTGATACTGGTTTTAGGCAGAAAACTCCCAATCACAGGGCTCCCCTTGTTTGTTTCCTTCTTTCAGGGATCCCACTACTGTGAGGCCTGTGTGTTAATGTCTGAGAATAGTTGTTGCACATGAATTTGCCAATTTAAGTTTCCACGAAAGGAGGTTAAGTCCTGTCTTTGTTACTCCCTCTTGGCTGGAAGCGGCATTTTTAAAATGCAAATTATCTTTCCTGCTTTCTAGATTGTTAGCAGAACCCTCATTTTGGAAAACATGTTACAGTGTTAAACAGAAATTCAGCAAGACAGTAAAAATTTTAAAAGACTCAAGCTGAGATAAATTATTTTAAATAGCCAGACATAAATTCTCCACAACTAGACTAGTTTTAGTTCAAGCATGATGTACTGAAAGCTGTCCGGTGCTGAGTGCATCATTTTCGTCTTCTGTCTGTCTGTATGCTCTTCAGAAACCTACATAGGATTTTAAGCCTTGCCACTGTGGACATTTTTCCTGGGACCATCACTTTCATTTCTTAAAGGAGTTCAATTGCCTAAAAAGAGGCAATTGTTCTGCATAGATGTTTTCTTCTTAGTCATGACAACATAACTTCTGATAATTTATAGATTAGTTCACTGTTTTTATTTGGCTACACAGTGATTTCATTTCATAAACTCTAAAAACATGGTAGCTTCTTTAGTTTCCCTTGTGTAACAAGTCTTCTTAACCTACTAAATGACAGGCATCTTGAGGTACTTATTTTTCAAGCCTGAAGGAAATGAATACGACAAACTACAATTAAAAGATGTATGAACTGTCACCATCCAGGGAGAGTTTAAAACTCTCTAAGTGATTCATTTGATATCAAAGCTATTTAGAAAATGTCTTCCAATTCCATTTTAGCTGTTAGTTTGTTCCAAATTAAAGTATTTGGTTCATATAATTAAAAAAGAGCATGAAATTTTTATTTCTCTTTCATTCTATTCTTCATGCTTTTATTTTTTTTTATTTAAAATTCCAATGCTAAAAATAAAACCCAAGCCTTCTGGAAAACAACATTAACATTGTTGAGCAACTTTCCTTTATTCAAAACATTTGTTGCTATTTAGTTTCCCTCCCGCACAGGTGTTCATGATGAATTAATGTAATATGCACTTCATTCCACAGTTTTCATTATCAGTACAGACCAAGTAAAGGACACAGGTCCATTCATATATTGACTCATTTATTTACTCAGCAAGTTTGTAATGAGTCCATTACTATGATATGCCATGGTGAAATAAACAAATACAGTCTCTGCCCTAATAGATCTTATAGTAACAAATCAGAACTGAACAGTTAATGTTATCAACAAAAAAATGAATAATTACAAAATGATAGGTTATGAAGGAAACAAAAGGCCTTGTAATAGAGATTCACAGGGATAAAGGATGGCAGATTCTTCGGTCGAGTTGTCAGTAGGGACTAAAAAGGTAACATGGAAGCTGAGACAGAAAGAATTAGAAGAAGCCAGTCATACAGAGATGGGAGAACTTTCCAGTCAAAGGAAACTGAATATATAAAGGCCAGAAAGACTTGGCATTTCAAGGAACTGAAAGCAGGCATGCTAATGGACTATAGTGAATAAGTGAGAAAGCAATTGGAAACGTAAGCAGGTAGCAGATTATTTAGGGCCTTTTGATCAAGCTAAAATGACTGGATTTCATTATCAATGCAATAGAAAGCCCCAGAAAGAGTTAAGCCAAGGAGTGACATGAGATAATTTATATTTTTTAAAAGATACAAGTTATAGTATGGAGACTGTATTGGGAGGGGAGGAAAGTCAAATGTGGTTAGGACTTCAGTTAGAATTTATCTTCACATCACCAAAATTAGTTGTTTTTCACATGTATATGACCTTTACCCATAATCCCCCAAAGTGTTTCCACACAGGTAAAAACTCTCAACAAATCAGAAAGGTCTAAGTTATTGCTGTTGTTGCTTAAATCCTTCATATTTCCTGTATTCATATAATTTGATACAAGAAAAAACATCCTGAGTGACAAAGGTTTAAGACTTGCAATGAGATACATGAGAAAGTTTGAAAATAGCCTCCTTAAAGAGGTTTCCACCTATCAGATGATTGGATACATTCTACTGGTGGCAAAAAATAGACAGCAGGTATTTCTCTTCCCAAATATATAATGTATACTTTTTAATACAATTATATATACATTTTTATACAATAACTACATATGCTAACCCAGGGGTGTCCAAACTTTTTTCAACGTTTTTCACCAAGGGCCATATGCGGTAAAATACACAAACAGCCGGGCCACTCACTCGAGGTGAAGTACGTACTGCTTCACCTGGTTTATTTAAGTAAACTAAATATATTTTTGGAATTTGCTGCGGGCCAATTAACGATGGATCATGGGATGGGCTGCAGTTGGCCCGTTGGCCCGCGGGCCGCAGTTTGGCTACCCCTATGCTAACCAGTACCTGACTCATGTAAAAATCTTAACGTGATATACACATTTAACTAAATATTCATTAATTGAATTTATTTATTTATCTCTGCCACCACTGATTCACCTCTCTATTCCCTGGAACCTTATAGCAGGGACTACTCAGCACATTCCAGGTCTCCACTCAGGCATCACTGTGGCTAGGACTCTCCTGATAACCTCCCTTCTCAACACCTGACTGGACTAGCTGTCTCTTTTCTATGCTTCAGTAGCATCTGGTGATACTCCTCTCTGAGTACATACAGACTGTTAGTTAATTTGGTTATATTTTTTGAAAGCAAGGACTATGTATTTCCAGTACCTGACACTTTGTTGGCACAAAATAAATGCATGTGGTATGAACGAATTAATGAATGAGAATACAGCGTTTTGTCTTAGCACTGTAATTTTACTTACTGTTTACAAATATAATACTATACATATAAAAACATAAAGACAATAACGTATTTATTATACTCAAATTGAATCAAAACTTCTTTTCCTATGATAGAGAAGATAGATGTGGTGAGAGTGGGTGTCGAGAGTAAGGCCAAGTGGAGGTAAGAACATTGTTATAACAAGTATTAGTAGGTGGATAAAGTCCACAGTTAATAGACTATCATCTCTAAAAAGATATGCAAGCGGATTCTTTACCAAAGCATTTATTTGGTATTTTATTGACATGAATTCAAATACAATTTTATCATCTCAAGGTTTATTTAGCTACTTAGATTTGTAAAATTCGATCTTACAAATCACTAGGGGTTATGTTAACCTGATAAGGAAATGCACTTCTAAAATTTGGATTCTGTTGGCTTTTCTTAATTCTTAAATAAAAAATTGCAACAAATATTATCTTCTGGTTTTCTTTTCCCATATTATCCCTACAGGAACTTTAGGAAAAGTACATCATAAAGTAAAAATAAGCCAAATTAATATCTGAGTAAGATTAATTAAATAACTAATTTACTCCCAAATTGTTTATAATAATATCTTTAAATTAAATTCTGTCAAGCTGACAAATGTAATTTCTTTTTTGGTTTGAAATTATATTTTTTCTAATTACTAATAAGTTTGAGCATCCCTACAATTGCTTTGTAGCCATTTGGTTAGTCACTGTAATTTGCCTAGTGTATCATTTGTCAGATGCCCATTTTTCTAGTCAGGCTATTGACTTAATTTTGTTGATTTTTAGAAGTTCCTTTATGGTCTAGATCAGGAGTCATCAAATGTTTTTTATAAAGGGCCAGATAAATATCTTAGGCTTTGCAGGCCATATGGGGTACCTACCACAATTACTCAACCTCTGTTGTGTGGTGAGAGAACAGCCATTGATAATATGTAATTTTCTTTGTTAGTGGAATATGAAATAATGCTGAGTCATGCAACTGATAACTGAGTTGGATTCTGTGATATTTGATATAATGTTTGTCACAGAAATTTGATTCATAATCCTCACTAAATTAGAGAATTTTGCTTCTATTCCAAGTTTGATAAAATAGTATCATAATTAGATGTTGAACTTCATCTAATTTTTTTTAATTCTAGTAATAAAACCACATTATCTCTCCTCTAACTGAGTAATGTGGAGAAATACTTTGTTATATTTTATGATATTTAACCATCCTTGCATTTCTGTGATAAACCCATTGCTTGAGCTATTTTTAAAAATACACTATTTGGTTCAGTTAGCTGATATTTTATTTAGAATTTTTGCATCTGTGTTTATCACCAAAATGAGCCCGTGGTTTCTTGTGTTGCCCTTCTCTGATTTAAAAATCAAATTACACCAAGCTCATGAAGTGAACTAGGAAAAGCCTTTTATTTTCTAGTAAAATTTGTATAAGTTACCATTTAATTATTCCTTGAAATTGGTAGAATTGCTAAAACAATATTGTCTTGGCTTGTAGCTTTTTGGGATGGAAATTTCTTTAAAACAACAGTTTCTATTTCTTTAATACTCAATTATCTACTTCTTTTTGTGCCGATTTCTGGCATTTTATTTTTCTTCAGAAATGTGTATGTTTATGATGATTTTATATTTATTAGCATAGAGTTATTTACTTTTAAAAATTATTTTAAAACTTTTTTATCTGTAGTTGTTTCAACTCATATATTCCATATAGTGTTTATTTTAACCATTTTTTTCTTTGAAAATTCTTGCCAGAGGTCCATGCATTTAATTAATCTTTTCAAAGAATTTTTTTTGTTGTTCTTCTCAATTTTTTTCACTTGTTTTGTTCTTTTATTTGTTCTTTCTTGTTTCTTTGATTTTATACTGCTGCTTTTTCTGGTTGCATTAATTGAATCCTTAGCTCATTTTAAAAAGGTAATTTTTATTTCCTGATAAATATGCTTAAATTAATAAATTTCTCTTATATTGCTTTACCAGTGCCTCACAATTTATGATAAACATATTTTCATCATCATTCTGTTCTAAATATTTCACAATAGCTTTTATAAATTCCTTTTATACAAAAGCTGTATAGTGGTATACTTTATGATTGCCATCATTGAGGTTTTTTTTCAAACAATACACTTATTTTCAAATTTCATTTGAATTATTGCCAGAGAACACAGTTTGTATTATTTTGAATTTATTGGTTTCCTCTGTTGCCTATTGCATTGGCAGATTTTACAAATTTTCTATGTGTGCTCAAAAAGAATGTATTATTCTATTTGTCTATTTGTTGGATATAATACTTCAACATGTTTTTAGTGTCCAATTATATAGTTGATTTCAGCTTCTTAATAATTGCATTATTCATATATTCAGATCTTTTTATCTCTTTGATAGAGGACATGTGAAAAATTTCCAAATAAATTTAGTGATTACTCTATTTCCCCCTGCTATTCTATCAGTTATTACTTTTCTGTCTGTCTAGTTATATTGTTAGGTGCATATATACTCATAGTAATATACTTCCTTATTCTATTGTTATTATTCTTATTCATTTTTAGCAACACATGACTATTAATTGTTCCTAATATTATTTTTTGTTTTGAATTCTGTTATGTCAGAAAACAACATATCTACTCCAATTTTTTTTGTTCCTTGAACACGCTACTAGATCTTGTTTTTCTGAATACATCACTGGTAAATTTTATCAAAACGTTAAGTAAGAAATAATATCACTTCTATGCAATTTCTTCTGGAAAACAGTAGAGAAGGGAACACCTACCAACTCATTTTAAGAAGCCAGGATTACCATGACAGCAAAAACAGACAAAGATATTGTAAAGAAGAGAACTATGGACCAATATCTCTCACGAACATACACATAAAAATCCTCAACAAAATGTTAGCAAATCAAATCCATCAATATACCGAAAGGATAACACTTCACAACCTTTCATATCATGGGCTGCTTTAAAAAATGGAAAATCAACTTAACTCACCATGTGAACAGACTGAAGAAGTAATACCATATGATCATCTCAATAGATGCAGAAAAAGCACTTGACAAAAGTCAACATCTTATTTTGCCTATATTCTTTTTACCAGTGTCCAGCTATTTCTGTTGTAAGTGAAGTATCCATCTCTCTGTGCAGTCCTATCTCTCCTTAAATTTGGGGCCTCTTAGTTACCCTGTGATCTTAGCTCTCTGATAGTTTCAAGAAAAGTCATAAAGTTGCAATTTATTCAGCTTTTTGTTGGTGATGGTGATGAAGTTACTGTAATGTATAATAATAGCAGGAGTACTCCCCAATTCTAAGCAGGAACTAAAAGTGATAATGACCATCTCTTACTTCCAATATTTACAATATGTTCTTTTTCATGTCTACCAGGACTTATTTTATTTTCAACTATTTTGATTCAAACTTTATTACATTACATAGAAGTTACAGACTTCTGTTTCCACTAAGATGGAGTTGACATACTTTTCCCTATTCATGCTGCTAACAACATCTAAAATCCCTGGACATTATACAGAAAGCAAACATAGCACAACTCTACAAATTGGTGAGAAAAAGGCAGATTGGCAGGGAATTTAAATGCCAGGCATGACACAGTAGTCAGTTCTCTGGGTTTTCTTTTTGCTTCAAATATATCAGACTTGCAGCTGAAGAAGCCAGCAAATCAGATGCCATTGGTTTGGACAAAACAAAGTACCAAGAAAAGCCTGTTGTCTCTAGCCAAAGGGCCAGAAAATGGGCATTCTGGCAAGAAAGAACTCTTTCAGACAATGAACTGCTCTTTTCCAGCCAAACACCATAGGAAAAGAAATGGTGGCTCCACCCCATTCATGCCAGCAAAGGCTCCTAATCTACAGCAAGGACTCATAGTGATGTTTTGGGACTCCTGTGCTATTGATATTGGGAACATTGCAAATTCAGTCACTGAACCAGCAAATGGATTGGCTTAGTTCATGGTCATGAAGTTGTGGCATGAAGTTGTCACCTCACTAGGTCCTCAGCTTTCCATAAAGCTAAAGAGACAGGAGGCAGTTTAACAGCATTTATTTATTCTCATTTCATGGGTCAGAGGGTTGTACCTGAGCCCATGGCATACCACAGCCAGCCTCTTTCCAACCCCTCATCTTGTGGAGGATTCTGGCTCCCTTTACCCAGCAGGAATGGAACTCCTAGCCACCACTGCGGGCTTCTGGAACCAGATCCCAGAATGCCAATGGCTTCTGCCCATTTATGCGTTCATTTTTGTGCAGTTTCTGGTTCATAAGGATTTCATCTTGTTTTTGAACCTGGACATATATTTTTGGTTTTCTATTTTGTCTATCCCTGCAATATTTAGAGCATAAGCTCAGTGTATAAACTCAATTGTACTATCTTGATCTGAAGCACAAGCATAGGAATTTGCTTTTCACCTGCATTTTTATTTAATGTGAATTGGTGAACAAATCTTAATGAGTGAAAGAAAAATAGCTACCAAATAAAAGAAGGGACAATTCATATGATAAGTTGCTAAAGATAGTATGTCAAATGCTTTAATTCACCATATTTATTAAAACTTTGTGTGTAATCAGGTTTTCTAACACTTAAGGGCATTTTATAGGGACACACACTTTTAACATGTTAAAAATATATTATAAAGTATGAATTATCCATTAAATCAACGTCTTATCAAAACTATTCACAACTATTTGCTAAACTTACAAAATATTTCATTTCACCTACCCACAAACAACTGATATTAATAAATACTAAAATAAATAAATAAATAAATAAATAAACAAACAAACAAACAAATAAATAAAAGCAGTGAAAAAAAGCCCATCCTTTGCCATATAAACTAGGGCATCAAAAGTAATCAGACCACAGAAGCAAAAGTGTTAATGCACCTATGAACTCCATACATACTTCATCCTTCTTCCATATTTTAAAAGGAATTGGGCTAAAATTGTGCAGAAGAATGTGAGGAAAATTAACTGCCAGTTTTGCAGGGTATGATCTATACGCACACAATAATGATAAATGAAGTATTCTGTCACGTTTTCCTCATTTCTGTTTCCCATATTTAAGATACAGTCTTAGCTAAGACCAATATCATACCTACTTAATTATCTTGCCTGCTACCCCCTGATATACTGCATCATCTAGTTATGTCTGCATTGCATGGAGAGAAGATCTGGCTCTCTTTCAGTTCCCATAATAAGAGTGGACAGTCAACCCAGATAATTCAGGACAAATGTTCCACTGGGGCCCTGAAGTGTCTTGCTTGTTACCCATATTAATCACATTAACTACATCATGGCGAAATTCCATTTTGTACTGTGTGGTATTGAGGCGGCCTTAATGTTTTATGATTATGCTATGTAAATTCATTTTTACC
Organism: Rhinolophus sinicus; assembly: GCF_057876585.1. Taxonomy (NCBI): domain Eukaryota; kingdom Metazoa; phylum Chordata; class Mammalia; order Chiroptera; family Rhinolophidae; genus Rhinolophus; species Rhinolophus sinicus. Next base: position 29,906,598 of record NC_142502.1, on the reverse strand, counting down.
TGATTAGTTTGCCACAACACAAGGAAAGCACCACTCAAAGAACAGGCAGGGTCAGAAACTGACCCCATTTTTCTAGGATGTGGGTTCCACATCTTATGCATAAATAAACAATTTAAACAAATTTGATAACAAGGAGTCATATTTTCCCTATTGGCTTTATCCCTATGAACAAATCAATAAAAACATGAGAATTGAGACAAGTTGTACATATTCCAAGTTTAAAAATAACAGTTCATTAATTCATGGTCTCTCAATATCAGCACTATTGACATTTTGGGCCGGACAGTTCTTTGTGCAGACCTGTCCTGTGCATTGCATGACGTTTAGCAGCATCTCTGGCCCCAGCCAGCTAGATGCCAGGAGCAACACTGCCTTCCAAGTTAGGATAATAAAAAACGTCTCCAGATATTGACAAATTTCCTCTGAGGGTGTAAAATCCCACCTCCCTATTAAGAAACATTGCTTAAATTTGATTTTGTTTTTCGGGATACTGGTATTTTTCACCTTCCAACACTTTAGTGTTCTGGTATGGCTATGATGGTAGAATCTGTCTATGCCTGTCCGGCCACTGTAACACTACTTTCTCCCTATTCCATACATGGATAACACATGCTATGAATTAATAATCTGAAATATTAACCAGCTGTCTGGTCTGTTTTCTCATGCCACCACCAATTATTCTCATACAACAACATAAGAGTTACCATTTGCCCAGAGATTGAGAGGGAATTTTTCAACACTCAGCAAAGAAACCAAATTCTATGCTTCTCAGGCTTTAAAGCTATCTGTGACGAGCCAAAAATCAAATTTAGATTGACACCTCAAACTCCTTAATGACTAGAACTTCGTCAATGCTGTATTTGAAATAAGCATTATGAATTTTGTGACCCATTTACTTAAAATGTTTACATTTCTAGGTCTCTTGATACACAGAAAATTTCAATGTGGCCAGTAAACTAATGCACAAGTGATTCATATAAAACTCTATGTAATTCTTTACAAATCGACCATTACATGTATGTTATAAATCTGAAATGAATCATTTAAACACACAATGTTTCTCTTGACCCTTTAAGGGAGATTGGCTTAGTTTCCAAAAGCAAGTTGATTGCTACAGCTTTCACATAAATCCAAATGCTGTTCTTGTGTACCTTTTCTTAGGCTTCTTTTAAAAATTCCTGATATGTGACAATGTAATTTGCACCTCAGTAACCTTAGACTGGCTCTGTAGGTTTTAACTAGTGCATAAAGTAATTTTCTGATGTATACAGATAGTCTATAAGCGCAGTCTACAAGCACTGCCTATGTGTGAGTAACAGAATGGACCAGAAATATTAACACAGAGAATTAGATGGAAGAGAATTTTATAAGATTCTCTAAGGAAACAGACTTATTTAAAAGGATAAATATTTAGTACTGTATATGAAAAAGATAATTCACATCTTTTTTTATAGGTGTAGAAACATATAAGCATGAGGTTAGAAATAGAGGGATTAGTTACAACAAACACATGAATAGTTATTACTATTATTAATGTTATATTGTTATTATTTTTCTGGAGTTTGATAAGAAAGACAAGTAATCAGAGGACAGAAAAAAAGTAATTCACAAATTAAGAAATACAATTAGTAAACAAATTTTGAAAGCTATACAAACTGGCTGGCAATCACAAGTATAGAAATTAAACCAAGGTGACATTTTTGTTTTGTGTCTATTAAGTTAGAAAGATTATTCTAAACTAGTAATATCAAATAATGATGACAGCTTCTCCCTACCTTGCGTACATTGCTAAGACATCATTAATTATTTCTTTAGGAAAACAGAGAGCGAATTGTTTAAGAACCATTTATAATACCTATTAATTTTTCAAATAGACATAATTTGATCCAATTTATGGAACTAAAATTTATCCTACAGACTATGTACCTAAAATTAGGAACTTTTCTGAGTCAAAGTGTTTTTTTTAATCTCAATCTTTAAAAGAGTGTAGCAATCAAGAACTACACCTAGAAATCGATGTTAAGGAAACAAGGTCTAAGATATAGAAAAACTATATGAATGATAACATTAATCATCAATGTTTATTTTTAAAAATCTGAAGCAAGCCAGGTTTCCTGAAATAGGCAAATGTTGATGGTAATTATGGAACATCCACATGACAGAATATAATACAGGTATTAAAACATGTCAAGTTCATATGATACGTAAAATATACAGTAGTTAAAATAAAGATAAAAAGAATATTTAGAAGAGAGAGAAAAAGGAGAAATAGAAGTGATATCATAGCAGAGATGTATGAATATGCCTTCCCAACACAAACCACAGATGTGGTTTAAAAAAATTCGGTTAAAAGCAGACTGATAAATTTTTACTTGCTTTGCTGAGAATTTCAAGACTAAGGAAGGAACAAGGGCAATGACTCTCTCTCCAGCAGGACATAATGTAATACATAAGGGCTTTATGTTTTGAAAAGCAAACTCCTTCATATATGAGTATATATTCATAATATTTCATCTCAATTTTGACCAATCTCAGTAGCAAATAACTATTTCACGAAGTGCAAGTGGTAGAAATCTTGGAAGTAGGTGACTACATCATTTTAGGGGTCACACCAGTCAAAGAAGAGATAATCTGGGTATGAAATCATATGTTGTGCCAGAACTTGTCCAAGTGGATTTCCAACAGCCCAGAGGGAACTGGAAGGTGAGAGAGCATGAATAGAATGAAAGAGAGAAGATAGCTCAAGAGGTTTGGGGGGTTCTACAAAGATAAATCCTGATGATGTAACTATCACAATGAGAAAGGGTACATGAGGGCATTTAAAAACCAGTGTGACTACTCACAGTGGTGGACACACTCAATAATGGCAAAAGAAGAGACAAACACAAGGATGAGAACAAAAGGGGACAAAGGTCAAGTGAGTGAGATTCCACCCTAAAATGAGCTGAGTTCTGCTATAATACTAAGGATAAAAGTATTAACAACATAGAAAGGAGAGGGTTGCAATGTGGATCAGGTGGCATAATTTTTATAACCAGCATTCTTGACCCTTTTTTTTGTTTTGGGTTAGGTCTTCTCCATCAAGAAGAAGAATTTTCAAATTGTAAAAGGCAGCAAGGCATCTGAATATTTTGCTGTGACCTGGAGACAAACCACACAAGCATATCCCCTGGAAATTTTGGAAACACAGATTCTCAGGCCCACCTTGGACCTCTTGAATTAACAGCTGCATTTTAACAAGATTCCCAAGTGATTATATTTTCAGAAGCACTGGTCTAAACAATTTCAATCTTTAGATCCTGATAAAACAACTTCCTACTGTGATTGCTTAAGCATTGTAAACTCTTTTGAGAACACAGAAGAGAAGCCTGGAAATGGGTAAATGTCCCCATTTACCAAGAAATGTACATTACAACAAATACAGAATGATATTTTACAAATTATAGAAAGGAAAGGATATAATTTTTATGGAAAAAATTTTCCAATAAATGTGTTTTATTTGGGATAACACCAGCAATCCATTTCTAGGAAACTATCCTAAGGAAATAATATGAATTGAAAAACAAACTAACAAAACCCTTTTATGTTCAAAGATATCCACTGCACATTTAAAATTCTGAAAAATTGGAAAACCTTTTCTACAAAGAACATGTGTTACTGTCATAATCAGAGAAAAATGAACAAATGAACATTATTTAAGTGTAGATAATATACGTATAAAAGCCTGAAAATATACCAAATATCACCAGATTTCCCTCCCTCTATGTACTGAGATTATGTTTTTTCACACTTCTCTATATTTCGTGTATATTTATAAATTATATAATGAATATTAAATATTAATATTCATTGATGATCCAAAAATAAGCTTTTTAATAGGGAAGTCATAATATTATACATAAATTATCCCAAATACTTAACAGTGTGTAAGAATTTTTAGATTGCCATCTGAGAGAAACTCATTATTTCTAGAGAGCTTTCATTTTGGTACAGTATCTGGCTCAATAAATACTTGTGCAGCAATGGATATTTAATAAGGGCTGTTATAGTCAGAGAAGCACATAAGGTAAAGGAATTTTTAGCTAATTAAAGGACTGTCCAAAAACTATTGGTAAATGATTTCCTGTCAAACTGAAGGGAGGTTTCTGACATTAATGCCATGTGGTTTTGCCTTATTGGATGTTTTCCTTGGATGATATCAGAGGCATGTTGTGACTCAGTCCTGGGAGAGCCAGCTTAGAGGCTCTCTGACAGAATCAAGATATAAAAACATCTCAAATCAAAAGAATAAAATAAATAATACAGAAACATGTTCTAAGATATAGAAAAATATAATATAAAATAAAGGAAACATTCTAAGTCATTTCAGAACATTTGCATTAGTCAATAAATGATATTGGGGAAAATGGCTATTAGGAAGAAAATATCAAATTAGGTCCTTACTCATACCATACCCCTCAATAAATTCCACATGACTTAAAAGAGTTAAGATTTAAAAATGAAAACGACAAAATGAAGAAAATTTAAGTGACTATCTGCTTTTGTAATTCATAGAACGTTTAAAATATTCACAAAGAGAAAGTCAATAGATTTACCTACTTAAAAGTTAAAAACCTTGATGTCAAAAACGATCACAAAACTAAAAGGCAGAAAAAGTGTGTACTGGTGAAGGAGGGAGATACGTGGTACAATATGGCATAGGCTGCTATCCTTAATTTGCAAAGAATTCTAAGGTAAACATTAAGATCCCAATACAAAATCAGCCAAAGACACAAATAAGTAATTTATATAATACGTAGGAATGACTAAGAAAATGATTCAAACTCTCTACAAACCAAAGGAATGCAAATTAAAATGAATAATCATGACTTTTCACACTTGAAAAAAAAGAAAGTATAAAAATATCATGATTGCTTCTCAGCCTGTTGGCTAAGATCAAGTATAAAACATCATCAATTCTCCATTCTGGGAAAGATAGGGTTAGATAAAGTACCATTGAGAGCATAAATCTCTCATGAAATTTGGCTGCAAAAATTGGCGGTGGTTCAACCTTTCCAAAAATTAATACTATATATCAGACTTAAAATGATCATCTTTGGCACAGTAATTCTACTCACAGTATTTTTTCCTAAGGAAATAAGCAGAGACCCAGGCAATACAAAAAAATGTTGTCACTTTAAAAAAATAATGAAAAAACCCTCAAAAATCTATCAATGGAATAGCTAAATAGATCACTGTACGAATATCATGCAAATATTAAAGATTCTTTCAATAAATTTTAATAAATGAGGATATGCTTGTTATAAATTAAAGAGAATAAGATAAAACTACATATATGATAATCCCATGCAATACATTTATAAATACAAAAAAACAGAATCAGATTTCTTTTGATTATAGGGTTTTATTATCTTCTTTAGAAATTTTTGTATTTCTCTGTAAGAATATCTTCTATAATCAGAAAAAAATAGGCTGGTAAAACACAAATAACACAATAGTAACTAATACTTATTTAGCATTACTATATTCCAGACACTGTGGTGGTTCAGATAAATTTCATTTATTCCCAGAACAACACTCCCAAGTACTTATCATTATGATACCCATTTTACACTGGTATTTGTTATAGACCAATATAAATTCTGCTATAAAACTTTCATAAAATAAAATTAACTGACTATCAAAATACTTGCTTTATTGCTAGTACCAGGAATAGTGCTTAATAAAAGTGTGTTGAGTGAATATATTTAAACCAACTGTATGGAATTCAGTAGAATTACATGTCAGACTCCCTCTCTTAGGTTCAAAAAAAGTAATACACAAGGGCAGAGCAAGAGAGACCTGGCTTAGCGTTGTTTATGTTCTCAATTAACCTTGGGTGCCTCAGACAGCATGACGTTCCCTACATCGGACATGCTCTTTGATCACCTGACTGCAAGGCTGAGGAAATGAATTTTCCTTGAAGTGAAAACATGATTAGGATTCCTCTACCATTTAAAAATCACTTTAAAAACTGTTAAAACAAAAACTGGAATTGAGATCTCATTTGTTATCTGCAGTTTCACATTGCAAAATCACTGCTAACCTCAGAGCCAAATGCATTTTTTTCCCTTTGAATTTTTCTATTAAAGAAAGATTTTCTTCGAAGCAGGTTAAGAACTCTTAATTCTTTTCCAGGAACCAGAGAGACAAAAGACACTGGCCAAATCCCGCATCTAGTGCTGAAACTTTAACTGTCAAGAGAAGAGGGAATACTTTTCTCACAATATCAGGAAGGAAATTCTCTTGAGTGCTCTCTGCCACCTAGAGAGAAGGCAGTAATAACTGTGGCAGTTATAAATCTCAAGTATAGGTATGTAAGAAATATCACTTCCTCCATTTTTCATAAATCGACTTCATTTTTGACTCTGAGGCCCCATATTTCAAGCTGGCAGGATGTGAGTCACTTGTACCCTAACTCAATGTGTGTGTAGGTTCTAAACTGTTGGCATGCACAGCAGTAGCACGGTGCACGTACGGTGTATCGCCCGGTCGGCATGACTCCCTATCTGCAGCACCAGTGAGATGCTTCCTATTAGGGCATTAGGAGAGACTGGTAACCCCAATACTAGACCTTCATATTCCAGCAGACCCCATCTCTCTGACCTGCTGCTTAGCTTCTCCACCCAGTGCCCACGCTGCTGTTCAGGCCCTCACCCAGCTCTCTGTATTCCCTGTGCTCCGTGATGTCCTTCTCTGTTTTGAGGTGGGCTTTAAGAAATGCCCTTTCTGCCTTCGCTTTCATCTAAGCCACTCTGCACCTTTTGCAGACTCTCTTCATCCAGTCTTGACACAAGTCAAGAAGTCTCAGAAACTACCTTTTCCTTCATGCCCTGCCTCAAACCTCCTTTACATGAGAAAACTAACAGATTCCCACATGCCTCAATCCTGTGGAAGAAATCAAAGTTTAAAATGCAGGAGAGATTGTGCAGCCACTTGGGTGACAAAGATTGTTGGGATTTGAAGTCTCGGTATAGTATTAAGTCCCACATCATATATGCCATGGTAGATGGGACATTAACTGCCCAGAGACCAATTAAATACAAATTAGATATCAATTTAGCAGCAGAGCATTTCAGAGTATGGATATGTCATAAATTATCTGTGACCTATTGGTAAATATTTAGTTTGTTTCCATTTTTTGCTATGGCAAGCAATTACTCAATAAACATTGCTGTATAATATATTACATAATCCTATTATTTCTATCATAAATATTTCTAGAAGTGGGTTCAAAGTTATGCACATTTCAATTTTAATGAGTTATGCAAGAGTTACTTTGCAAAAATGCTATGTTCAAATTGACAATCTCACTAAATGCACATGGGAATACTAATTTTCCCAACACCCTTGCCAGTACTAGATGTTATCAATCTTCTTAATTTTTGCTAAACTGATGAATAATAAACAATAAGGCATTTTTAAAAATTTACATTTCCCCAACTTCTATTTGGCTAGCATCTTCTAATATATTTTTGTCCACTCACAAATTCTTTTATGGCGAATTGTCTTCTTTATACTCTTTACCTAGGTTTATATTTTGTTATCTTTTTCATTAATTTCTAGGAGAAATTTTCTTCTTTTTTTAAAATAAGTGCTTTTTCTCAGTCTATCTGAATTTTATTTTCAAAATGGACTTTTACCACATAGAAATTATAAAATTTTATATAGAAAAATCTATATAATCTGTTTCCCTTTTATGTTGTTTTGTTTCAGTGGGTTTCTTCTGTTACTTAGGAAAGCTGTGCTCAATCTGGGATGGTAAATATACTCCTGTATTTTTTTTTTCAATACTTCTATAGATTTATTCTATATTTATGTTTTAATTCATAGGGATATTCCTTTAAATACAGTGTGAGAAAGGGATCTAGATTTATTTTCTTCCAAACTACTTCAACAATATTTATTAAGTATTATCACCTTCTTTACTTTTGGCTTGTTTTTATTCTCCCTTTGTATTTAACAGGTGTTGTAAACTGACTAACCACAAATATATTTTGTTTAGTTCACATTTAACTTTCTATTCTCTTTTTTGTTGTTATTGTTATTTCTTATTTTATTTTTCTTTTAAGTTTTTAATTCCCTGAGCCTGGCACCCATTCCCCAGTTCTCCGTAGGCCCCACCACTCTCTACTGTCGCATAACAAAATGTTTCATTTCTTTACCTCTCTGTGTGGCCCCTGAAAGTATTTGAATTTTCACTCTGACATTGATTTTTCTAAGAAATTTTATTCTTTTAGTTGACTTTAAATAAACTGTTTCTTTGTTTTCTATTTTTTTCTCCCCAAAGTCAGTTATAAAGATATTTTTAATATCTGTGTTTATATTTTTCTAATTGATTTATAATTTTATTATATTTTATCAGAGAACGACCTTTTAAAGTCTCTACCTTAAGGAATGCACTAGAGTTTTCTTTCTGGGTTAATATATAATTGACTTTTGTGAATATTTCATGGGTATAAGAGAATAATGTGTTTTTTTGTTTGCAGGGTATAAAAGTCTATAAATACTTTTATACTGATTATGTTTATTATAGTATAGTTATTCAAATTCTCCACAACAATAATATTTTTGGTTATATGATTTGTCAAATTCTGCAAGAGTATTGTTTTACTGAGATATCTAAAATTCCATTTTAATATACAAAAAAATTGTAAAATAATTGTATTCAAGCAATAGTTCAAAGACCTTTTACCACAATCATAAATACACACACCAACAAAAATAAAATTATAAAGGAAAGATCTGGGGACCACTATGCACTCTCAAACAAGAGGAAACTAAAAAGATAATGGGCTTTAATTAAAAGCCAATATGACACGTAGATAATTATCAGACTAGTGTGCAATCTGGTCTGCAACAGTTACACCCAGGACAATCTCTGGGAGTTAGTAGAAACCAAAGCCATGCCCTAAAGACAATCTCTGGGAGTCAGTAGAAGCCAAACCAGCCAACTGCACAGGTGGGCAACCCCATCCCATCTTTTACTCTATACCCTCAACTGCTGTTGGTTGTAATTCACCATTCTTGGACATTCAGATATTTTCTAAGAAACCAACCAGAATTCCAGAATCTGTCCGATCCTAACACAGGTTTCCTAATCATAATGAAATTTTGTTGTTGGAATTATTAGTTCCAGAAGATACCGAGAAACTCAACCTCAAAAGTGGCGTTTAAAAACTGCACTAGATAGGTCCAAGATGGCGGCGGTGTAGGAGAATGCTGAACTCAGCCCCTCCCACGAGCAAACACAAAAACACACATACACAGGTAGCAATTACTCCTGGGAAAGAACCAGCACTAAATAAACAACTTCTGACAACAAGAGACCAAACAGAGAAGCCAAGGGGGCCCTCCAGAACTACGGGGAACTCTCCAGAGGTCGGCGGGGATGGTAAGCAATGGCTCTAGTCAGGGCTCAGGCCTACCTGCAGGATCACCGCAGCAGCGTGTTCACAGCTACGTCGCCTGGAGCGTTGGCCTCCAAACAAAGGCAGGAGGAACAAAAGGGTGCCACCACACACACACACCCAGCCGCCTGGCTTGGCTGCATTCTCCACACCAGCGGCCGGAAGTTCCAGAAGTTCCCGTATGGACCGCAGGCTCCGGAAGTGCTTACTCAGAGCCCAGGTACCGGAAGTGCCTGCTCAGCCCCCTGCTCCGGAAGTGCACCAAGACAATATTAAGTTTTGTCCTGTTGTCTTTATTTTATGAAAATCTGGAATTTCTGATCGTCTCTACATTATGTGTTTCACAGCTTAATTGTTTGGTATATAATGATGTACAATTGTTATAGCTTCTCTGAGCATTGTAGGCTTCATGATGATACAATATAGCTCTGACCAATTTAAGGCTTATGGTTATAAATTATACTTTAATGGATATTAATATCACCTTTTTTGTTTTGTTTTTATGTGCTTGATTTTGCTGCAAATGTTTATCTCTTTATCTTAAAATATTCCTTTTTATTTTAGATATTAACTTTGGATTTTCAAATTACTCTGAGACTACTTCCCTGGCTGTGTTGTTGAGATGGTTTAATGAAATACAATAGGATGTAAAAGTGCCTTCCATTGTGCAAAGAAAATCAGTACTCAGTGAATGTTAGTTTCCTTTATTACTTTTTTGTTTCCTTTTTCAGAGTTTCATCAGAGTAAGAGTGTATTTTCAGGAAGACCAGACTGGACTGAAATCTTGTAAGGCAACTATAATCTATTAAAATGTGTTCCAACTGACTTATTTGGGGTTATGATATATTAATAGCCATTTCTATGGAGTGTTGGAAGTCTAAAAGAAGGCGAGCTGTTGAGTAGGAATTTGTCAGTGCTTTTCTCTTGGTATCCAGGATACTGGTGTTTTGTTTATAGACAATTAGTAAGATTCTAGAGACAGTGAGAAGTATCCCTCATGGATATATCTATAGAGCTACACTTGCGTACATCCCACAGCTGTGTCACAAAACTGCATATTAATAAAAGGAAAAGAAAATTAAAAAATGCAACAAGAAATATCTTCAGGGAAAGAGTAGTTGGCTGTTTTATAAGGATGTTATATAGAGATATTTTGCTTTGTGGTGATGGGGTCATGTTGAAGAAAGTCTTTTCAATTCCATTTTAATTTAAAATAAGATACCACAGTGACTAATTCTCAAATTATAATGCTAATTAATTCAGTTTTCCTATACAGTAATAGAGTGCAGTAAAAAAAAAAAAACAATCTGACACTACAAAATCTGTCTAATTAGAACCTGAATTAGTTCACACAGGAATAGATTTTCTACTCTATATTTAAGATGAATCTTTTAAAATACATTTTACAACAGACATATTTTATAAGATTATACTCTTATTCTAATACTCATGGCAAGCATTTTATACTGCAAGTTACTTTCATCTGAAAGTTTTCTATAAATCATTTGCTCTTGGTTTAACTGTTTGAATAAAATTTTTCTGAGAGATAGTACAATTATTAAGATCAACAACCTAACTCACAAAACAATCATGGGAGGGCTGTAAGTAGGCATCTAGTTCAACCCTCTACTGATGAGGAAGCAAAGATCCACAGAGGTTAAATAACTTGTTTAAGGCTACTCAGTGTCAAGGGCTGGACTGGAACCCATGACTCTGATTGCCCAGTACATTAATATTTTATTTGAACACTGGTAGTGTGGGATACATTTCAGATTGTAAATAGAATGTTTTCTTTGTGATTCATAAGTTAATGAGAAGAAGTGCTATGAGAATTAAATGAAATAATGCATGTAAAAACAGGGAACACATTATCTAGTACTTATGATGTATCCAGTAAAAGTTATTTGTACTCATGTCTTCCCTCTCATTAAAATTTTTATTATGAAGGGGGCGGCCAGTTAGCTTATTTGCTTACAGTGCAGTACTCTTAACAAGGTTGCCGGTTCAATCCCCACATGGGCCACTGTGAGCTGTGCCTCTGCAACTAGATTGAAATAACTACTTGACTTGGAGCTGATGGGTCCTGAAAAAAACACACTTAAGAAAAAAATGTATTATGAAATATTACAGACATATTCATAATTCAGTTTCAAAAATAAAGTGCTACCAACAATGTTGAAACCCCCTTATACAACACTCTAAGATCCCATTCCATTCCCCCAGTAAACTTTTACTTGAATATTTGATATTTCAGCATATTTCTCTATGATTTTATAATTTCTTAATGATTTCATATGTACATATTGAAAGTATTATATTTTACTATTTTACATGTTTTAAACTCTACATAAATGCTATACTGTCATATGTATCTTGCAAACTTTTTTTTCCCTCAACATTAGGATTAGGGGATTTATTCAGGTTGATTTAATTACCTCTAGTTTATTCATTCATTTTCATTGCTGTATAATATTCTGGTCTCTGAAGACATCACAATATAAAGACTCGATCTTCTGTTAAGAGTCTTTTATAAGATATTTCCAATTTTTGGCCATATAAACAATCCTGCTGTAAATATTGGTGTATGTTTTCTTGTGTATATGTGAAAGAATTTCTCCAGGGGATAGTCTCAGGAATGCAGTTTTGTTGAGTTGAGGGTGTGTGCATCTTTAACTTACCTAGATGTTGTCAAACTGCTGTCCAAAGTTGGTATGCAAATTCAGTGAAGAAGAGTTCCTGTTGTTCCACCTGCATGTTAACTCTTGGGATGTCAGACTTTAAAATTTTTGGCAATCTGAAACGTGTGAGATTTCATCTTACTGTGGTTTTAATTTGCATTCCCTTAGTTAATAGAGATATTCTTTTCATATGTTTATCGGCCATTTGAGTTTTCTTTTTTTGTAAATTGGTCATTCCTATATTTAGCTCATTTTCTAGTGGGTTATGTTAATTTCCTATTGGTGTTTTTGACTTCTAAAAAATATATATATAGTCTGATAATAATCTCTTGTGGGGTTTATGTGTGAAAATATCCTCTGCTAGTTGATGGTATGTCTTTCAACTCTGTCTGTTGTGTCTTTGTTGTAAAGAAGTTTTAAATTTTAGTATTTGTATTCATTATTATGTTTGCATATTTTTAAAGAACTCCTCTGGTTTATGGTCACAAAGATAATCTCCAACACTTATAAATTTAAATTTTTTTTTTTTAAACTTTTCATTTAGATCTTTAATCCACTTGGAATTCATTTGTGTGCATTGTTTGAAATAAGAATACAAGTTACATTCTGTTCAGGTGTAACTCAGTTTTCCCAGGACTACTTCTTGCATCCTTTCCCCACTGCTTTGTAATGTCATATTTATATGATTCTGTTCCTGACTTACCAATTCTATTTGTTTATTTGTTTATCCCTCAGTTAATAACATACTGTCATAGTTATGTAGTTCTGTAGATATATAAAATTAATGTCTTGATATCCGGTAAGGCTAGTGACCCCTTACCTTGATATTGCTGTGAATTTTCACTTTTTATTCTGTAGAGCAAGTGATTCATACAAGCAAAAATTTCACAAAAGTTTCGAACCTCATGAGAGATTGGCAGAGCACTACAGTCAGTATGGGGGTGGTGGAGAATGCATTGAATCACACGAGCAATCACAAACTCTCTGGGATCCAGTTTTCTCATCTTCAAAATGAGTTTTATCATTGGTTAGTAAAGTCGCTACTTTGATATAGGGAGGGCAGCAAGGCTGATGAAAAAGTGAAAGCTGTTTACAGAAAAAAAAGGAAGTAATACATTTTAGGGGACATCTGTGTGTAGGAAGCTAAAATGTGGCTGGATGGGCCTCTGGAAAGGACAGACCTGGCAGAGTACATTCAAAGCCATCTGTAGAGAAGCACTTTTCCTCTGAGATTTAGGTGTTTCATCTGCAGTTTCAACAGAAAGAAGAGAATGTCTCCCACTCCCATGGCTATGTGATAGAATGAGCTACTTAACCTTGATATGAAACAGAGGTATAGCTATTAAAAACAACAACAACAACAACAACAAACTGATGGTTTGAAGGCCAAGTTGGATGAAATATCTATACATTCCTATGTTTATGCAGTTGATCCTTGAGATTTCCTTTTCCTAGGAAAATAGTCATTGTATCTTACACAGCTGACAGACTGCGTGTCATACAGCAATCCAACAGAATGGAGTGCCAATAAAGGATAATAAGCAGTAGGCCACCTACATACACGATTCAGGGAAGAGAAGCACTTTGATCTGTGTGATGTGGCAGAAGGGATTATTACCAGCAAATGCATTGCCCTGTTTTGAGCTTCCCTGACAAATGTTACCATGCACTGAAACTCTTGGCCATGCTATCTGGTTAAGAGCCTAGTTGCTTTTCTCGGTTTAGAACTACAGACCCAAGACCACTGGCAATATTATTAACACCGCCACTTTAACAGTCAGCTGCATATCAACTCAGGGTTTCTACTGGTGAGTAGAGAAAAATGAGATAGAATTGTAGAATGTACCCAGCAAAGTGTATTAAGACAACTGAAGTTAAACCTAAAAGCTGTCCTTGTCCTCCTTTGAGAGCCTATAAGAAAGGGTTGGAATCTTATAAATTAAACAAGTAATTAAAGTATATAAATTGCCTATAAAAACAACGAGCCTTCAGGGACTCACTTCTGGCAAACCCATGAAATAGGTCAATTGTCTTCTCCACTTTACAGGTATGAAAACAAGGTGCAGAAGGAGTACTTGCCTAAGTGACTGAGTTAATCAGGCAGAGTTAGGATTTGAACCCAGTGAGCCTTCCTCTTTCTCCTTTTAATATATCCTCCATACTTGTTTTTACTCCATGGCATGGGGGTGGAATTGCAAAGGAGTGTCTGATGGATAATCCAGTCTAATGGTCTGAATTCCCACTTACCAGTCTGTGTCCTCATACAGTGAGACAGTAACCTTAATTTTAGGGTGTCTTAGTTTCACATTCCCATAGTGCCCCGAGCTTTATGTCATTAGGTCAGTAAATATACTGTGTAGCAGTTGTGGATTTATGTTGCTCTTCTCCTGCTATATACTAGACATTTTGATGACAGTCTGTCATTTTCTCATTTGTGTATCCCCAGGGATAAGCGCTGTGTCATAGTAGGCCCTAAATAAATAAATGTCTGCTGAGTGAATAAATGAAGAGCTTCTACACTTTAAACTCTTTTAAAATTCTTCATTTTATCAATAATAAAACTGAGGCAGAAATCAGTAATGTTAATTTGCCAAAGACCCACCACATTCTCTGTAGGGTAAAGTAGACACCGGATTCCTTGTATCCAGAATCTGCACCATGCTCTCTTCACCATGGATAACTTAAGTCTGTGAATGTGACTAAGAGGAAAGAGGGAATCTGCCTATAGAGTGAAAAATTCCAGACACTTTGTGTTACCTCATGACACCATGAGAGATGTTTGGTTTCTTTTTTTTTTTTTTAATTTTATTTTATTAAATTTATTGGGGTGACAATTGTTAGTGAAATTACATAGATTTCAGGTGTACAATTCTGTATTACATCATCTATAAATCCCATTGTGTGTTCATCACCCAGAGTCAGTTCTCCTTCCATCACCATATATTCGATCTCCCTTACCCTCATCTCCCACCCCCCACCCCCCACCCCCCTTACCCTCTGGCAACCACTAAACTATTATCTGTGTCTATAAGTTTCTGTTTCTCATTTGTTTGTCTTGTTCTTTTGTTGTTTTTGGTTTGGTTTCAATTTCATCTCCCGTGAAAGCAAAGATGCCACTGTGAATATCCGACTGACATCAGTGCGGTGACAACTTTGTTGTCTTAGCACCTGGATGAAACAAGTAGCAGTAGTAAGTGCTTCCATTATTGAACCACTAAAGAGGCAATTTGTTCAATCAGTATCCCCTTACAAACCAACATCAGATAAATGAGCTGGTACACCTGAAGGTTTAAGGAAAATGAAATTCTCAATAGAAACAGAAATGAGGCTATACCAGGTATTTGTGACATACCGTGTTTCAAAATAAGACCTAACCAGAAAAGCCCTAGCATGATTTTTCAGGAGGACATCCCCTGAACATAAGCCCTACTGTGTCTTTTGGAGCAAAAATTAATATAAGATACGGTCTTATCTTCGGGGAAACACAGTATTAAGATCATCTGAAGCAAGCACCATGATTCATCAGATGGAAGACCCAGGACATCCTGCCTGTCTGCTGGACGAGGTCATGAGGGGGCTGGCCGGCAGGATGGTTTGATTTGGCAGGATTCTCTCCTTCTCCTGACCCACTGAGAATAAGACATGGCCAGAAATGTTTTCAAAGGAACTCTAAGGAAATTTTACTAATTCTTATGCTCTTATAAAATGAGCAGATGAAGTAACTTTCTTAATCTGAGATGCAAGTCTTCTCTGATCTGATGACCGCAAACTCCTCTTCATAATGCTCATTATTCTGAAACATGGTTTCTCCATCCTGTTACTGTTATTGTCTCTCCTAGCTTGCCTAGATGACCTTCTTCCTCATTTCCACTTAGAAAACTTGTGATGGTTAATGTTATGTTTCATTTTGACTAGACAAAGGGATGCCCAGATAGCTGATATTATTTCTGGGTGTGTCTATGAGTCTATTCCAGGAAGAGATTTAAATCAGTAGATTGAATAAAGAACATCTACCCTCACCAATGTGCATGGGCATCATTTGATTCGTGGAAGGCCCAAATAAAACAACAAGACAGAGGAAGGACAAATTATCTCTTCTTTAGCTGGGATAGCCATCTCCTCCTGGCCTCAAACATTGAAGCTCCTGGTTCTTGGGCCTTTGGACTGGGACTGAATCACACCACTGACTTTCCTGCTTCTCCAGCTTGCAGATAGTAGCAGATTGTGGCATACCTATGCCTCCATAATCATGTGCGCCAATTTCCATAAGAAATCTCCTCATGTATATCCTATTGGTTCAGTTTCTCTAGACAACCCTGACTAATAAAAAAACCCTACTCTTGGAAATACGAGGACCTCTGCTCTCATTCTATGTTCAGTAGTGACCTAGATCCCCACTTCAGCCACTCTAGCGACATTGCCCTTAATCTTCGGCCTTTTGCAACTTTGCGGCATCATCACTGAAGGACCCAAACCCAGGGTCAAAGCTAATGAATCTTCTTTGGTCCCATGCCTGAGCAGGGGCAGAAGCCACTTGTGAACTCTCAGCGTCAAGAGACCCCTCAAAGTATCTAATGAGTGTGTGCTGCTATTGGTGACATTGTAACAGGAATGTAGCAGCGCATTCCTTTTTATATGCCTTATATCAATATTTTCGAAGAACTTTCACAATCGCTCTATGCAGTACAGACTTCCGGTTCGTCTGGGTCTGGCCACTTCAGTGATGTCTCGGACTCACCAGGGACAGGAGACAGCCAGTGCTGAGAAGCACAAACTTGTCTTTCTGCTCTGGCTACCCTGCATTGTAGAAAAGACATTTCTGTGCACCCAGAGAGCAAATAGTCACATCTACATCCCCACCTTCTCTTTTGCTTAACTCTGCACCAAGGAAATCATCTGGAGCTAGCAAAGACCCGCTAGCTCCCCAGACAGATGACCTCCAGAAAAGAACATGGGACTGTGAAACGGAAGTTCCAGTCTCTATGTCTTGGCTTGGACTCTAACTGAGATCATAAAACTATTACATAACGAAATGTTTCTTTTTGTCCCTTCTTTTATAAAGTACGGAAAATAAAATTCACCCTATTAGACAAACAAGCAAACTGAGGATAAAAATCAGTAATACATACGAGCCGAATTTGGGATTGCAAAAAGCACAATGGATCAGGTCATTACTGGGATAATAATGATTGCTGCAGAAGAGTAAGAAAACCTTTATCTTCCTGAAAGCCAAAATAGCTTATGAAACTTCACAGAGTGATTATAAACTTTAACATCTGTAAAGAGTCCTACAGAGCACTCTCACATAAATTATACCACTTAAACCTCATATTGGCATTTAAATATGCATAGTTATTTTTCTCTTTTTTTAAAAAATGAGGAAACAGTACTAAAGAGATTAATCTACTTTAGAAAGTTCAGCCAGTGACAGGTGGCATTAACTTTGGTATTCTGACTCTCATTTTCTTCTTCTAACTCTTCTGATTCAAGAAAAGGATTGCATAAAAAGTTGTATTAACAGTACTACATTTAATACTTTGTGCAAGACAAAAATGCCCTCTGGGCATATAATATTCTCAGATTCCTCTCATAAAACCAAATTATCCTTGAAAATTATTAAAAGATTTTACTGAGATTCATGTATGTGTTATGTGGATTAATATGTCCTGCCAAGGTTATTAACTACTATAAAGAACATTTTCACCATTCTCCTAGTTAAATAGGCTTCCTCATTATAGAAACAAAAAAACAATACATGGAATTAGATGGCAGCTTTAATAATTACAACTAAAACCAAATGTAAAGAAATGGATGAAATAAATTATATCTAAATGGAATCATGTTTCAGACAGCTTGTATGAACTGTCAGTAGGCTTTTAGTAATAATAGGTTTGCTTCATGATGATTCTTAAATATAGGCTCATTAACTTTTATGATTGATGAGTAAGAATATAGTACAAACACTAGAATACAATACTGCGTACATTACAAAAATACCTTATAAAACTACTTCTAAAATAAGTACAATTTTTCATTAAGGAAACAAATTTGGTATTTGAATTAATAAGACTAGGGCTGAGGGAACTGTTTTGCTCATCACATTAAAAGAGTGACTATTTATCCATTCCCTACCCCCAGGAAAGAGTAAAATATCTGTGACATTAAATGGTACATGGCAGATGGACATTTCTGGTAACAGAAAGGGCAGAATAAACATTCACAGAAGTCCCCCTATGCCAGAGGAAAGTTGTTCTGATAGGATCTCCCAATAGGGTCAGTTTCCCATTGCTGTTTGTAGCCCTCAGTGGTTACAAATTCGATGTTAGAATCAGCATTCAGTAAATCTCAGCCTCCTTCTCTTCCCAGACTCGTGCCTCATCCTTGAGTTTAGAAAAGAATGTAGGAGAGAAACAAAGGTAATACCTCTCTCTTCCATCTTTGCTGAAACTAAAAACAACGTTCACAAAGTAGGCTTGAAATCTTGCCATGTATTTCTTGAAGCAGAGAGTGTATCTCCTGAATGTCCTGTTGCGAGGATAGTATGGGGAAAGGAAAAGGGATGTCAGGACCCAGTTTCTAATTCTAGTGGTTTTATAAAATATAGGGTCTTGAGCAAATCTTCAAAGTCCAGAAACATCAAGAGATGTGGAAAAAAAGTGATTTGCGCATAAATGGATCAAACTTGATAATCTCCACTTCATTCTAGAGCTAATATTCTATTATTATGTATGCATAAAATTTTTTATCTAAAATACTTATTATCTTTAAATTAATATTTTTAATTTAAGAAGCTATAAATGAATTCAGACTCACCATTGGATCACCACCCCCTTTGTTCAATAGTTCCCAAGCCCAGGTAGGTAATCATTAGTATCAACTGAGGGATTGTTCAAAAACGCAGGCTCCCAGGCCTCACCCACAGCTTACACAACAGGAATCTAGGGCGGTGGACCCAGAATCTGTTTATTATAAAAGTTTGACCTGTTATTTAATGATCTGCTCGGGCGAGCACTGCTGCTCTATCAGTGTTTCTAAAATGGTCCCATTTCACAACACAACTCTATCAAGAGCTTGGCAACCACACAGACAGGCAAAAAGCTGAGTTTTCCAAAGACTATTTTCATTTCACAGATAAAAGGAGCAGTAATAGTAGCCTCAGATCTCTGAGATCCAGATTATTTAAGTGACTTATAAAAGGTCAAGGAGCAGGTGAGTAGCAGGAGTAAGGCCTAAGCCAAGCTCTTCTGACTTCAAATCCAGTGCCATATCCATGTATTACCAAACCTTCTCATCATTTAAATGAACATAATAATTACTTAAGTGTGTAGCAGTAGAAACATGTTTTTGAGTGCTGACTATGTGCTGGGGACCATTTTCAGCCTTTAACAAGAGTTAACTCATGGAATCCACAGAACAAACCTATGAGGTCGATACAGCACTATCCTACTTTTATGAAACTAAGGCACAGAGAGGATAAGCAACTTGCCCAAGGACACACAGCTAGTAAGTGACAGGATTAGGATTAAAATCCAGGTGCTCAGCTCCAAAACCAAGCTTGTGGAACACTCGGCAATTCTGTAGAAGGAATTACTATTTGTTGAATACCCTAGAATCAAGGGTGCTACATGACATACATTACCTCATTTAATCATCTTGAGCAAAGAGGCTCATGGGTTTCAGTCATTTATCCAAGGTCACATGGGGCAGTAAATAAATTGGGTGAACAGTGTATCAGTTACGACTCTATTAGATGCAACTAACAAAAAACTTAATAGTAATGGACTTAAATAAAAATGAAATATATTGGTTCATAAAATTGGAAAGTTCAGGGACAGGACCCATTTCAAGTATAGCTTGATCAGGGGTCCAAATGATGTCATCCAGACTTGATTTTCTTGGTCTCCCCTTCAGCATCCTCTGTGTTAATCCCATTTTCTATCCCCACATGGAGTTTTTTGGACACACCCGCTCAATAAGAAAACAATCTACTTCCCAACAGTGAAACACCAAAAGTTTTTATCCTGAGACTGTGTCCTGCTACTAAAGCAACTGTGCAGGGTTTGTAATATACTGACTGGCTTAGCCTGGTAGCAGAGGCCAAGACCCAACATAACAGATGTTCACTGCAAATCAAACCCCAGTCTAGCCTGGCTTCCTATAAATAAGAAATGATTTGTGAGTACATTGATGTGTTTTCTATCAGAGTCGCACAGTGCTTCTTTCATACAATCTTTAGTTTAAAATTTTTTCACTAGAATCCCGGGGTAAAAACACGGGGTTAAGCGTTCCCTCATGTTGCTCCTGAAGTATCTCACTCCTGTCTGTCTACCTCTGTGGGTCCACATTCTGTTCCCGTGGGCCCTGCTGGATGATGGGAAGAGCCAGAAGGAGTTTCATTCACCATGCAGACATGTCCTCTCTGCCTGAGCACTGCCATCTCCCTGTAGTTCCAGCAAGGGAGCCGAACACAGATTTCCTTCTCCTTTCAGATCCCAGAATCCTATGTGGGTTTTGGAGTCTCCTCAAGGCTCTGGCCAGACGGAGGTCACAGGGTCTTTTAGCATCAACCAGAGCATATGTAGTTATTGCTTCTCCTCCAATCGCTTCTCCTAATCCTTTACTACGGAATCCTCATAAAATATCAGGGTTTGTGATGCAAACAATATTATAAACACAGCCACTTTAAAATGGAGCCAGATCTGCTATGCCAGAGGAACTGCCTTGCGTATCTTATGTCTGAAACCTTTTGAATGTTAAAACAGGGAAACATAATCTTTGGACTGGGCCTAAGCAAACTTATGTCCTAAATAACTATTTACAAAGATAACAAGAAAACAGTTGTTAATACTAATGGACTGATGACTGCTGAACTGAAAATTTAAAACAGTGTTTAGAATTAACATCAGTATGTTATGTTATCTACACCAATAGAAATGTCTTCCTTCTATTGAATTGTAATAACTCCCCTTCCCTTCCACATAAATACCCTTTGTTTTTGTCCCCTAATCAGAACACTATCTGGGCTTCTGCCTGAATCACTGCATCCTGAATAGCTATTCTTATTGATCTCAGATAGATGCTTTTTGCCTCTCACTTTAAAAGGTCTTTTTATTTTTAGGTTAACAGGAGGTTGGGTTAACTACTAAGAAATTCTCTCCCAACTCAAACCTCTGTTCCCAGACATTTTGTCTAGTTTTTCCATACGCAAAGACAAACTTTGGAAGGCAGAAGCCAGGAAGAGACTAAAGGCTACTTCCCCCATCCATCTCTCCCCTGAGCTAACAAGAGAAAGAAAATATCAGTATGAAAATAAATGGTAGCTATTGCAAAAATATCTCCCTCCCACTCTACCACATATATCAAATGCCTATAATGTACCAGGATGTAAACTGGGCACTTTCCACATCTCCTTTATTTTTCACAACTACTGTGTCACCACTGTACAGACCAGAAAACCAAGTCTCAGAGAGGTGAGATAACCTGCTCACTGTCACAGGGCCATGCCTAGGCCTGTTTGCCCTCAGATGTATTCCTCAGCTTTCCCGTTCTGCTCTGTATGGAGAAAGGGAGGCTGCCTTTCCCTCCAATCCCCTTTCAAGTCAGCTGATTGCCAGCGGGGTTTGGCCAATAGGAGGCACTAATGGGAGATTGGAGGGCGGGGATGAGGAAGAAGCCGTGGTAGTTCTCACCCCATCTCTCTCCTTACCTGAAACAGCTTCTCTGGCAGTTGCTGAATTCCTTCTGTGCTCCAGCTCCCACTAGACAGGCCATTGTGACTCTATTTGCTGCAGGTCCCTGCTCTGGGCTATGGTAATAAGGTTGACCAACCATCTAGGTTTGCTTGGAACTAAGAGTATTCTAGGACACAAGGTATTTAATGCTAAAGCAGAAAGCTCTGGGCCAACCTGACAATTGGTCACCCAGTGGGTAACACTTCCTCCTCCGTCTGCCTCCTCAGCCTAAGTGACTAGTGCCTGCCTGGAGTAAACTCTGCCCTGGGTGATTTCCAGCCTCCCATCACCTATTCCACCCATTCCCTTCATTAAATCCCATCTGTTGTAAGGAGTGGTTTCTGTTTTTCTGGTTAGAACAAGTTTTTATATTGGTATTTCCTCTCTCTTCTTTGCTTTTCATATCTCAGGGAAAATAGGCTATGAGTCTGATACAGTTACCCAGCTAGTAAGTGGCAAAGGTGATATTTTTACCAAAGGCTGTACTCTTACCACCACTTTTTAGTCAATTAGGAGAACTGTACTGCAGCTTAGGGAAAGATGGTTCTACACACCTGCTTGCCCCCACCTATATAGTTTCACCATCAGGAAGTATAATTTTATTTTACCTTTGCTTTAAAGGATGAACTCATGGCAAAAAAAAAAAACTTACAAGTGCATTATTTTTAGCTCAATCAAGTAAAACACAGCTTCTGTCTCTGCTTTTCTGAAGGGAGTGGGAAGGAAAGAGGGGGAGGTTACTGCTCACTGCCTTGTGAGCTCTGCTGAGAGACCAAAAGCTTCTGTTTCAAAGGGAAGCAGTGATTACACTTACGGTAATGGCAGAGGCCACCCAGACACAGGCGGAGAGCTCCGGTTATTGATTATGAGTACACATTTCTGGATACTTCCCATCTGACCAATGAAATGCCCCCCACTGTGGAACACATCTGTGTGATTTGCATTATGTTTGTAGCTATTGCTATAGTAACAAGCAACTAAGACTTCTTCTTTTTTAAGTTCTTTTTTTTTCACATATTTGGATTTTTAAAAATTAGTTTCAGGTGTACGAAACAATGTAACGGACATTTACACCCCTCACAAAGTGATAACCCTCTTCCCCCAATCTATACTACCCCTCTGACATCCTATATAGCTGTTACAATTCCATTGACTATTCCCTATGCTGTACTCCATATCCTGTGACTATATATATATAGTGATTATATATATAATTATAGTTGACATTTATTGTTATTCAGCTTCAGCTTCAGGTGTACAGTGCAGTGATCAGGCATCTACACCATCCCTGAGGGGGTCTCCCTAATGAGACAGGTGTTCATCGGGTACTCTATGAAATCTATACAACATTATTGATTATATTCCCCAAACTGACTTTCGTATCCCCGTGGCAATCTTGTGGTTACCGATTGTGCTTTCTAATCCCCCACCTTCCTCTTTATCTCCATCCCCCCTCCCATCTAGCAACCCTCAGTTTTTCCTCTATGTCTCTAAGACTGTTTCTGATTAGTTTGTTCATTTATTCTATTCTTTAGATTCCACATATAAGTGAGATCATATGGTATTTGTCTTTCTCTGTCTGAATTATTTCACTTAGCCTAATGTTCTTTAAGTCCATCCATATCATTGCATTTGGTAAGATTTCATTCTTCTTTTGGCTGAGTAATACTCCATTGTACAAATGTACCACAGCTTTTTAATCCAGTCGTCTACCGATGGACATTTTGGTTGTTTCCACTTTTTGGCGATTGTGAATAGCGCTGCAATAAACATAGGGGTGCATAAATTTTTTTGAATTAGAATTTTGGATTTCTCTAGATAGATACCTAAGAGTGGAATTGCTGGGTCATAAGGTAGTTCCATTTCCAGTTTTAGAGATACCTCCATACTGATTTCCCCAGTGGCTGGACCAATCTGCAATCCCACCAACAGTGCACAAGGGTTCCCTTTTCTCCACAACCTCATCAGCACTTGTTGTTTGTTGATTTATTGATGATAGCCATCCTGACTGGATTGAGATGGCACCTCATTGTGGTTTTTATTTACATTACTGTAATGATTGGTGAGGTTGAGCATTTTTTAAAAATAAATTTTATTGGGGAATATTGGGGGGACAGTGTGTTTCTCCAGGGTCCATCAGCTCCAAGTAGTTGTCCTTCAATCTAGTTGTGGAGGGCACAGCTCAGCTCCAAATCCAGTCGCTGCTTTCAATCTTTAGTTGCAGGGGGCGCAGCCCACCATCCCATGTGGGAATTGAACCAGCAACCTCGTTGTTGAGAGCTTGCTCTCTAACCAACTGAGCTATCTGGCCACCACAAGGTTGAGCATTTTTTCATGTGTCTGTTTGCCATCTGTATGTCCTCTTTAGAGGAAATGTCTCTTTATGTCCTTTGCCCATTTTTTAATTGGGTTGTTTTTTTGGTGTTGAGTCAAATGAGTTTTTAAATAAATTTTGGATATTAACCTCTTATCAGATGTATCATTGACAAATATCTTCTCCCATTCAGTAGGATGCCTTTTTGTTTTATTGATGGTTTCCTTTGCTGTGAAAGAACTTTTTAGTTTGATGTAATCCCATATGTTTATTTTTTCTCTTACTTCCCTTGCCTGAGGGGATGGATATATCAGTAAAAATATTGCTAAGGGTAATGTCTGCAAATTTAACTTTAAGTTCTTTTTTGAGGACAAATATCCATCTATATTTGAAAGAAAAATTCATAAGTAAGAAGTATAGTCTTAGATATTCAGATATAACACAGGCTTTTCTTAAATACATTACAAAATAGTGATGTAGGACAAGTCAATCTGTTCAAATTCGGATTTACTGAATTCCACACATGTCAAGGCAAAAGAATGCCTTAAAGAGGCGTGTCCCAGGATCAATCTGCTTCTCATTCATATTTCAGTCTCTTGCAAAAGTTCAAACACAGAACAGCTCATACTAACCTATAAGCTACCAGATTGATCCAACAGTTTCTAATAGCAGGAGGCTCGAGGTGTCCATGTTAACAGTAACCTGCCTCCAGATTTTATTTCAGTTCGATGCATCATGGAACAGTCTGAACCTAGGAGAGTACATCAAGAAATTGCTTTATCTTTTTCTCCAAGCATTGCCCCCAAAGGTGCTGTAGAATGGCCCCCTTTCTTGCCCCTTAAAGACATGCAGGAGCCAGTTTTCCAGTAGCTTTCAAATATAAAAAGCCCAGTCTAGTTCCACAAATTCAAAACTTGAGTCCAAATTAGAGAACGCTCGGCTTCCCGCCCAATGTAATTCTGGTCCTCACTGGGCTGTTGAGAGCTCCCCGCTGCATAGTTCTCTTACCTGAGAGATCTGCTCTTGCCTCTTCCTGCCCTAGCAGCTCACACCTGGGATTCTTGCTGGAATAGTCTCTTCACCTGGTGACCTGTGACCTTGCATTGGCTATCAACAAGATGGCTTAAGCCTGGCTGCCTGCAGCGTCCACTTGACCAATCCTTTCATGCCAAACAGTGGGGGCCGTTCCCATTGCCCTGCTACCACTCCTGATTCTTTTCTCCTGGTCCAAAAAGCACAAAGAATAGATCTCACAAGGTGAAATGCTGGTTCAGTGCTCCGTGCCCAATTCTGAGAGTTTTTATTTTACAGCCCACTTTCCTGTGCTTCGGGAGTAGATGATGGAATGCTTCCTTCTGTTTCTCCAAGGAAAAGCCACTGCAGCGCTCTCCCTAGGCTGATGGCTCTCCAGTCTAGGATTCTTTAAATATTTCTAGACTTCTGTTTAAGTAAAGGACCAGGGTGAGGTAGCAGGCCTGGTTTTGCTGCTGTTTAATAGGTTATGTCCTGCTGCTTTATTTCCACCTTAAAGGCTTTAAATGCAATTCAACCATAATAAGAACAGGACCATTCAACATTCTCCTAGCTAAATCGTGACCTTTGTGATATGCTTTTCCTCTTTCAGTTAATATGGTATAGTCTAATCAATGAAAAGTATCATGAAATACTTTTCCTCAAGCTGATGCAAATCAATTTGCAAACCTTGATGCAATAGATAATTTCCCAGAAATACAATTATTTATCAAAATTAACCACATAAAAAACAAAAAATTGAAACAAACTGATTTTTATAAAAGATTTAGAGGAAGTTATGAAATTGCTGCTCCCACGTATATGCCAAGCTCAGATGGTTTCACCAGGGAGTTCTTCGTAATATTTCTTATTTGTGTGCTTTGTACCTTTTCCTTTTTTTCTTGGTTGGCTTCGCCAGTGATTTATATAATTTATTGTTTTCTTCGCCCACCCCCCAAAAAGCCGCTTTGGATTTGTTTACGGGTCCTACTGTTTTTCTGTTTTCTAACTCACATTTTCTCTTTTATCTTTAATAATTTTCTCCTTTTGGTTTACTTACCTTACTTTGCTTTTCCTTTGTATAACTCTTTTGACCAGGTGTTCAATTTCTTTCTTCTTATTCTTTCACTATACAAGACAATATTTTTTTGTTTGACCAGTTATTTAAACGTATTCCTTAGTGTTTGCATTTAATTTTTCTAGGTACTCTGCAATTTTTTATTTCTTAGTTGGAAGGGCTCTTTTTATGATTTTGCTATTAATTTCAATTATTGCATTGTACTAGAAAAAATATTACTTCTGCCCTTTGGAATTTATCAATTTTCAAAAAATTGTCTAATATATCTTAATTTCTGAGTCTCTACCGTGGGGAACTTGAAAAAAAGGGTACAGATTTTTAATACATCAATCAGATCTACCAATTAATTGTTTTATTTATTAATCATGAAATACTAATTGTTAAGAAATAATTATTAATTGTGTTATTAGATCTTCTCTATGATTTTTATTTTATACACTTGATTGGCCACCAACTAATAGAAGTGAATTAAAGTCTCCTGGCACTATTGTATTTTTGTTATGTTTCATATCTCTGTAAATACTACCTTTGTGAATGTCGCTGCTATGTTATTTCAACCTTCACTGTGAATTGCACATTGAATTGCTCACTGAATGCTCTCTGGCCTGAATTCCACATTGTATGATACTAGGATTGTGACCTAATATTTCTTCTTCCTCTCTGCTCTCATCTCTTTCTTTCTCTTCCTATTTTAGTCACTGACATTATGTTGCTTAGTATTTTTCTTTGTACTGTTAAATACCTCATACTTCTATTGCTGACTTGGAATTTATTGGCCTGGCATTTTCCTTACACATATTTTTCCATTTAAAAATTTTCAATCTTTCTGAATTAATTTGTTGTCAGTACCTTCTATTCATTTTAAGTATCTCTTATATAAAACAAAGAGTTAGATACTGCTTCGTGGTTCACTCTGAAAATCCATTTCTTTTAATAGCTGAATAAGGCTCTATTTCCTTACATATAGATATGACCGCTATGTACTGTCTTTTTTTGTCATTTTTTGTCTGTTTGCTTATACAGTTTTATAAAAGTCTTTCATTATGTGGTCTGTTTGCTGCTTAGCTTAGATTTAATTTTAAAATACCGTTCTGGTATGTTCAAAGTCTTCTAATTTGCTTCCAGGAGTTCCATTTATAATTATTATTTTATATACTATCCTTAGGCTTTCTACAATTTCTATTCATTTCCTACTGTGAATATTATTTTCTCTTTTTCTTCTCTTCCATCCCTCTCCTCTTCCACTCTATTTTAGTCAATAATATTACTTTTCTTAATGTTTAATATTATACTGTTAAATATGCTCACACTTCTATTATATGATTTGACAATTTTAAAAGATACACTTTGGGTGAGGCAGAGATTATTTGCATAAAGTATCTCTCTTAAAGACTACTTGTTAGTTGCAAGGGAGAATAAACAAAACAAAATAGTGATTATATGGTGGAGAAATCAAACAACATTTTGACCAAACGATCAAAATTAACATCATTTTTGAGGGCCAGATGAGCTTCACATGCTTCCAGATGTGATGTCCTGAAAAGGACACAGCATCGCCTATTCAGTATTCTGGGCAGAAATGTATAAATCATGAGGAAACATCAAACAAACACAACTAAGGAGTGTTCTATGAAAAAAAAAAAAGTTAAGGATGAGGAATGGCATTCGTAAAAATATGTCAGTATATACTACAAAGTCTGTGGAAATGTTCCAGGTAAAGGAGACTAAAGAGCATGACAGTTAAATGTAATACCTGCTCCTGAATATACCTTGTATTAGAGGGGAAAATATGTTATAAATGATATTATTAGGGCCACTGAAAAGCTTGACTATAGATGGTAGATTAAGTAATAAATATTATATCAATGTGAATTTATGAGGTTGATAATCGTACTGTTATTATGTAAGAAAATATCCCAATTCTTTTATTTTAATATTTTTCCTCTTTTATTTTATTAAATTTATTACGGTGACATTGGGTAATAAGATTATATAGGTTTTAAGTGTACAAGTCTATAATCCATCATCTATATATTGCATTGTGTGCTCACCACCCAAAGTTAAGTCTCCTTCCATCACCATATGTTTGACTCCCTTTACCCTTACGCTTTGAAATCTTGAGATTTCTCAGCAGAGCAGGGAGGGCTTGAAAATCAATATCGTTTCTCTTCTACTCTCAGAAAATACTGTTAACCTATTTAGAGATAAAGACCCACAAAGTATGTAACTTTCAAATGGTTCAGAAAAACATTTATATATGTATGTATATGTGTGTGTATGTGTATGTATGTATGTATATGTGTGTATAGATAAATACATATGTATGCATATATGTTTGTGTGTGTGTGCATACACACAGAGGGAAAACTAACGATAAAGCAAATGGAGTAAATGTTAACAGTAGATGAATCTGGGAAAGGGTGTTCTTTGTATTGTTTTTAAATTTGCAAATGTTTATAAATTTGAAATTATTCCCAAATGGAAGTTTTAAAAAAGATACCCTTTGAATCTCTACTATAGATGATACAGACAGTGAACTTCATTCACCTGCTTTCTTCCTTTGCTCCTTCCTTCTGTTTTATTTCTACATTGTAAATAAAATTTACGTTCTGTTCCGAAATTCCGATTCTCACATTTGCTTTAGATTTGTATTTAGTATTACATTATTTAGATTTAGTATTACAATTGAACATTTTCAATGCTCATTGCAGTCATTTTGCTATTTTCCCAGGCATCTCTTGGTTCACTTACTTTTAAGTAGATTTCTTAAGAAAGAACAATATCCCTGAGGCCTTGCATTAAAAACACTGTTTTCCTGTAACCTTTACACATGAAAGACGACTTACCCAACACAGAATCCTGATGCACACTTTGTAGGAATGGCTCCATTGTCCCCTGACAGTAAGTGTACCCGTGGAGAAACCTGTGATCAGTTGGTTTTCTTTTTCCTCTTAAGAAAAGACTTGTGTTTTTTTTTCACTTGGCTGACCCAAAGACTGTTTTATTATTGTTATTTTAAAGTCCAGTTACTTTACTAAGATATATCTTGGTGTTGACTGATCTGGGCCAACTTTCTCTGCAACACAGCATACCATTTCGCTATACAGACTTAATACTTCATTTCAGAAAAAGTCTCTCAAATTATATCATATTCCATTGTTTTGTTTTATTAATTAAAGATGCCGAATATGTGCATGTCGATGTCCTTTGTCTTTTTCCTATATCTATCATGGGAGGGGATAGAGATACTTTTTCCTGGCTGGCTGCTACTGGCTCCTAACTTTATATTCTTGTTTAGGTGGAAGTTAATTGCGTGAGGTTCTATCTAATAACAGGATGTGCGGATAAGCCGGATGTATCCTGCCAGAATTTGGCCTCAATTCTCCAATAATGTCTTCTTCTCTTCTCCCGTCATCAGCATAAGCAGCCGTCCATCATTTTCTCTCACTGAAAGGGAGACTGCATGAGAAGTAGGTTCACTTCTCATTGCTTTCGAAAGCCCTAAGAGTCACTGTTTCCACATCTCTCAGCGTAGCAAAATGATCCAAAAAGAGTTACAAACTCAGTTTTGTGGTTAGTATTTGTTGATGAGTACTGTGTTATTTTCACATTCAACTCACACTAATTGCAGTGCAAAAAAGAAATCTGGACCCCTGTTCTCCTTTTTTAACTCTTGGAACTTCAGTTTTACCTTCTGTAAAATGAGATGAATAAAATGTGTCTTGCAGGATTTTTGTAAAGATTAGCAATAAAATATGTAACCTTCATCTATGGCTTGTGGACTGTGGTAGATGCTTGACAGCTGGATAGCTATTGATCTTCATATCATCTTATGCTTCACTCTTTTATATCTAAAGAGGAACAATCCCAATGGAAAGTGAACATGACTTTTGGAAGTTAAGTTTATTCCACAGTTGATAGAATTATATAGAAAGGCAGTTTAGAACAAAATCTCTCATTTGATTTTAGCTCAACTGGGCAAATCCAAAGTTTAGTGCACTCTGCTTTCCAATTTTAAATAAAGTTTAAAAAACAGAAGGAAAAATATTTATGTTTATTTTTGTGATAGTAAAAACATTAATAATTCTGTTCAAGAAAGATGATTTGAAAAGTAATTTGAAAAATCACTTAAATGCTGAGCAGTAAGATCCAACAAGATATAGTTAAAATAGCACACAAGTTTTGCAGTCGGAAATGCCAGGTGTGAATCGCAAACCCATCATTTACAAGCTATGTGATTTGGGGTTAAGCTACACAACAACTCTTTTGAACTTCAGTTTTCTCATTTGTAAAATGGGACATACTAATTTATCTCATAGGATGTTAAGAATAAATGAAATAATAGATGTGAAAGGGCTATGCAGTGTGGGGACAGAGCCAGGAGTGCAGTTTTCAGGCTCTCGGCCTTACGTGGAAAGGTGCTGGCTCAGGTAGTAAATGGCCATCAATTGTGATTGGCTGGCCATCAGCTGTGGCTAGTTGGCCTTCAGCTGTAACCAGTGAGCCATTGGCCACTAATATAACTGTCATGGCTATGCTAACGGAAAACGGGGGCAAGCAAGAAGATGGTGGCTGGCTGGCAAGCGCAGATTGCAGAAAGGTGGATGCCGCCAGCGAGAA
Organism: Rhinolophus sinicus; assembly: GCF_057876585.1. Lineage (NCBI taxonomy): Eukaryota > Metazoa > Chordata > Mammalia > Chiroptera > Rhinolophidae > Rhinolophus > Rhinolophus sinicus. Next base: position 29,875,717 of record NC_142502.1, on the reverse strand, counting down.
TATAGTGGTATGACTCCCCTACCTATGGCTCCATGGGTGTTCCTTTTTGGCTTCACCATATCCTGCGTTCTTATGTGGGGAGCGGGAGCTGAGACCCTGCAGGACAAATGGCTCAGCGAGCAGGGTCTCCCGCACAACAAATACTCAGGTTTGGGAACAATCAGAGTGGAGTGTCGAGGAGAGTCGGTCGGTTGGCAGCAAAGCGGACAGCAGGTTGCACGTCGTGTGAACCCAGCCTCCAGTGAGACCATAGTGGTATGTCTCCCCTACCTATGGCTCCGTGGGTGTAACTTTTTGGCCTAGCCATATCCTGCGTTCTTATGTGGGGAACGGGAGCAGAGACCCCCCAGGACACCCCACATGACAGCAGTTTTAATTATTATCTGTTGTGTATCCCAAAGTAGTAGTATTATTAAAATAACCTTGGGGTTCAATAGTCATGTTTGTGAATCTGGATTCCTGTAGTTTCCGTATTCACTGGAGGTCAGGTTGGGGGCAATGATTACCTTTGCCTAGGTGTTCTCCAAGGACCTGGGAGCTACAAATGGAGCCAGATACCTTAATTCAACATACCTTGCAACAATTTATTTGAAATCTATTAATATTCCTTTTGCACCAAGCGTTTCAGCATCTGGTCAGACCAGGCATCCTCAGGTTGGTTCAGCTAGCACTAAGGCCTAGTAATGAAATGAGATACACAACACTGAGAACAAGATTCTTCCTCTGTATTCATTTTGAGGGCAGTCAATTAAATCCTTACCGTTACAGCTGGGGGAAAGTCTTTACAAACTTGACATTTCTAAAGCTCTCTAAGAGTTTCTCATAATGTGGTTCCTGCATTCGGCCAGTTCTCTCTCCTCTAGAAGCACTTTGAGCAAAAGGCCTTTCTTTTACAATTTCTGTAGGTGTGGAATTCTTAAAAGCTCTGTGAAACTCTTGTCTCTGCAGGATTCCAGGTGTGGTACCTTATTGTTGTTATCTCCTGATGATGCAATTATCAGAGGATGTATTCATAAAAAGACTTCAGCCAGCAGTTTGTATTTTCTACACATCACATTCAAGGGACATGTGAAATCAACAGTGCCACCATTTTTGCTGTATCATCAATGACTTCGAGACACAGTACACAACCATTCCCCTGTGAGATCACCCCATCCAAAACTAGCAAGCTATATGCCATTCTTGATGAAGGTATCTTTAAATGAAAACAATCACTTTATTTTGCTTGGTGCTACTCAATGGCTGCTGGGATTACTTTATTTGGTTAATATTTTCTAAAGGCAACCTTTTTGAGTGTCTACAACTTACACTACACAGGGAAATTTGTGGAATTGAAATCACTGTCCTTATGATAACTTTTAGAATGTCAAGTATTTCCTGACTTTCAAATTTGGGCTAGTTTGCTATGAAAACTGTATGCTTGCATGATAAGCTTCTGTTTCCTATCATTTATGCTTTAATTCATAATATTGGAACAGTGCTTAGCAATGGTTTGTCTAATGGATCTAAGATATAACTTGCCAACAGCACAAGAAAAATGCCATCTAAAAAAATGGAATGATACCCAAATTAAAAACAGGGTTTGCTATCCAGGGATCAAGAAGATATCTCTTTCAACCCCCTATCTCACCATAATTCTTTGACTGGTAAGTTTACAATTTGAATTAATCACATGGGTATAGCACTTGTTTTGCATGATTATGATAGAAATGTGAGATAAAAGCATTTTGATTGAATAAAAGTAGAGAATATGTAACATAATTATTTATTGTATCAGTGATTATTGACTATAAACCCAATTTATCCCCTTAGAAAGATTTTAATAATTATATGTGGAAAAATTAAGCACATGTTAACAGATTATCTAAGTGGTTATGTTGGAAACATAAGGAGTTGACTTGACAAATGTGCTATCCCAATGAATAACAAGAGCATCCATAACAACAAAGCCCAATGCCCATAATAAGTTGTGCACAGCCATTGCATTGGCCCAAGTCAATAGATGATTCAGATTTTTTAATAGACCAGATGTAGACGCTGTTAGGACCAAACAGGTCTTACTTACAAAGACGACCAAAGAAATCAGCATAGTCGAGACACATAGCAATAGGACCACCATGGATGGTTGCCCAGGCTGTGAACTGCCCAACTCTAAAGGAACCATTCCCTTGCAAAGTACTGTGACTAAGACCCTTGGTACCTCGGCACCCTGCTGGGCAGAGAGAACTGCATTATCCTGGAAAGAGACAGCCTCTGGACCCATCCGCAATACCTTACTATAGGGCTTTCAAAGTTGCAGATGATAATGTTTATGTGAATGACTTTCTAGAAGCATAACTGCCCCTCTGTAGACCCAGCTTTATGTGCATCAGTCTAGCATATTTCTGCACACCGCCCAGTGAGATATATTCCAGAGACCACCACATCCAAGCCAGGTATACTGCATCAATCTGTGTTATGCAATGCCCAAGGCACAGCTTGCTCAGGCAACAAAAACCTCACTCATCACCCTCACTCTCTCCAAACTGGTAAACTCTGGTTTGGAAACATTCTTAATGCTGCAGACTGGGTTATTTTGTTAACAGAGCCCTTAGACTAGCTGAGTTTATCCTGAGAGCTGAAAATTCAGGAGCATAAATGAATAGGAAATGCAAAGAGCAAATAAGGCCATGCGCTCCCACACCAGCCTTATAACATAAAAGCCCAGAGAAAGACAATCGTGAGAAAGGCTTCAATTTTAATGATGCTATATACTCCTGGTCTTCATATTGGCCAAAGAGAGTGGTCAGCGTTAGTCAGTCTATGATGTAATGTAATCCTTAGGCAGTGGGAATTGCATGGGCTTTAGAGTCTTACAGAAATGAGTCCTGGTTTTACAAACTTAGTCCCTGCCATATATCAAGTTTTTTCCACCTATCATACTTTAATAATACTTAACTCCTATGATGAATAGTAGGATTACCGAGATATATATAAAGCTCTAGATACAGTTCCTAGCATGTGGTAGGAGACCAATAAATAGCACCTATTAATTTTACTATAAGAATGAACTATAAATCATGAAAATAATTGTACTAAGTGAATGAGTACAAGTACATATGTGCAGTTATAACATCTTTTTATAACTAGTTTGTAAAATTGATTTCAAGTTAATAGAATACATTCTGCCTTTAGAAAAATAGAATAGTACAGATGAAGTCATTACTTTGATCACTCTCTGCTACCCCTTATTAATTCTGTTTTCCTCCTTACCTCCCAAGAGGCAATCAGTATCATGAGATTTTCATATTTACACATAAGTGTATGTTAAATTATGTAAGATTTTTGTGGGTTTTCATTTTTACATCAATAATTAAATGCTATGATGCTACATGTACCATACAAGTAATGTTTTTCTATTTTACTTAGCACTGTTTTGAGATCAGGCCATATTGTTATATTTAAATCTAGTACATTAAAAAAAACCAACGGGCCCGGCCCAGTGGCTCAGGCGGTTAGAGCTCCATGCTCCTAACTCCGAAGGCTGCGGGTTCGATTCCCACATGGGCCAGTGGGCTCTCAACCACAAGGTTGCCAGTTCAATTCCTCGACTCCAAGGGATGGTGGGCAGCGCCCCCTGCAACTAAAATTGAACACGGCACCTTGAGCTGAGGTGCCGCTGAGCTCCCGGATGGCTCAGTTGGTTGGAGCGCATCCTCTCAACCACAAGGTGGCCGGTTTCCATTCCCACAAGGGATAGTGGGCTGCACTCCCTGCAACTAGCAACGGCAACTGGACCTGGAGCTGAGCTGCGCCCCCCACAACTAAGACTGAAAGGACAACAACTTGAAGCTGAATGGCACCCTCCATAACTAAGATTGAAAGGACAACAACTTGACTTGTAAAAAAGTCCTGGAAGTACACACTGTTTCCCAATAAAGTCCTGTTCCCCTTCCCCAATAAAATCTTTAAAAACAAAACAAAACAAATAAAAAAAAACAACAACTAATGGATTGGGCACTCCAATTTTAAACATTCTACATTTTATTTATCCATCCCTGACTGATACATTTTTAGATTGCTTCTAATGTTTCACTATTAAAAATAATGTTATAAACGAACTTGGCACAGGTGTAAAATATTGTCAAGGGTACATGACAGAAGTAGAACTGCTAGGTATAAATATTTTAAATTTTACTGGCCATTGGCAAATTCCTCTCTAAAGTGAACCTATTAATTTACATTCACCAACAGTTTATGAGTTCCTATTTCTCCAAGTCCTTGCTGACTTTTGACATTACCTAATGTTTAAATTTTTGCCGGACTGGTTAATGAAAAATATGCTTTATTTAACCTTTCCCTATATATTCTAAGCATGAATCCTTTATTATATAGGTTGCAAATATATTCTTGTGGACCATCACTTACCTATTAACTTTTTAGTGAAGTCATTGTGGTATAGATGATTTTATCATCTGAGGTAGGAACACTTACAAATGTTTCTTGATTGTTTTGTTTTTTGTGTCTTAAGAAATACTTTTATACTTGCCAATTATAAAGACATTCTATATTTTCTTTGAATAGTTTTTAATTTTGCTTTACATTTAGGTCTATAATAGTTAGATTTGCTCTTCTAGGAATCTGATTCTTTTTTTTTTTCATGTATTAAATCAGTTGTCATGAAACTATTGAGTTATTCATCTTTTCTTTCTTCCCACCCTCATACACCAAATATCTACATGTATATGAATCTGTTCTTGGGCTTTCTATTTTGGTCTACAAATCTATTTGTCTATTTCTGCACCAATACCACATTATTTACCCTAGCTTCATGATAAACTTTGATGGCTGATGGGGCAAGTCCAGCTCATGTGAGGTCTTTTTCAGGATTGTTTTAATTATTTTTGTGTATTTAGTATACCACGCAAATTTTAGATTCACTTTGTCAATTTCTATGAAGAGTCTAATGAGGATATCAATTGGGACTGCATTTTCTTTCTGTATTAATTTGGGAAAGAGCCACATCTTTATAATAATGTCTTCCTTTTAATGACCATGATATCTCACATTTTATTGGGGTCTTATTTTATGTCCTTCAATAACATTTCATAATTTTCTCTATAAATGTGTTCTACTTTTTCGTTAACCTTCTTACTTGTTATTTCATTACCTTTATTGCTGTTATAATTGGGATTTTCTAAATGGTAATTGCTCAGGTATATGGAAGCCATTGGTTTTGGTCTGTTGATATGGCAGACTCACTTCCAGACCAGTTCATATACTTCCAATAGCTAGCCATTCATTATCATGTGTTTTCCAGGTAAATAATTATATTATCTATAAATAACCAGTTTTTCTCCAGTTTTTTTCCTGATAAGTATACCTTTTATATTTGGTTTGGACACAATTAGAATGTTACCCAAAGTAGCCAGAATTTTCATCTTATTTTGGTTTTACTTGCAATGCTTCTAATATTTCACTATTAAATATAATCTTTGCTAGATATTTCTAATAAATAACTTGAATCAGACTAAGAAAACTTTCTTCTGTACCTAGTTAATTATTAGCTCTGTGGTGTGTGTGTGTGTGTGTGTGCATGTGTGTGTGTGTTTTAATCATATTTGGGTATTGAATTTTGAATTTCTAATTAGTTCTGTCTTTTAAGTGCTTATAGTTTGTTTCCTGGGTATAATATTTTCCTTAATCGTTCCAATGATAAAATTAGATTCATTTTACACATCCTGTTCTTAATGCATTAGTAACTCTGTTTTTGCAGACTAAGTTCTGCGTTTTGTCTCTCTTATTGGGTGGCTTTCCTCAGTCTCTCATTCTTGACTTTGAGCTTGTCTAACTACTATGATTCCTGAAGATTGTCAGCTGCATCTGTACACGAAGCCTGTCTGGAGGGAAAACAGAGCTTACTATAAGGGGTTGGGTACCACAAGGCTTTAACTGAGTGTAGGGGAAGGACAAGATGCCCCTGGTGGGATATCTTGGCACCTGGTCTGGCCTTAACAGTTCTTGTTCTCCATGATGTCAATGGCCTGGCACTCTCTCCCAAGTATTTCTTCTGTTGGAAACAGATATTCCTGTCACAGCTTCCTAGCCCTAAAACAAAGTCTGTGTGTGCTTGTGTGTGTGTGTTTCTAAGAGTTCATCAGCCAGATCGTTTTTACTGATACAACCGATCAAGCTTCCTTGTGATTTCCCTGTGGCTTTCTCCTGCTTCTGGTTTCCACCACCTCTTAACTTGAAGCGTATCTGATGTTGCTCTGCCTTTCATGGTGTCACTCTCCCTTGGGCTTCTGCACATGCTTGGGGCTGCTATTTAGCTCTTTAAAATTTGATCCCATCTAAGTAATTTAGAGATTTATCACAATTTTTGAAAATTGTCTTTCTTTTATTAGAGTGAATGTGACTATATATTTGCATGTGTGTGTATTAATATATATGTGTGTGTGTATATATATGTATATATATATATATATGCATATATATATACATATATATATATATATGGACAGAGCCCCAGAGAGCAGTATCCAGACTCTCGGCCTCACGTGGAAAGGTGCTGGCTTGGGTAGTAGATGGCCGTCAGCTGTTGCTAGTTGGCCGTCAGCTGTAGCCAGTTAGCCAATTGGCCACTGATATAAGTGCTGCGGCTGTGGTGGAGAGAGAGAGTCGGTCAGTTGGCAGAAAAGTGGACAGCAGGTCACACGTCGTGTGAATCCAGCCTCCAGTGAGACTATAGTGGTATGACTCCCCTACCTATGGCTCCGTGGGTGTTCCTTTTTGGCCTCACCATGTCCTGTGTTCTTGTGTGGGGAGCGGGAGCTGAAACCCCGCATGACACCCCGCACGACTATATATATATAGATACCATGTCAGTGTTCAGTGTGTGTTCAGCCTGCACTTTGAAAACTAGAACATCCTATCTTTAAATCAGAAGTGTTTGTCCACTGGGGACTTTTCCTGCACTAGAACTGATGTCTTGAATTATTTTTTTTTTAAAAATTGTATAAGTTGGAAGAGAAGCATCAAATATGATTTGATCAAATATGATTTGATGGCAAAATGGACTCTGTTAATCTAAATAGAGAGGGTAGGGGTTGAGCGATTTAAAAGCTATCTGTGAATCATTGGGTTTGGTTCTCACTGACTCTGCTTAGTACCTCTGTGACCTTGAATAAGTTATTCAATATCTCTGAGCCTCACCTGGATTGTTGTGAAGCTCAAGTGGAAAAATCTAAATGAAAATACCTTATAATTGGTTAAATATTGTGCATGGAAATAATCATTGTTAGTATTACCCCATCACCTTTGATTTCTCATCTGTCACACCTGAATTTTCAAATGGTTCACATGTTGTCAACATGTGTTGCCTACTTATAGAAAACTATATTTGATGGAAATATTTCTATGCTTTCCCAGAAAGCTGAGAACGTATTGTCTTGAATAAACAAATTATATTGAATAAGAGAAAGTACAGTGCTGTGGATTTTAGTATGGATTTTAGTCAGACAGATGTGGGCTTTAATCTTCCATTCTTGCTAAATCCGTTATAGAAACAATCATGCCTGCATGGCAGTTATATGCAGCATGTGGATTGCTTGGCACCATTATTCCTGCAATAACTTCAGCCGACTTGAAGGATTAGGAGAACATCTCTGGGTCTCATTAAAATCCTGTGTTTGAAAGAATGGTGCAATTGATTAAGAATGTCTCAGAGAAGAGTATTAGACTATCCTGACAAGAAGCCTTTCCTGGACTCTCATTTACTCAACACATCAATCTTTTATTGAATCTACCATTCAATCTTGCTAACTTCCTAGTGCAGCTCACATCTTTCCATCCAGATTTACCAGACAGAAAAAAAAAAAAAAAAGTGTATAGATTCCTGCTCTATATGCACCAATTCTTTTTTACAGTATTACTTTGTGTCAGTCTTTATTGGAAACTACAGAGCTGAGCCCTTGTCTCTGTTGAGGTCATGAGGCCTGGGTATAATGAAGCTCATGTGGCAATATCACCTTGATCAACTACAAAGTTCTTTTCCCGAGGGAGGGGAGCTCAGACACATCACCCATCACCTTCTAATTGCTGTCTTTGTGGAGTGTTGTTTGTTGATTATGCTTTGTTTTGAGTGTTGGTTTATTTGGCTACATTTCCTAGAAATTTCCAGAAATACAATGTCAGGAAATAATAATTTACTTTTTGCAAACAATGAAATGGCTAAGTTATTCTATAAGGTTAAGATAAACAGTGGAACTATATGATCTCTCACGTTTCTACCAGCACTGAAAATCTATAATTCTAGAATAAATTAACATAAATCTTACAACTAGGACATCCCTTTTGCTGATTCAACAGTAATATTAGCTCAAAGGGAAAGGCTGGTGTGTGTGAGAGGATTTCTCTTTGTTACTCCTTGTAGTTTATCAACAACAAAGTTAGAAGGTGATTTGGCATTGAGTATTAAAGAAATAAAAATCAATTTGTTGAAAAACTTGTCCTTTTGTCATTTTTCTTGCTCTTCTATGTGTGGATTTGAATTTTTTTTAAAAAATGTGTTTTTTTCTTTTTTGTTCTTGTACCATATCGAGGTCATTTTCTTATAAATAGTAATGACTATCATATTTGTTAAGTCATCAAATACAGGTAGTCTTCAACACATAGATACCTAGAGCATCAAATAGCCCCTGTGTTTTATTGTGCGTTACCACTGGCAAATTCATGACCTCTGACTGTTAATGGAACTTGTCCTTCAAACAAAAACAACAAACAATATCTACTACTAATCACCAAGCACCTAAGGTCTTGAAATCTAGAGAATTGAATCTCAATTAATTAGAATTAAGATATAATGACAAAGGATGCACAAATTTAATCTGGATCTTAAATGGTCTCCACTGCTCACTGGTAAGCCGTATGGTTCCTTGAAATGGTGGAAAGAATACAGGACTTGGAGAAGTCATACCCCCTACTAGCTGTGTACCCTCCCCAAAGGAAACTCAGTTGAACTTGCCAAATGAAGACACTCCCTCATGTAACAGCTTCATTAGGGTTCTTGTTTCAGTTGAAAAACAGATGAGAAAGCTCTTTGTAAGTGACTGTTAAAATGGCCTCATATTTACTTCATTATGAGCTTTTGGAATACTTCAAAAAGTGCATGCCTCTTCAATATCAGAGCACGTTGAAACCATCCTGAACACTGGGGACAGCTGAACAGACAACCTTTGACATGATGGGACTCTAGTCCGGGAACTAGAAGAATCTAGCATAGCTTACTGATCATGACACTGCTTTGTCCCTCAGCAAAAAGTGTTCATTGCTCCTCCACCACTATGGTTTCCACTATAATTGCCAATCCTCACCACTAGTCCACCCTCTTGTCTCTAGCTCTTTGATTCAGATTACTTAGTTTCTTCTTACTCAGAAATGTATCTAAGCACAGCCCTAACCCTGTGCATCTTTTTAGCATCTACTCGTAGTCCCACAGCCACCAAAAAACTAATTCTTAGCTCAGTCAAATAACCAAAGAAGAGAATATATTTAATGCAGAAAACCATTTTCTGAACATAATATTCAGCAGGCTACTAGCCTTGGATATGGATGCATGCATAAAATTTATGTTGCAATGGTTAAGTAATGTTGCTTTGTTTTCTTATCTGCCATTACTTGAGCAACCTAGGACAGAGCTTATAAATTTATTTTGAAGGCACCTAACACTGAGAGAAGCAACCATCCAACACCTTTATTTTTATGTTTCTGAACCCCTGGATATTTCTCAAACACAGTATCAACCAAGTCACACAAAGTACTACCTTCAAAGGGAACATGTTTGGGGAATGTTTGAAATTACAGGCAAAATCTTCAGTTGCCACCACAAACCATGGGCGCTTGGCATCCACAGTGAGGTTTGAACAGGAGTCTTAAAGCTTCCTACTGCTCTAAGTCCACAACCAAATGTCATACATCCCTCCTTTCCTGAGAAGTTGTTACATGAAACCCAAAGTCTTGGTGTTCTGGATGCAAAAAAAACCCATAATTTGTTCAAGTATCTTCTATCAGTAAGGGTTATGTGTGGTAATAGGAGAAAGTAACAGGAAAAGACAGGACTCCTAGTAATAGGAGCCACACTATGGGCCCCACAGAAATGGAACTTGAAGTCCCCTCAGCACCCAAGCTTCTCTAGGGACCAAGCCAACTTGTCTCTGATGTAGCAGCTTCAGTAGATGGATCTTACCTCATGCTCCACCATTGACACAACACTGTTGCCTTTCCGTGGTTCTTCACACTTCTGTTTCTGCTGCTTATCATATACGATGCATTCGCATCTTGACAGTGTTTTTGTTTTCTTTTTTTTAAGTTTGTTTTTTTTTAATTGTGGAATATTGGGGAACAGTGTGTTTCTCCAGGGCCCATCAGCTCCAAGTTGTTGTCCTTCAATCTAATTGTGGAGGGTGCAGCTCAGCTCCAAGTCCAGTCGCTGTTTGCAATCTTAGTTGCGGGGGGTGCACACCACCATCCCATGCAGGAATTGAACCAGCAACCTTGTTGCTCTAACCAACAGAGCCATACCACCGCTCCTCCAGAAGCTCAGTGGCAGCTTGTTGTCTTCAATCTAGTTGTGGAGGGCGCAGCTCACTGGCCCATGTGGGAATCAAACCGGCAATCCTGTTGTTCAGAGCTCATACTCTAATCAACTGAGACATCTGGTTTCCCCTTGACAGTGTTTTTCATGTGAGGCTACTTCATAGGTCAGTGAGCAGTTTATGAATAGGTTGCTCTGGGATGAGACACCAACACCTAGTCCAGGAGCTGGGGATGGGACAGCATGGCAGAGGGAAGAGAGTTGTCCACTTAGGAATCCAGGGCTGCTTTCCTTGGCAGGAGAGTGAGCACGGCAATGTCCCTTAGAAATTACCATGCGTATGTCCTGGTTCACCTCCCACGATCTCTCTCCTGGACCAGTGAAGCCTCCTGCTTCCACCTGCACACGACAGCCCCTTTCTCACATTGAACCCAGCATAATACATTTTAAACCCAGCTCAAATCATGTCATTGCTTTACCAAAAACAGAGATGTCTTCTTTGACCCTTTATCTAAATGATGACCCGTTATTCTATCACTACCTCCTCAACCTCCTTATATTGTGTATCTACTTCTTTTCGTATTGGCTGCCTTCTCCATTAGAATTTAAACTCCGCAATGGCAAGGAATTCATTGGTTTGACTAACGCTTATAATCCAGTATCTCCAACGATGCTTGGAACATAGTAGGTGCTCAATTAGTATTTGTTGAATGAATGAATTACAAGGCACTATGAGCATAAAAGAATGTGAGTAATATGTCTAGAACAACATTACTGGAGGAGACGGATAAGTAATTTTAACCGTCGTGATAAATTCTAAGATTTAGGCAAACAAAGCGTTCTGCTGTGTATTTTGGGCTTGACTCTTTTTTTGAGACCTGAAAGCTAGAGAAAGGCATTTTAATTGGGAGCCTGCACACAGATCAGAAGGGAAGAGGAAGTATGGCTTGTTTGGAACAACTCCTTATCATGATGCCTTCAGCTGCAAATAACAGAAAATGAAACTCGTATTGGCCTAAACTTTAAGGAAATGGATCAACTCAGCAGGAAGGAAGCTTTTAAGTAGGGCACACTTCAGGAGCAGTGTATCAGGCCTCCAACCACGGCAAACCTCATACATTCTCCAGGCTCTGACCTCCTCCTGTTGTTGGCTTCATCCTCCTACTTGTAGCAAGATGGCTGCACCAGGTCTAGACATCATTTCCAGCAACAACAATACCCAGCAGCAGAAAAATACTGTCTTTTCCTTGGGTCTATATTTTAGATAAGAAAATAATTCCTAGAATACCATTCACAAGACTTCCCCATCAGCCAAAAGTAGGTTACTTAGCCTTTCTTAAATAATCATTAGAAAAGAGAATTCACAACTACTATGACTGGCTTTGAAAAATGACCAAGAGCAAAAATCTTTGAAGAATCGATCCTCACTACCACTGGAGTTTGAAGGTTAGCAGAGGAAAGAAGTGGAAAGAAAACAAAGGTCAGCAAATAAGTCTTTGATGTCATGCTATGGATTTTGAACTTCACTATGAAGGCTACTAGTAAACAGTGATCAATTTAAACAACAAAGTTGTAGAATCAGTTTCCCAATGTGTAAAAATCACTAAAATGGCATTTTAGAGAATGGAATGGAGGAGCAACACTAAAAACAGGGGGATCATTTGGGACTACTGCAGCAATATACATGAGAAATGCAGAGTTTATATGAAGATAATGACACTAGGGATAAACTGGGGAAACTTAAGAAAGGGCTGGAGTGCTGGGACCATTCAGCAGGACCTGGTGACTGAGTGATGATGGCTCTGAGGCAGAGGGGAAAAAATAACGGTGAGCTGAAGTTTCTGGCTTAGGTAACTGGGTGGAGGGTGAACTGATTCACAGAAATAGGAAATAAAGGGCAAAGAGATTTGATGGGGATGCAATAATGATTGTGTTCGATGTTCTCTGACAGATGTGTAAAAGGTAGCTGGAGACATGCATTTGGAGTTCAGAGAGAGGTCTGAATATATATTTATTCCCTGATCATGGACTAGGAGATAATCACAGTGCTGGGAGTGTAGATAGCACAAGATTCATTAGGAGCAGTCTTTTCCCTCAAGGAGCTCACAACTTTATTGATTATTTTAGAAAACAATTATGTAAGTTCCACAGAAATTGTTGGAAGCGTAAATCTCTTTGAGATGTGGCAACCAGCTAATTTCGGTGGAAGTTTTAAATGGAGTTTTGATCAGTGAAACAGAAAAGCTCTGTTAGGAAGGGAATTGGCAAGAGCCCAGACACGAATTAATAAGGAGCCTAAAGGAGCCTAAATGAAGAGTGTTAGAACCAGCAAGGAAAAGAACTGGATAGATGCCCATGACATTTTGATAAGAGAGTCAATACATTTTGTGACTAAGTAGATATGAGGCAAGAAGAAGGACTTCAAGATATTGTTTTTTTTTTCTTTTGCATGATTGACAGCACAAAAATAGAGAAATCAGTGCAAGGAGTTGGTTGGGCTGAGAAGAGTTAAAAGAAAATATCATTTTTAGACATGTTGATATTGAGAAGATGGGACATTCAGCAGACAGACTAGAAATGTAGGAGAAAGATCAGAGCCAGAGATGATGTTATGAGGAGTCCATGTGCACATATGGTTGTAAAGTACACGTCACAGAGGCTACAGTGGCGCCCCCTGGAGTTGTGCAGTGCTGTGGTGCATGTTATAGATACTTAGGTGATAATCATTGCAGGCATTTTTCTCAAATGGATTTGAACAAATGGTCAGTTAGATAAAAATTAACCTGAACCTAATATCTTATGAATTTCAAAAAAAGGTGTTCATTAAAATATTTAAGAGTTTCTTACATGAGAAAGACAGAATCAGGGATGGAGAAGAGAGGAGAAAAGATACTATGAAAGAAAAAGAACCAGAAAAAGAAAATAGCTACTGCCACATGACTACTAATGTGGAAGAATGCATGAATTGATAAACATTTCATCAGTCTCTCATGAAGCAAACAAATACAATATTTTAATTCCATAGATATGAAGAATAAGCTGCCTAAGAATCATCTCTGACAGGAAAAATCTAGAAACTCTCGGTATGCAACTCTTCTACTGCAGCAACTACCCAATGCCTTGTACAAGTATGTGGTTAATAAAAGCTTTTGACAGTAACAATAGAGGGCAGGTTTTATGCCTATTCAACCCACTTAGTTCATAAACAAGTAGATAACTAAATGCTTTAATGAGAAGAAGAAAAAGCAAAGATAAAATGTGTGCTTAAGAGAATCAGGATTTAACCACTTGCTGCATATTTATAAATGTCTAATCATGTGCACAAGTACACACATATACACACACACGAATACACATTTCCACACACAGTAATATACAAATTAGTTGACAGCTGAATGTTCAGCTATGATTTACTAGGTAGTACAGACCATCCATGACCCTCGAGGAAATTCCTTTTATAGTGAGCAAAACAAAATAAATGTTATCCTAAACCATTACAGTCACAGAGATTACAATCTATTAGAGAGTTTTATGAAGGCAGAATCCTAATCAATACTCCTATACTGATACTCCTAACAACGTTCAACAGAAAAATGGAAGATTTCATCGCAGGCTGTATGTTCTGTCAGACTAGACAAGTATAAGGTAAACAGCTGCATATATCACAAATGCAAACAAACACATATTAGCATATTAAAGGTACTGCAAGGTATATTGAAGTAAAATATATAGAAGAAAAAATACTGATGCAGATGTCATATTTAATCAGTAGAAAACCTTATTTATATAGACTGTATATTCCATGAAGTCAGAAACCACTGTTTATATAACACTGTCTGTTTATATAACACTGTATTAACACAAAACCTGGTACAAAACAGGCTATCAACATGAATTAACTTAGCATTGATTGTCCTAGAAGCCGTGGTATTACCAAGTAAAATCTTGGAGTGTTTTGATTAATATTACAACCTAAATGTGAGATTAAGACAAATGTACAGATCACTTTGAGCTTATTTATTCATTTATCATTCACTCACCCATGTTTCATTCTGAAAAATATTTAAGAAGTCTTAAAAATAGCACATAAAACAGTAAAGACAGATGCAGAAAGTGGGATAAAAAATGGAGATTGGATAATAGAATGAAAAGTAAAGAAGGGCAGAGTGTGTATACAAAGTATATGTGGTAGAAGTCTGGGCACTTGCCAAAAGTGCAAGTGGGGCTCTGTCATCTTAAAGGACCCTGCCAAGCGAAATGTGCACATTAGCACCCATAGCGCCACTGTCACAAAATAATGCAGGTAATCATCCAGCTTCTACGCTGACACATAGAGCAGATACATTATTTAGTATTTCATTTCCTGGAAAAATGAACTACAACAATGCATTACAGAGACCACTAAGTTATTTTCTTTCAAAGCAAAGTGATTAAATAAAATCCTGGTGCTTTAATATTGGTCCCAGTTTGGTTTTCAAACGGAAGAATGAGTGAATTTGTAAAATAAAGCTTAACATTTCATAGCTTTCAAGGTTTCTAATAGAGGAAAATGTGTAGGGAGCCGTTTAGATGGCTACATGTTTACTTATAGAAAAAGAAGAACCATTGGCATAATTAACTTGCAAATTTCCTTGGCCAACGTGCACTTATATTCTATATTAAAAAGTCATGTGCAGGGTTTGTAATGGTCAAAGTGAAAAGACCTAAATATGGTAATGAGAATTGTGGCTTGAGATTTTATTATTTACACTGTAATGTAGACTTGAGTAAATGCACATGGGCAGCCTGCAGAGAGGCAGAGAGGATGAGGGCAAGAGACATTGAATCATTGAGCCTGGCAGAGAAAATGAAAACACAGTGAGAGAGGTGAGAGACAAAGTGGAAATGTTCCCTTTCTGGAACAGTTTCAGGATTGGATTCTGTAATCTACAGCTGGCTCAAATTACATATAACTCATTTATTAAGTTCAGACAAGGGACTAAAGTGGGAAAAAAGCAAAAACCCATCATTGTTTTTTATTTGATTTGCAGCACGGCTGGATTCACATGTCGTGCCATATTTTTGTGTTCTGAAGGGCAGTGAAGCAAATTATCAAGGCCAAGAGTAAAACTTGGGAGATGAGTTTATCCCCTAGAGATTTTAAAAAGGAAAAATAGTAAACGGAATTCTCACTGAAAACTTGTCCTGCTTCGTCCTTCGTTTTTCTTCTTCCAAATTTAGATTTATTGTATTCCTTTGCATATCAGTTAAGATTTTCCCTAGGCTTGATTTCAGGAATCAAACTACCTATTTTAAATAAACAAATAGTCAAGGTTTTTTACACATAAATCTCAGAGCCATTTCTTTCAGCTTTGAATCTTATTTTTCAGGTAACATATAAAGCTCAAGTTTTAAGAACTTGTGTGAACGTAAGGTATGTCTCTAATTTAACTGAACTTGTGCAAAGCACTCCAGGAGAAAAAAACTACTTATTTTTTGCTGTACAGCTTGCTTTCAGTTATTACCCACTTAAATAGCACTGCAGACTGTACTCCAGAAAGTACTCCAGGAGAAAAAAATTACTCACTTTTTGCTGTACATCTTGCTTTCATTTACTACCCACTTAGTGCAACAAAGTGTACTAACTACATTATATGGATTATCTCATTTTTATCACCACAAAAACATCCCGATGAGTTTATTGTTATTTTATCCATTAACAGATAGGGAAATGGAGAGGCTATGTCAGTTAATAACTTTCCCAAGTTCTCACATTAAATTATACTGTCTGAATCTGAATGCAATCAGCCTGATTCTTGACCCATATTTTTAACTATGAAGTTATAGTTCTTACATTACATTTCAAATTTCTATAATAAATAAAATGCATATCCTTAGAAATGAAAGAAGCTTATTGAATGTATTGATATAGTATAGAGTAACCAACTTTGAATTAAGAGTAGAGACGTGTAGGTTCTATTCATGACACTAACTATGTGACTTTAATCAAGTTAGTTCATCTCTTTTTACCTCAACTGAAAATTGTCAGGGCTCAAAAAACCTAGTTGAACTGAGCTGATGCTGAGGTCTTTTCAGGTTTTGACATTATGTTTTCTAACTAGAGGCTTATCAGTACCTAACATGCCTTTGATCAGAGATAATAATGTGATGTTAATCGAAGGATGTATATGGTGGGGTAGTGTGGCTCTGTGCCATGGCCTGGATACAGGAGGAAACTAGTAAAGAGAATGTGAATAAAGAAATACAAATTCATATCCTGTATGAGATATACTAGTAGATGCCCAAACTTGGAAGTCTATGGACTATGTATTATTTTTAACCATGGTCCAAAGTTATATTCTAAAGAAAAGCTTATTTATGTTGTTTATTCAGTGCCTAGAATAGGGCCTGGCTCATAATTGAGGGTCAGTGACAATTTTTAAGCCAACAAAATGAAGGGGAAATTCCACTTAATTATTCCACGTCCTTTGGAAAATAGAAGCTGATTGCTGAGCAAATCATATTCCATAGCGTTGCTCAGTTAAGTTTGGAGAGGAAACCCACCAATAGAGTTCGCACATGTTACTTCTTGGTGACCAGCCAGATCTCATTCCTCTTCCTCCTGAAGATTCTTTCCTTGCCCTTGCACTACAGTCTCTGAAAGAGAGGGAAAGAGAGAGAGAGAGAGAGAGAGAGAGAGAGAGAGAGAGAGAGAGAGAGAGAGAGAGAGAGAGAGAACATATATATATAGAGAGAGAGATAGATATATAGATAGATAGATGAAGATAATTTTGTTCTTCCCATTATGCTGCTCTGTGAATGACATGTAATGGGACAAAAATTTAAACCGTGGCATTTCTGAGGTAAAGCACTATGAATTCAGCACTACGAGTAATAATAATGTCAGGAAAAACTATCACAGTTGTTTTAGTTATTATTGAATATACCACGTGGCAAGTTTCCTACCCTCATGTTTCTTTGTGACATCTCATTTTTATGAACCAATTCATAAAATTCAATATTTTGCTGTGGCAAAACACTTATTTTTCCTATCAAGCAATATTTCACTGCCTTATTGATCCTCCGTAAAGGGAAAAACATAGCCTAGGTGAGGACACTGAGGCAGAGAGGGATTAAAAGATTACAGTCCCGGGCCGGCCCGGTGGCTCAGGCAGTTGGAGCTCCATGCTCCTAACATCGAAGGCTGCCGGTTCGATTCCCACATGGGCCAGTGGGCTCTCAACCACAAGGTTGCCGGTTCAATTCCTAGAGTCCCACAAGGGATGGTGGGCTCTGCCCCCTGCAACTAGCAATGGCAACTGGACCTGGAGCTGAGCTGCGCCCTCCACAACTAAGATTGAAAGGACAACAACTTGACTTGGAAAAAAATGTCCTGGAAGTACACACTGTTCCCCAATAAAGTCCTGTTCCCCTTCCCCAATGAAAAGAAAAAGAAATGTTTAAAAAAAAAAAAAAGATTACAGTCTCACATTAAGTCAAGGAAACAGGCAAAAATAGAAGCCGGGGTTTTCTGAGTCTCAGCCCAACATTCCAGTCAACGACAGACCCATTGCCGATGCAGGAGCTCACAGTAGCTTATAAGATTACCACAGGCGCATTTCCCTTGAAGCCAGGCTTGCACTCAGCACATGCCCGGATGCATGTGCAAATTAACGTTTGGCAGGAGGAGGCCCTGGTACATTTCAACTACAATGTACAAGTGATTAAAACTAATAGAAACACATCATTTTTTTTTTTTTTCTTTAAGTAAAGGTCAAGTCCTAACACTTTCTTGGGTTTTTGAGTAACTAATAGTAATAATAATAATAATAATAATAATAATACAAAAACATTTCATTTGCAGGGTCAGTGTATTTTGATCAGACATCCTCCTTCCAGAAGCCTTTCTTCTGTACATAGTATGCACTCAATCAGCACTGGGAATATTTGTTCCACCTAAATATTTAGATGTACACTGGATACAGTGCCATTTCATACTCCCCGTGGAAGAATTGCAAGAATTCTTTAATGTGTTGTTTGATGCCTCAAGCCAGAAAGAATGGCTCATTCCTTAAATAAAGGAGTTCGGAAAATTAGGGTTACACTTGTAAGTGTGAAGGAAGTGTGTCAAATGACTATGGGTGAGTTCTTTGAAATTCCCAGTGTTTCATTTTTATGATTGTTTTATCCTCCTTCCCTAAGACCAACTATAGAGCCAGATAGCCTAGTAAACATAAATTGCAGTGAATTAAGGATATAAATATTGTCTGGATGAACCAATGGATGGAGATATTTTAAAGGCAGAGGCTATGATTAAATTCTGAATCAAGTCCTAATGGACACCCAATTACAGCAGGTTTTAGTAATAGCAATGTTATTAACTCCTTTATTCATTCATTTATTTAACAAACATGTACCAAGCCCTAATTCTATAGGAAAAGCAGGAGCCTAGAGATACACAAGTAAGATACATGTAAGCCCCCTTTGAAGAGCTCATAATCTAATGGGTAGGCAGACAAGTAAACAGACATTGCCGTCTCAGATGCCAAGAGTTGTACATGAGAGAAGCTCAGTATGGTACAGGAATTTTGAGACGGGAAACCTGGCCATGATGAAGGTCAGGTGAGAGGGGAAAGGAATCATGAAGGAAGTAGGTGACACTTGACCTTGTTATAAATGAAGGATGAGGGTATTTAGGCTAAGGAAAAGAAAATATGCCATTCAAGCTGAGTGGGAGATAGCTAGCACCCTGAGGAAGGAGAGAGCACAGAGCTTGGGGGTTTCAAATGAATTCATGACAGGATGCCCTACTCCTGGGGGCACCATTCACACCTTAGTCTATGTGAATAATACCGTGTGGATTTGTGTGACACATCAGCCCTTGTCATAAGCTGTGAGTTGAGAACTGGTGAGGGATAGGGCAAAAGAATAGGCACTTCCTTTACTAAGACGAAAGGGAGGAAGAAGCCATGTCAATCGTTTAAAAAAATGATTAGCCTTTATTTTTTAGAGTGGTTTTAGGTTCACAGCAAAACTGATTGGGAAGTACAGAGTGTTCCACATAACCCCTTCTTACAAATAGCCTCTTCTACCATCACCATCCCCTACCAGAGGGTACATTTGTTACAATTGATGGACCAACATTGACACATCATCACCCAAAGTGCATAGTTTATATTAGTTCACTCTTTGTGTTGTACATTTTACGGGTTTGAAAAAATCTATAATGACATTAACATATAGCATAGTAACATATTACCACCAGTAACATATAGCATAGTTTCATTGCCCTAAAAATCCTTCCTCTATGCTTCACCTATTTATCTTTCTTTCTGCCTCCAACTCCTGGAAACCACTGACCTATTTATTGTTTCCATTGTTTTGCCTTTTCTGGAATGTCATATAGTTGGGGTCATATAGTATGTAGCCCTTTCAAGTTGGCTTCTTTCACTTAGCAATAAGCATTTAAGGTTCTTCCAAGTCTTTTGTGGATTGAGAGCTCATTTATTTTTAGCACTGAATACTATTCCATTGTCTAGATGTACAGCTTTTTTATTTTTTTTAATTAAGAGAGAGCAGAAAGGTGAGGGAGTCTATCCCAGTGCCATGGAGCAGGAGGAATTAATTACAATTGTGCTATCAAACCTGATAAGTCTACACTATCTGCTATATCCAAGTCTATGACAAAACCAATGGTCATGGTAAAACCCTACAATCCACCTCTGGGCCCCTTTCCAGTTTGGTATCAATACATTTTGGATATCCCCTTCTGGCAGATAAAAAGTAGTAGCAATATTAGCTTATGTGTCATGAAAAGCCTGTGGGGTCTGGGTTCTAGGAAATACACTCAAAAATTAACTGCATAAATATAGCCTGGAAATATTCCCAACCATAATTAAACTAGGTTTCCCTATATATCACCATCAAAGGTGATTTTCAAATAATGTTTACCTGGGGCAGATATGTGGAACGAGATAAGGGGACCAAGTCATAGCAAGCAGCCCAGCATGGGAAACCTTTTTGTCCCTATGGGCCTGAGACTCTTCATTGGGCCAGAGACACCAGGGCAGGCAAATGAGGGGCCCAGCAGAAGAGGTATACTGGCAGCTTGGTGCATGAAGTGTCTTTATCTCACTAGGTCTGGGACTCTTTCTGCCCCCGCTTTAGAGACACCAGGGCAGGAGGAGGTACTGGTAAGGGGATTCCACTATGCCTTCCCCCCAGAGAGAGACACCTGGTGGCCCCTCCACCCTCTTAGGCAACACCAACAGGGGCCAGTGAGAGCACTCGTGGCACCTGATGCACCAAACAAATCAAAATAATTAAACTGCCATTGGAAGAACAGCCCATAAAATAGGCTAAAACATGTATGCTGAGAACTAAACAGGTGACTGCTGCTAAAATAAAGGAATCAAATAGGACTCAGAATCTCCTAACATAATGGACAATCCTAGGATACAACAGATAATCACCTGTCATATCAAGAACCACAAGAATTACAACTTGAATGAGAAAAAGCAGTCAACTAATGCAACACCAAGATGGTCAAATGTTGGAATTCCTTAACAAGAATTTAAGCAACCATCATAAAAATGCTTCAATAATCATCACAAATTCTCTTGAACCAAATGAGAGAAAAAAAATCATACAAGTTATAAAACAGAATCAAATGGAAATTATGAAACTGAAAAATACAATAACAATTTAAAAAATAAACCTTGCTGGATGGGCTCAATAGTAACATAGAGGCGACAATGTTTAGAGAATCAGTAAACTTGAGGACAGAACAATAGAATTAACCCAATCTGAAACCCAGAATAAAAATAGACCAAAAAAAAAAAACACACACACACACACAAAAAAAAAACCGAAACAAACAAAAACAAAAACAAAAAAGGAATACAGCTTCCGGGACCTGTGGGACAGCAACAAAAGATCCATCAGACTCCACCAGAGTCCCAGGAAAAGGAGAAAGACAAAGATTGGAACAGAAAACATATTTTAAGAAACAATGGCTGAAAACTTTTCAAATTTAGCAAAAGATACAAACCTATGTATTTAAGAAGCTGAGTAAAACCCAAACAGGATAAACACAAAAGAATGCATACCAAGACATATGATAACTAAACTTTTGAAAACGAAAGATAAAAATCTTGAGGTGAAAATTCAGAAAGAAATAATGCAGGAACTATAGAGAAACATCAGTTAGAATGAAAGCAGGTATCTCATCTGAAACCATGGAGGCCAGAATGAAGTGACAGACTAATTGTCAAATGCTGAAAATAAAGATCTGTCAACTATGAATTATGCATCTGGCAAAAATGTTCTTCAGGAACAAGAGGAAAGAAAAACATTCTCATATGAAGGAAAACTAAAAGAATTTTGTTTCTAACAGACACACCCTTAAAAGATTTGGTAAAGGAAATTCTTCAGACAGGAAATGATTAAAAAAAAAGGAATCTTGGAGCATCAGGAAAAGAAGAAAGCACAGCAGAGAGGGAAGAAATATGGGTACACACAATAAACTAGCCTTTTCTCATGAGTTTTATAAAGTGTATTTGATGACTGAAATAAAAATTATGACACTATCTGATACCCAAGACAATGATGTTTACGAGTCGGGAAAGTAAAGAAACCTATACGGAAGTGAGATTTCCACACTTCAGTCAAAGCAATAAATGTGGATTTCAGATAAGTCCCATACTTATATTGTAATGCTCAGAGCAACCACTATAGAAACTATACAAAGGGATACATTCAAAATCACAATAAATGAATCAGGATGGAAGTCTAAAAACTGTCCAAGTAACCTGTAGGAGGCAAGAAAACAGAAACAGGAATAGGAACTGGAGACAGCTGCTGTACCTTACTGTACTCCTGTCTTCCCACCAGCTTAGCCCAACATTCTAACAGCACAGAATTTATCTTCAATTACAGTTTCACGGGATTTTTTTCTATATTGGTGAAAAATGCAGTGGCACAATTACTGGTATGTGGGAGTCACAGTTATACCTCTGAGCTATAGCCCAACAATGGTGAACTGTCCTGTGACATGTAAGACTTTCTCACACAGCATCACTGACAGAGAACATTCAGCTTCTGTTTTGTTTTTTTAAATCATGGCAAGAACACTTAACATGATATCTGTCCTCTTAACAAATTGTTATGTGTTCAATACAGTATCGTTAACTATAGGCACAATGTTATACAGCAGGTCTCTGGAACTTTTTCATCTTGCATAACTTATACTTTACACTGTGAAATTGCAACTCCCCACTTCCCCCTTCCCCAGCTCCTGGCAACCACCAGTCTACTCTCTGCTATGTGTTTGACTATTTTAGAGACCTCATACGAATGGAATCATGCAGTATTTGTCCTTCTGTGACTGGCTTATTCCACTTAGCATAATGTCCTCAAGGTTTATGCATGTTGTCGCATATGGCAGGATGTCCTTCCTTGTTAAAGGACAAATAATATTACATTGTAGTCAGATGCTACATTTTCTTTGTTCATCTGTAGATGGACTTCTAGGTTGTTTCCACATCGTGGCATTCAGCCTTTTCTTAAAAATTCATAGTTACAGGGAACTCACCAATAATGGCCACATGCTGAAAACATTGTTCACTCCTCTTCAAGCAACTCTGCCAAGAAACACTTTAATTGAGCTAAAATTTTCTCATACATTCTAGTTCCACATCCAGCACCATATAGAATAAATCTAAACCATGGAGTACAACCCTGAATGCCGGCAAGTGATGCTTTTTGGGAGTAAGAAAAATTTAATAGAAACATGTGAAAAAATATAATTCTCCTATTAGAAAAAGGATCGCCAAAATCAATGAAAAGACTGCTATGAATATACCTCAGTCTTAGGCAGACACTGAGACTAACAGATTGGTGAAATAGAGGACATGTTCCCTGTACACTGGCAGCCTCTACTCATCACCAGCTGTTTGCTGCTATCAAGGAAGACAATTTCTAATTCTTCAAGAGAAGTCAGAAATCAAGATTTTTAAATGAAATCATGATTTTTAAGAGTTGGCTGCTAATTTAAAACATTTAAAAAAATGTATTTGGGCCAACATAGAGTTGTCTAAACACCATAACTCTGTAGACCACCATCCTGCCACGTCCAGTCTGAAGGCTGGACCACATGGCAGCCTCTGAGCCTTTGGAGACCAACACTGGGTCTTCAGGGATGTCTTTTCTTCCAGGTCAAATGTCGTCACTCTCATTAAGTATATAAGTATATAAGTATCTCATTTAGTATATAAGTATTCCAAATTCCTGACTATCCTGAATGGCTTCCTGACTTGTTCTGATTTGCTAAAAGTACAGCATAAAGAGAGGTATAGAAAAATTCATGGAAACCCTGATCCAGCTGGACATGCCAGCCATTCCAGAGCTGCTCAGAATCTTTACTTCTGGGCCCTTCTTTCACCATCCACTGTGTGTTTTTAAAAATCTATAGCTATTGATTGGGATGCTCTATGCATGCCATTTGTTTCTTTCTCATCATGATAATGGTGTGATCTAAATGTTATATATTATTGCTTACCAACCGCCTCAAATCTTCTTCCCTTTCAAAATCTCACTATAATTTCATACCTATTTTGTCTTAGAAAATTTTGAAATTTATACTCCCAAATCAGAAATACCATCATTTTTGTTTGCTCACAAAGCAAATTTGTATTTTCTGAAGCCTGTCTATACCCAAAATTTCCTTCCTTAGGGTATATTAACACTAAAAGGATCGTTTTCTTCCTAAGTATTCCAATTGCTTCCACTTCAAAACACAATATGCCTTTTATGGCAAAAAAAAAAAAAAAAAAAGTAGACTCTGATTATGTATTAGGCCTTTAACATATATTATTGCCTTATTTAATTGTTCCAACAACCTCATCAAGTACTGTTTCATTATCCCAGTTCTACAGGTGAAAAATAGCCCATGGTCAAATAGCCAATAAGCATAAAAGCAGGAATTTAAACCTAGGCCATCTGATTTTAAAGCCTGGACTCTACACTATACCATTTGTGTAATTCTTTCTTGCTGGTTAGAATTAAGTCCATAGTGTTAATTCCACTCATTGTTCCTTTTATCTTTAGAGACATTCAGGTGTTATCAGGTGTTCCACTTTGTGTCAAACAGGATAAGGCTTCCTGCAGCTGTCAAGAGAGTTAAAAATCTTCCAGTGATTTCTGAGTTTACCTCTGTGCAATATACTCTGGATATGTTCTGTACGCTTGGGAAGAAATGAGCACTCAAAACTCATTTCATAATTTCACTACAAGTAAATACAACCTGAGTTACAAACAATACATACTGAAATAAACATTTTCAGAAAGCCAGTTGATCCAGTTTGGAATTGCCTGTGTAATATGTGCAAACAAATGAATAAAATGACTTATGACAATGATTTCTCTATAGGGCAGACATTGCTGGCTGTCTACCCAATATCTATTTTCCCCTTTTATAAACAGAACCCCAATTTTTTTCATGGTGACAATGTATGACCAGCTTAAAATATTATTTTTCAGCTTGTTTCATAGCTAAACTGTGGTCTTGAGACACACTCGATGGCCAATGAGATGTAATTAGGATTTAACTGGGTGTGACTTCAGGGAAACCTCCTGAATGGGGGCCGATTTTCTTAACCTGTACCTTTTGCCCTTTACCCTTTTCTTTCTTCTGCCGGGAAGGCAGCACGATGCTGAAGGTGGAGCAGCCACCTTGCCACCACCAATATTGCCAACAATATTGAAAATAAAGGCCACATGTCAGGGATGCCTGAAAGCAGATTCTGAATCCAGGATGACATTGTAGAGATCATGGTCTGTCCAACTATATACCTCTTGGCATGTGAAAAGCACTTAACCCTTATTTGTAAGTTGGGTTTTCTGTTATATGCAGCCAAATCTATTTCTAACTGTTATCCTGAGCCATACCTGACAAGTATTAGATATGGCATTTTGTATTACCAATGTGGTAAAATCCCATACACAGAACTTAGTTCTTTTGAATCTCTCCATGACAGATCTGGCAACTCAGTGAACCCTCAAGATTAGGCAAAAGTGCCAAGAAGATCAGAGATTCCAGGACCTCTCCCTAGACTGGAAGTCTGTGAAAACAAGAACCATTCCTATCTGGCTCACTGTTGTCCATCAGGGCCTGTTACTAATATGCAATGCAAGTTAAATCCTTGTCCAATGGATGGATGAATTGATAAGAATTTATAGTCCAGTTGGGGAGGTTAACAAGTAGATGATTCTAAGGCAACGGAATCTTAGTTAGCATAACTCTACAGAGCTTCCCAGAAGAGATTGTTTTCAAAGTGAGGCATGAAAATTGAGAAGCCGCTAGCCAGGCAACAGGTACAGAAGGACTTTCTGAGGAGAGGGAGTAGCCTGTGACAGAGGCCTGTGGACAGTTGTGCAGGCCTATAGTTTAGGGATACAAGGAAACCTGTGAAGAGCTACAGGCCGGGAGGCAAGAGTTAGATTATGAAGGTCCTGAGTGTCCCCACCACAAAGCACACTCTTCTGGTCTAGTCTAGTCTAGTCGGATCTGATAAACTGATTTCAAAGTACTCTCAATTTCCCCATCTGTAATCACAAATGTCAGTCTTTAAACTTCAAAAATTTTGAGACTAGACTATACAAATTTCTACAACAACAGTTTTTGACTTCAACTGTTTTTGTCCCTATATTGCAAACCCTGCAACATGCACGGTGAATGCATCTGCCAGTGGTTTTAGGAAAAGCTCTTCCACTGTTGAGGTAGAACATGTCTGAAAGACCCTCCTGTCTTAAAGCTTTAGGTGTTGCCTGGAAGATTCATCCCCTTTGTTGGGAAACCCTTTTAGCCAAAAGTGTTTTCCCCCATCTGTGAGCTGAAGTGAAACATTTCCCCTGCTTCCTCTCTAAGTGGGCTTCTGTGGTGTAGTGCATTGAGGCCATATACATACGACTTCTCTCTGTCCGTGTTAGAACCGGCAAAATTCTTTGAAAGCAACAGGTTAATATTTGGCCATGAAGGGGTGAAGGTCAAATAAGCAAGCCAGCATTTTTCTCCATCTTTGTCTGCCTTTCTCTCTGCTCCCCAAACTCATCAACCATCTTTCCAATTCATCTCTTTTACATTCAACACCCCTCTTAGAGGTTGGGGTTGTTTATTTGCTTAATCGGAAGTAACATCAACCACCAGGGAATCTGGGGTGCACAGAGCTAGCCTGGTCTTCCTGTGAACCTCATCACTTCACCACAAAGCATAAGTAGGAAAGAAAATGAAAACACTCTGCTCATCAACTCACTCGTTCCTCGTGTTTCTTATAAACATATTCTCCTGTGTGTATTTATTTTTCATATATGCATGGGCATAAAACGTATCCCCCTCCAAAAAACTACCTGGTTTGAATGATAGGAGAAATGTGAGGATTTCACATTTCACATTGTTTTCCCATTGGCCGCCATACAACTTTCAGTAAGTTTTGTATTTTTATAGAAGGGAGTGACAATCTCAAAAACTCAAAAGTTAATCATTGTTTCTGATCTCTTTGTAGGTTTTTCATCTCATTTCAGAAGTAAAAAGAAAAAATGGAAAGTGAATCACGGCAGGCATAAGTATGACATTAATTATCTAACATTTACTAATCAAATTCTAATCCAGTGAACAGCTATTATAATCAATAGATTTGTGAAAATATTAAAATGTTGTAGATGGGGTCACAGATTACTTTGTTTTTGTAATGGTGGATTTTTACTTCCTATTTTGATGACAAATTTGCATTTGAGCCTGCCTTGTGGCTTATATTCCAATTTATGTATCTGACTGCATTTACCTTAGACAATTTTCGGACACATTTGAACAGTTAATATTTCTCTTAATCTGCAAATTTGAAGGTGTAGAACAAATGTTTCCCATGTTGCCTCTCTCCCAGTGCATTTATGGATTGGTCTGCTTCTGAAAATAATTTACTGGTCTATTTTTCTATTCCTAACCAATGATTTTAACAACTCACAGGAAGACATTTTTCTATTTTTTTGTTGCCAACGAGTCCAGAGTACTGCATACTCTGTTTCACGCTGTTAATATGCATTATTCGGAAAGCAATGATTGGATTGATGTGGTTCTGTTAGTCCAGGAAATGGCATTTATATATAATCCATGTGCTGTTTTTAAAAAACGTAAAATGATGAACTTTAAAACAAATGAAAATCAATCTGGTCTCTCTGGATTGAGGCTTAAATTTTTGTTATCAAAAATATTCAATGATTCATTTTCTTATCAGCAAAAAAACAGTTATAAAATATTTCAATAGCACACTAATGCCTTCTCTCAAACATTACATTTAGGTCCTTAGACCCTCTGTGAAAAGAATAAGAAATATATATATTGTTTTCTGTCTCTGGTCCTGGTTCCTGTTAGTATTTGGTCTTTGACCCTTGTTCCTAACACAGAGCTCCTAAAACTCTTGGAATTTCCTGAGTGATAGGAGTGTCTAAGACAAAGTTCCCAAGTTCCTTGGAATTTCCTAGGTGGTAGGAGCACTTTTGTTCCAATGAGGTGACTCTTGGTGGGCTCCTGGATGGGGCTGGTCACCAGAAAGACCAAGACATTAATCATGTCTTGGCACCTTCAGCCTCACCCTTCATTTTCTGGAGAAGGAAGGAACTGGACATGAAGTTAATGATCGATCATGTCTATGTAATGAAGCCTCCACAAAAATCCTAAAAGTATGGGATTCGGGGAGTTTCCAGGTTGGTGAAAGCATCTCTGTGCCCAGAGAGTGGTGTGCCCCAACTTCACAAGGATAGAAGCTCCTGGGCTCAGGACCCTTCCAGACTTTGCCCTATGTACAGATTCATCAGGCTGTACATACGTGTCCTGTATCATATTCTTTACTATATAATAAACCAGTAAGTGTGTTTCCCTGAGTTCTGGGGCATTCTAGCAAGTGATCAAACCCAAGGAGGGAGTCATAGGAACCTCCAATTTGTAGCCAAGCCAGACAGAAGTTGTGGGTATCTGGGGACACACTACTTGCAATTGGCATCTGAAGTGGGGGACAATCTTGTGGAACTGAGCCCTTAACCTGTGGAGTCTGCAATTACTTAGTGTGGAAAACCCAAACATTTGGTGGCCAGCAGTAAAGTAGTGAGCGTATAGAAGTACTCTGTGAGTGGAGGAGAAACCCGATTTTTTTTTTTCTAGATACCCTCTCTCTCCTCAACCCTTGGCGTTCACTCTCCCCCAGCCCACAGCAAGTCCGTGGTCAGCCCTCTCTCCAGCAAGGCCTTTCTCAGTCAGCCAGTCACAGGGGAGGAATCCTTCCAAGACTGTGTTGGATCCCATGACTCCTGTTAATCACATTTTACAAAGACTTCAGCTTGTCTTGGACACAAGTCATTCATTTACTCATTCCCACAACAACAGTTATTATGAACAATTGTTAAATGCTTTCATGGAACAACTTTTATGTTTAGCTAATACTACTTCTGAAAACTGGTTTTGCTCCAGTATCCCTCTGAGTATGCCTTCTTCATCTGATTCTCATTTCTTTTTCCTTCTCTGAATTATACAAGTACATTCAGGCCTCATCTCTTGTCCTTTCTGTAGGCATGTAGGGAATTTAGTCTCTTCTGAAGCTAGCAAAGTCCTTACCCTCATGCTTCCCAAGTCCTTTTCCAATTATGCTGATGTGTATATTTCAATTTCCTTATACTTTATGTTTTTTTGTGGTTAAAGGGACCACTGCATCAAAAAGAAAAATGCTTGGCACAGAGTAATCAACCAATGCTATTGATTCACTAATAGGAAGCATAGATTTGTTATCATTAAGATACCACTGAAATATAAAAGAGTTTTACAACTAAAGTAATCAACATTTTGTAAAACATGTGTATTCCAAAGTAAAACATTATCGGCAGCATGAGTTGAATTTTGATTTGATTATGTTTGTTCGATCATTTTTGTATATTCTCCCAGTAAAAACTAGCCAAACAACTTATGTGACATGATAATGAAATAGTTATTGGCCTCAGAACTCATCAACAAAAATAGATTAGATTTTCTAGTTGAATTCCAGGAACAAAATACATACCAATGGCATAGTGACAAAAATAAGTGATTATTCTCTAGTATGGGTTGACTGAGGGTATACAAGAATTGGGCTCATAATCGTCTACTATGTTTATGTAAGTTTGGAGAAGAATACAGAGAGAATAAAGAAAGGGTTGAATACATTAATTTTGTTTTTATTTTGATCATTTTTTACAGCACTATATCAAACTACTTTTGGTAGGACTTCTTAACCGGGAAATATAATCCTTTTCATGATTTACAAAAGTTTAGCAGCTTTTGGGAGATGCTTAGGTAACTAAAGATGTACTTTCAGAACACAATAAAGATTTTATCAGCCAGAAAGTAGTTATGAGCTAAAGTATTCAAAAACTCAAGTCTTTTAAAAATATGTATACTATTTATGATAATTCTAGGTTTGAAAATATAAACCACCCCATCACACAATGAAGCTACTCCATAATGCTTCAGTAGAATTAAATATAAGTAAATGCTCCAAAACATTACAATTCAAGAAAGAGTAGGTGATAAAATTATAAATCTTTACTCTAAATATAGTTTATATTACCATGAATAAACTGCTCACCTAGTAGTGAAACTGAAAAGACATTTAAAAAAGAAATCAAGTCAATATAAGCTCCAACAACCCCTAAAGTTCACTTTAGTGTATATCAGGCTTTGTTTGATGCCACTAATATTTTTAAAAAGCAAGATGCTCATAAATAAAAGCACATGAGCTTTTGTGCTTTTATTAATGCATATTATATAATCTACAATCTTTTTCAAGAGAGATTTAATCTAGATTAGTATAGACAAACTTTGGGATATGACAGGGAAACAAAACCACTTTTACAATTAAAATTTATATAATTTTTAAAATACAAATTTCAAAATTTATTAAAATGCCATTTCATACCAAAAAATTTTAAATGAATCAACATATGTAAATATTCAGGATATTTTTATATCCTAAATTACCGTAGCAGCTAATTTCTCTTCCATGACTAATAGAAGCCTGAAGATTTCCTCTCTGTAGAGAGTAAAACAGAGAGCTTTAGGTCTGGGGAATGCCCGGCTCAGCTAAAATGGCAATGCTATAGAAAAATAGGAGGCTTAAGTGAGAGTTACGTATGGAAGGGTATACGTACGTTCAGCAAGAGACTAGAGGAGATCTCTCTAGGTAACCTATTAATAATTATCTTAAGAGGAAAAATTAAAGGATACAGACATCCAAGTTCCCTCAAGAATGCCCCAGCCAGATCCTTCCACACTGAAGCACAGAGCCCTCTATCCCTCCAGCATTCTAGTACCCTACTCTGAAATAGGAGTGGAGTTGGAGGTTGGCCTCGAATTAGAAAAACAGTGGCCAAAACAAACGGTGAAAAGCACTTGGGATAAAAGAGTGTCTAAAGGGAGTGAAAAAAATGAGTAAAAAAAAAAAAGGTTTTGCAAAAATAATAGTAATCCTCTTATACTATATGGCACAAATATCAACATCATCTATGTATTTATAATAATGTAAATATTGAATATTAATATAACCAAATTCTATATATCCGCACTGGAAGATAGGGAGATACATGTGGTAGGAGCCAGAGAGAGACTTATCTTCCATAGAAGGTAGTTAATACATGATCACTAAATTTTTTTAAATCAGAATTTTTATTTAAAAAATTGGGAGATAAATGCCTAATTAATCAGTGAGAAGATGTGAAAGAGTCTGTCTATGAGGAGCCAGAGATTGAGGCGCTGCTGAGTTTATTTAACAAACCAACAGGACTATTTGACTCTTTAAGCTCTGCAGCATTTATGACTTAGAAGGTACTTTTTAGAGTAAAATAGAAAATAAATGAAAAATTTTCCAGCAAAAAAGAAGGGGGGTTGGTGAGAAGAACCAAGCTACTCGTAAATGGGAAAACTGCACATCGTACCCATTCCCTTACGCAGATTTGGATTTGCCTTTGGGATTAAAGTGTGACAGAGATGTGGCTTATGTACCCGGTGCTTGGTTTGAACACAATGTCTTCGCAGAGATTTTCATATAAGTAGCCACATATTAGCTTGAGGAACACCACACATGTCTGTATAGTTTCTTTGTTTTAATCAAAAAATGGTTAGAGGTCTTTGGAAAATTATCAGTTAGCAGCATCTACTCATCATAGTGGAGTGAGTTCTGTTTGAGGACTCTGTAATACATTTAAATCTGACACTGTTGACAGTGCCTAAATGAGCAGGAAATTGATTTCTCCAGACTTCAGTACCTGAAATAATGACCAAACATGGAGTCGACCATTCAATAAAGCAGGGACAAGGAAAAGCAGTTGATAATTCCATACTAGTATGATAAAAACCATACTAAGGGTTTCACATATTTTATCTCATTTAATCCTCACAGCACCACTACGGAGTAAGTGATATTATGCTCACGGTAAAGATGAGGCAGTTGAGAAATTAATTAAAGTCATGATACAATTAAACAAACAAATGAAAAAAGAAAAAACGTAAGCTGAGATTGGCGCTCCGCAGACCTGATTCT
The DNA here is from genome assembly GCF_057876585.1 of Rhinolophus sinicus. NCBI lineage: Eukaryota > Metazoa > Chordata > Mammalia > Chiroptera > Rhinolophidae > Rhinolophus > Rhinolophus sinicus. The sequence goes on along the minus strand of NC_142502.1, from coordinate 29,843,551 downwards.
GTGATGCCTCATTTGGTCTTTTTACTAGCCTTAAGTTCAGGCTTTATGGAGAACTAAATGTAATGAACATTGACAAGGATGGAATGCTTCTTGATGTGATGCTTGGAGCCTTAAAAGTGAATTTCACTGCACATTGAATCCTTTCATTTCTTGTGGGGAAACGCTTGTTTGACAGACAGTAGGAAAATACTGGGTATTTACAGATGTTAGTGTTACACCTTGATCATCAGAAATATGTTTAATTACAAATAGAGATCAACCTCTACCAGAAAACATACCCATAAGTTCCAAAATAAATAATCAAACCCCACAGAGATCAGGGATTTGTGTGACAGTAAGAAGGCTTTGCTAACAGTAATTCCTTGCTGAGGGGTTAATCTGCTCTGATAGACTCAGAGGCCTTGTAGATTGAAAGAAAACAATAAATGATCTTTCCTGATGTGGGCAAAGGCTTTTCATTCCACTCAGTTTACACACTTATGAAAAAGCAAGCCTTTGCTCTTATATTGGTGAACAAAAGCAAAGTAGCAATCTACAGATGTCATTTAAAGTCCGAGGAGCTTGTTTCTGAGATGGATACATAGGGAGAAATAATGGCCTCGGGCAGCTGATGAGGGGGAGGAGAAGGAGGAGAGAGGGAGGAGAGAGAGAGAGATTGTATGTTGTCAAAGATGTAGGGTTCATTGGAGGTCAGAAGCATAAAGAGGTTCTATCACCAGGGGCAAAGAGCTCATAGAAAAGAGCCATGGGCCTCTTGAGAACTGTAAAAGCACCATTCTGACAGGAGGTGCCTGGATAAGAGCAGCCACGTGTCCTGCTCCCTGCTCCCCTCTCACCCACACCCTACACCCCTGTGAAGTTGAACCATGTTGGAGTTCAAATGATGCAGCATTCCCTGCTCTTACACATCCCTGTGAGTCTCCTGGCAGCCTCAGCTTTGATGCCCTCAGGGTCAAGCGACTAAAAAAGCTTTGGGCAACACTTCGGTCTGTGTGTGGACAGCTCTAACTGCTAGCTAGTATATCGAGTCAGAAATCTGCCTGTGATACCCACTTATCTATCCTACTTGGCAGTCTCAATGGTCTTCCACATACCATCCGCACTGCAAGTATTTGAAGAGCTCACAAACTTTTTTAGCTACTTTGTGTTATATTCACATAGAGATGAGATCTGGCAAGAAGTATATTTGGAAAGATTTCGGAGCGAATTAGTTGCATCATGACCTAAATGCAGACAGTCTGTTTCCGTCTAAAATTCAAAATCAACATCTAGCACTAAAAGTTGGAATGTTTACGTAAAACATTGACCCTTACAAGTATTCCTCTTTAAAATGTCACTCATTTGACATTGGTGTTTGCTTGACTGTATGTTTACATTTCTTATAAACGTTTGCATTACTCCCACACAATTCATGCAGTCTGATTTTTGTGACAAAAATATCTGTTTGTCTTTCTAATCCTTTCATCCCCATTAATCATTTTTATCATTATTTTTGTCACTTTACAGTCCTGATTGATCATCTGAAATTATTTTTTAGTTCACTGCGGGTGAACTTTAATGTGGGGTACTTAAAATCAGGAATGGAAAAGTAGATTAAATAGGGACTTAAATTCTCCGATACCAGCCATTCTAACCAGAAACATGCTTCTGAATTTCTTGGGAAGCTTTGTCAAAATACATAGACCTAGACAACTTTCCTGGGGAATTTGACCATGAGGTGGCCTTTACATTTAGAAAAAGCTTCCCAGGTAATTCTGATATGCACCACTGGTTGAGAATCATTGTCTAATGTTGATTCTACCTTTTGTGATCTTGTTATCATTGCCTTTCACTAAGGACAAGTTAAGTGGCTCCACCTCGTATCAGTCACTCATTTCACATTACAATTTTGGCCCCACCATCTGGTAGTGAATGAGATTTCTAGGGAAGATAATATAGTAATGAAGACTGGAGAGCTAAGAACACAACTATGAAGAGCAACCATACTGATGTACCCCCATTTCGATTTTGGACAGGAAAACAGCTCCTGGCAAGGACAGTTTGTACAGAGTGGCTAGGACAGAAGTAAGATCCCAGGAATTTAAGAATAGGAAGTAGAGACACAGACACACCAGGATGAAGCCACAGTAAATCCATTCTGCTCAGGCCCCAGGTCAATATACCCACCTTGTCCTGCTTCATTCTCCAGAGCACCCACATCCTTGCCCACAGGCCTGTATGAGTAGAGAACTTAAATCAAGCACACCATTCCTCCCTCAGGCCATTCAGGCCCTCTTTGAGTCCCTTGAGTAAGAAAGAGATGATCCCATCCTCTACCTAAAGTAATCCCTGGGCCTTAAATGTAGGTATGGGGCAGATCTTTGAAATAGAAGTCCTCTTTATGATTATGCAAGATTCAAACCTAATTATGCCTAAATCCAAAGTGTGCATTGTCAATCCTGATATTAAACTGCTTTTCCTTAAGAAGGTTTGGCAATGAAACCAGGATACCAAATGAATAGTCTTTAGAAGGGTAAGAGGGCCAAAAAAATAAAAAGATGTCTTTGGAAGGTAAGAAAGACCTAGGCTATGTTTAAGCCAGCATGCAAAGGGTTAACAGAGAGACAATCTATTGGATTATTGCTTCTGTTGCTTCTTCTCCCCACCTAGACTGAAAGCTGTCAAGAGACTAGGATCTTCCTACAACACCTGACATTATACCCCAAATATTTAAGTGCTAAATAAATGTCTTTGGATGGGTTAAGGACTTATATTAAATTGTGATCAACTTAGGGGTCCACAGTTCAATAGCATATGGAAACTTTAGAGTGAAAAATGGCGAATAGTTTGTAAGCATACGAGAGTTTGGTGAAAGAGTGTGTGTGAAGTAACTATAACATAAATAAAGGCATGTGATGGGTAAGAGAGAAGCAAAGACTGTAAACTAGCTACGTTCTCCACAGAGAACACCTTGTACGTGCAGACCACAGTCAGCACAGGAAGAACATGGGTAGAAGTTCCTACTTCTTTCAGCTTAGATAGGCTAAGGATTCAGTGCATTTTTTTCTGCTACTTCAGCAATGTGCTATGGCCAGCTAGAAAAATAAGGGGATAGGTAAGTATTGCAATTGGATCGGAAAAGTTGAGTTTTAACCATTCACCTCAAATGCAATGAGCTTCCCATTGCAACAACCTGTCTCTGTCCACAGCATCACAGAGACCACTGTGCAATTACAGATTGAGGCAGAAGGGTAAACGAGGGTAGGAAAGAAAAACTTTTTGAGAAAAGTTGACATGAAGACAGTAGTGGCCATTGCTTAGCCTCAGATGTGAAGTACAGGTCATTTTGAAGTTTTAATTCCTCTCTGTTATATTTTGTAACACATTCCTGGAATGTTAATGGTCTTTAAAACCTTTAAGCAAAGCTTAACACAACTTTAAAGGGCTCAACACCTTGGGCAGGTTTTCTAGTTCCTTTGCTGGCTCCCTGCTGCACTCTCAGATCACACACGTTGTTTGCTTCTGCACATCCTGGAATGTTCAACGTTTTTATTAGTTTTAGTTTTATCTCTCAGGAATAAATTATTTAATTTTTTTATAGCAAATAACATTAACTATATGGAGTAAATTCCCTACCTTTTAATACTTTGGTTCATACAACTGGCCTGCAAAATTTTGAAAGTCCAAAAATAACCAGCGTGGAGGCCATGGGTATTTGAGTATTTCAAGAGTATATAGTATTTGAAGCACTCACTCATCATAAGATAAGTGCATCTGTATAGCTCCTCAAGATGCTATGTGCTTTTCCTCCCTGGACACTCTCCTTTACATTCTTAAATATGCTGAAGTTTTCTTTGTTACAATACCCTTTGTTCTAATGAAGAGAAACTACTCACGTGATTGGCTCAGGAGACCCTTTACTCACAATAGCTGGTATCAAACCTAAACACAATAGAAACTTATTCAGAGGTAGTCTGAATTTAAATTAAAAAAGAAATTAATCAAATCAAATCATGTTTGAGCTGCCAGATTCCAAAAAAAATGATGTGACTAACTCATTGTGCCTAATTCTTGACTTTAAGACATGCAAATAAAGGGTCCCTCTAAAAAGAGAGGTCCCTAACCCTCCATGATTTCAGACTATACTTGGAGTCACACTTCCTGTATCTGGAAGAGCTGCTCTAGCCCAGAGTTCTTCAGGGGACATTGTCCTGCCAGAAGGATATATACCAGCTGCCACAGTCACCCGTGGTTGGGCTTTTGTCCAATCACACCCTTGTATCCAGCCTACAAGAAGTGGGGCCTTCCTCTCAATGTCCCACATTCTCAAAGACTATGGAGGCTTATCTCTCATTATTTCCTTATTCCTAAGACCTGCATAAAGATGGTAGGTTAATTATTATCTCAATTGCTTTATCTTGAATGGGAGAGAAAAGTTTATAATTCTTGGAATCAAAACATCCTTATAGCCAGTTCTTTCTGATCAGTATAGATTTGCCAGTAATTTATTTTGAAGCAATACATTATGGAACAAAACCAATTCACTATGAGTCCCACTTTAAAAATAATAACAATAATATCACCTGGGGTATTTTTATGTTGTTCAGATAGAGGTACTTATTGGCCAAATATAAAAGGGTAGAGGGGAATTTCAGGCAGGAGAAACAATATATGCAGAAGTATAAAGGAGTTAAACAGCTTGCCATTAATAGGAAGCTAAAAGAAGTTTGAAATGAGTGAAGTATCATAAAATATATACCTAAGAGCCATGAGTGAAAGAGAGGTAAGGCAAGGGCCAAATAATTTTTTTAAGAAATCTCTTTTTCTATTTTAAGGATATTAAATTTTATTTTGATATTGTACGAGCTACTGAAAGATTTTGCTCAGTAGATGACATGGTCAAACTTTCAATTTTGGAAAGATTAATGTGGCAGCTCTGAGAAGTATAGATTGGAAACATCAGATTGGAGACAGAGACAAATATGACCTTGGTTAATTAATCCCTCTGAGCATCAATTTCCACATCTGTGAAGTGGAGAGCAGTAGAACCTATTTAGTTTGTGACATGACTGAAAGGGCTCACATAAACTATGGTATGTCTGAGATTTGGGAAGCACTCAATAAAAGATTGTTATAAAGCTACCAGGATAAGGTCAGGGCAGAGGGGTTAAGTGGTTGGGGAATAGCATGAAGGAAGGGAAAGGATTTGTTTATTTATTCATTTAAGAAACATTTCTTGAGCCTCTACTTGGTGGTGGGTACAGTGTGGGACAATAGGGTATACTTACTGGTTGACAGATAAATGTGTTAAACATGCCTTGTATCCTAGCCATAAGCTACTGATTAGCATGTTAAAGATTTTTTCCCCCATTATATAGTTAGAAATGAATAAAAAACTCTTTAAAAATCACCCCTTCATTAATAAATTCCTTAATCCTGTGTTCTTTGTCAACCTCTTCTATCAATAAATTCTTTACAATATCAACTTACATTAGCTTTTGCGAGAAAAAAATCAAAGATAAGCATATGCACAATGGGTGGGAACTTGGACATGTATATTAATTATTAAGCTGGTAGCTAAACAATAAAAGTGAAATATATCTTTTAGATGAAAATTTGCTCTGTCTTTATATAGATAGTTTAATATTATATCCTTACTTTTTTCTAAATCTAAAAAGTTAGATGTTTTTATGCCCTAGACTATACAGACCTTTATCCTATAAAATTTTTCAACAACTAAGATCCAGAATTGAATAAAAGGATTTTATAATGTTGCACATTGTTGTGTTATTAGTATGTATCTCAAGAAAGCTAAGGTTGCATTTTTATGAGATAAAGTGAAATAAACCTATAAGATTACTATCTATTTATAAGTATATAAATAAATAAACTTTAGAAATTCACAAAGAACCACTCAGGTATGTTACCTTTACTGATTTCTTTTTTTTTTTTTTTTTTTTTTTTTTTTATGGCACAAAGTTAATGTTTACTTAACTGGGGTCATAGGTAATATTCCATACACGTCTATTCATTTAAAACATTGCAATGGTAAAATGTACTTTTTTTTTTTTTTTTTATTAATTAGTTTCAGGTGCACAAGACAAAGCAAAACTTAGACATTTATCATTTATATCCCTCACACTGTGTGAACCCCCCTCCCCCCATCCACTATCCCTCTGTACGTTCCCAAAACCTCTCACCTTCCCCTTATCCCCACCCCCCCGCCCCTCTAGCAACCCTCTGTTTTTTCCTCCATGTTTCCAAAACTGTTTCTGATTAGTTCATTCACTTATTCTTTTCTTTAGATTCCGCATATAAGTGAGATCATATGGTATTTGTCTTTCTCTTTCTGACTTATTTCACTTAACATAATGTTCTCTAGGTCCATCCATGTTGTTGCAAATGGTAAGATTTCTTTCTTCTTTATGGCTGCGTAATACTCCATTGTATAAATGTACCACAGTTTCTTAATCCAGTCATCTACTGATGGGCATTTCGGTTGTTTCCAGGTCTTGGCTATTGTATATAGTGCTGCAATAAACATAGGAGTGCATAAAGATTTTTGAATTGGAGTTTTGGATTTCTCCGGATAGATACCTAGGAGTGGGATTGCTGGATCTGATTTCTTAATATTAGTTTTTAAGCAGGGCGGTTCAATCTTTCCTGATACAGTATTTGAATATTTAAGTAAGGCTTACCGATTTTTTTTCTGCCCAGTGTGATTCTTTGTTTTATTAGGTTTTAAGAGTAAGTCTACCCACCCTAAATATTACCTAATTAATATACTCTAGTACTTTAAAGCATAGTCATTTCTACCAAAATCAACCTATACAGCCTCGCAGTTTTCATTCTTCAAACAATACCCTCTTGTTCCTCTTCTAATAACAGAATTCCTTCTAGAGTATATGCCTTCTTCCCCAGGGTTATCACTATCTCATTTGTCAAAAACTTACAATGCTAAGTGTAATAATTTGGTAAAGAAAAGCCACATGACATCAAAACAGAAGTCAGTCCATCATCTTCCTAGACCAAGTACAGGAGATTTATTCTTGAACAATGACTCACAACACACAATAGGCATTTTCACATAATTCCAGTTAAGAGGTATTGTTATTTATTAGACATTGGCCAGAGGAGCAACAACTATTAATATGTATGAGCTAACAATAAATGTTTATGCTTTTTAGTGGCTTTAACCAGAACTTACGTAAATAAAAACTTAAACAAATAATAATAATAATGGAAGCATGTGCTTCCACTTTGGATCATCAAAAAAGAAGATGGAAAAGGTAAGGAGCATTTGAGGATATAATCCTATGAGACAAAACTCCACAGCCTTAATTTGTTACCCTCTATTTAAGTATTCCTCTTCAGAAATTTAAAGATTAATTTTATTTTTATTCAAAAAGGTACTTTAAAACATATTTTTAATTTTCAGAACTATCTTAATTATTCCTAGTGTTTCTTACAAAAAAATAATTTAGGAAAACCATCTGTATAAGCCTTCCATTATATTTGTTGGTTACCATTATTAAAAATAGAGATATCAATTATTCATTACATATAGTAGAAGGCTGTGGTCATCTTAATCAACATGCTTATTCAGACATAAAATTTTAAAAACAGTTTTTAAATATGTCCCAATTAAATCCAGTCTAGTTTTAATTTTCAATTTGGAAATGTTTAACAAAAGGTCATATTAGAGGAGGAGTAAGATTTATAAATGTATGAATCTGTTTGGGAACATTTCTTTTTAGCTTCATGTTCTAGGAACAGATTTGCAAGCAAAAATGCTTAGCCAAGTTTGAACTATAGAATGGTAAGGATATAATTTAGGGGGGAAAAGCATGCAAAATGTCTACGGATATGCAAACATAATCCTATCTAGTCAGAAATACCTGCACTATAGCACAGGTTGTACCACCAGTTAATTCCTTCCCTCTTTGAAAATAAGAAGGAACAGATAATTCAGTAGATAAAATAGCACACACATTAAGAGTAGCCTAAATTTATGCAGCAACCTGCTCAATTCCTTAAAATTTTATTTTGAACACAGAGTTGTTTTTTACTAACTCTAACACAGTGGTGTTTAGGAAGCTTAGTCTGAAGGAAAATAACAAAAGAAAAAAATAATACATATTTATGTGGAATATATATATATATATATATATATATATATATATATACACATACATACTTTTATATTGTATATTAAACATATATATATATATGAACTTTTAAAGTCAAGACAGGGCAGGACATGTAGCAATAGAGGACTGTGGCTTTCCAAGAGAAAAAATGTATACTATGGTTGTATCTTTAAGTTACATCAGCATATTATATATGTGTAGTGAATTGAATGCTTGTTCCCAAAAAGATATATAAGTTCTAATTTCTGGGACCTGTAAATGTGACCTTATTTGGAAAAAGGGCCTTTGCAGATACAATTAAGTTAAAGATTTTTAGATGAAGAGATCATGCTGAATTATCCATGTGGGCTCTAAACCCAGTGTCAAGTTGTCAAGTGTCTTTAGAAGAGACACACAGAGAAGAGGATAGACATAGAGAAGGCCAAGTGATGGCAGAGAATAAAGTGATGGAGCCATAAGCCAAAGAATAGCATCTAGAATGCAGAGCCTCAGCTAGGGGAACAACTCTGCCAGCACCTTGATTTAGGACTTCTGGCCTCCAGAACTGTGAGAGAGAAAACATCTGTTGTCTTAAGCCACCCAGTTTGTGGTAATTTGTTATAACAACTGCAGGAAACTGCATTGTGTGTGTGTACACATTTACATATATATAAATATATATGCTTATGTACTAAGATACTGCCCCATACACCTACACGTGCACCATACTGCATGAGATTCCATTGAGTGGAAGTGAAGTTATCTCTGGACTATTGTGTTACGAAGCCAAGTTTAGCCTCTGTTATCTGTAGAATATAATTGATGTGCCAAGGACTGTGCTAGTTCCTTTAGAAATACCACCTCTACTCAGAGAGCATCCCAGAGGGGAAACAGACAAGCAAAGGAACATTTAAATACATTAAGATGACCCTTGCTAAGTTTGGATGCTGGGACCTTGCATACAGATAGAGCTGCATGCAGTTCAATATATGAGGGGCAAGAGTGGAGATCATAGAAAGCTTTCCAGAGAAAGAAACATTTAAAGTTTGTGAAACCCAAAAGACAAATCACCATGATGGTGGTGACACAATGGTATGAGGTGGAGGTGGGGGTAGGGGTGAGGGACATAGGGGAAGGAAAAGGAACAAAGGAGGGCTCAGGTGAAGGAACAAAATATATATGAAAGAACTTCCATGAGGCTACAGTGGGAAAGAGACAAGAGATAAGACTGGGGACAGAGGCAGATACCAGAGTGTAAAGCGTCTTGTACATCATTCTAAGGAGTTTATGCTTTACCACAAGGGCATCAGGAGCCATTGGAGGATTTCAAGCAGGAGAAGGACATAAAAACATTTACAAAAATCACTGTCCACGGTGTGGACTAATATTAGCAAATATTGGAGCCAAAGATAATTTTTACAAGGCTACAGCAACAGCCTAGGCAAGTGATAATTGTGTTCTAGACCAATTCAAGGAATAAGCAGGTATGAGATTTTAGTGGAGATATAAAGAAGGTATAATTGAAAGGGATGGGCACTGGAGCGAATATGGATTAGAAGAATAGAACAGAGATGTCTGGGTTTCCAGCCTGAGAATTTGGGTGAGTGGTGGTATCATTCCTGAAACCTGGCATGAAAACCAAAAGGCAGATCTTAGAAGAAGAGATGATGAGTTCAGAGAGGGTAAATAGAAGGTCATTGGAATAGAGATACCAAGACAATTGGATATGTAGGTCCGGAGCTTAGACTAGAGATATCTGGGTGAGAGGTACAGAACTGGGAGTCATCTCATCTTCAGAGATGATTGTTGAAGCCATAGGAGCAGCTGGCACATCCCAGGTCTGCAGGTGCAGTAAGAATTTGAAGGAACACAGGATGGACCTCTCAGGAATACTACATTGCAGAGATAAACAGAAGAAGGGAACAGAAAAAGAGTAACCAAAGAAATAGGAGGAAAACCAGGAAAGCATATTGTCACAGATGCCCAAGGGTAAGAGTAGTTTATGAAGATGGGAGTGGCCAGCAGTGCCACTCCAGATAATGTTATAATGACTCAGAATCGTCCTGTGCATTTATCAATAAGGATGTGATCTATAACTTTAGTGAGACACATGGCAAATAGAGCTGTGGAGACAAAAGCCAGATTTCAGCAGGTTGAGAGTTGTGTTGGGTGGAAAAGTAAAACGGTGGAGGCAGCAGCAAGTGTGGCCAATTCTTATAAGTGATTTAGCTGTAAAGGGAAGGAAACAGAAAATGGGGAATCGGAAAATCTGCTTTTTTTTAAGATGGAAGAGGTTTGGAATGCTAATGATTAGAGCTACCATTTTTAAAAAACAAAAAAACAAAAACACATACCTGGTATTTGCATAAAACTTAGAATAATCCTAGAATGGAAAGGAACCTTAAAGGTAAATTCAATTCCTACCCATTACAAGCATTCTTCCCATAATGTCCCCTTTTAGAAGGTCCTCCAGACTCTGCTTGACATGTTCTGTGATGAGGCACTCACTGCTTCATACAGGTTTGGGTTGCATTGCTGGACAGCTCTGTCATTTAAAAAACACCTGCTTAAAATGACTCAAGTATGTTTTGCTGTGATATAGAGGACGCTTAGCTCCAGTTCTGCCTTTTTGGCACCTCATGTGAATATAATTATTGTGTGTTCTTCCAATCCGTCAACCCTCCCCACCATCCAGTTGCTCTTCTCTGGGAGAATTCTAGTTTATGAATTTCCACTTTAAAGAGTAGTGCATCAAATTAAATAATTAAAAGCAATTTTTCCAATGTCACATTGTCAACATTGAATATAGCAGGACTGTTATCGCCTATGACCTGAGCTTCTGTCAACAGAGCATGAGCTTGTGGTCAAATAAAGAGTTAAAAAAAAAAAAAAAAAAAAAAGCTATGCTTTGCCTCTGATCCTGTCAAGTATAACGTTGTGTTCACTGATTCTCCTGTGAAGGAACACTCAGATGACCTAATGCAGAGAGATCCCTCTTAAGAAAGCTGATTGTCATCCTCACAATGACCTGGTTATCATCTTTTCATAAATGTAGTAGCCAAGTTAGCTCTTTACAGCATCCACATCATGCCATGAAGTGGTCAACTAGGCCACCCAAATCCTGCTTCTAAAGGACCACAGCCGAATCTCATCTTTGCCATTGGTACCTACCCCTCAGTGTGATTGGGTAGAAGGTCAAGGAATCACCTAAACTGTCATTAAAATACAATGCACAGCAATACATATTTTTTCAATGGGTTTTTCATTAAGTATTGCATGACCTTTATGTAGAAATAAAATACTGTTTTTCAATATAGTGACCTTTTTAGAATTTAAATGTTAATGCCTTTTGAGGTAAGCACCATTTTCCTAGGAAAGCATTGTGATGTGAAACAGGAAGTGTCTATAATAAATTCTGTAGAAACTTGCATGTTTCTCCTGCAGCCCATATCTTTGGTTATTTTGATTTTGCATTATTTTGTTCATTCAGCAAATATGTAATGAGTACCTCCATGCATTACGTACTGTGCTGTACACAGGAGAGAGAGCATTCAACCAAACCCACAAGATTCCTGTTTTCACAAGGTATACACCCTACGGAGAGATGGACATTATCCAACTTAATACACAAACAACATTGTATATAGGAGGTGGGATGGATGCTGTGACAGATGGGAACAGGGTATTATGGAAAGTAAAACTGGGGCAGGGTGATACCTAATTTAGTTTCAGGAGTCAGAAAAAACGACATCAGGCTGAGATCTAAAGGATGACTATGTGTTTGCTTTTTTTTTCTTATTTGTTTTAGTTTTATTTTGTTTGTTGGTTGGTTGTTTTTTAGGTATTTTTTTTTTCCAGAGAAAGAGTGGAGGAAGACCATTCCAGACAGAACATTCTATACAAAGTTCATGGAGCTTTTTTAAATCTTAATTTTCCCCTGAGGCATAAAGATATCTGAGACATCATGATTTGATCTGTGCAAATGTGAGGCATATCTGTTAATTAGTTAGTGAATACATTTTTCAGATGGTAAAAATGGACTTTTTGGCTTGTACCCAGACTCTTCAATCATATTTTTGAAAGGAGGAAATTTTCTGGAGATGCCAACTCTTTCAAGGATGATAAGAGCACTATATCAATAGTTTGTTATGTGCTGGAAACTGGCACAATTTTTTTTTTTTTTTCATTCTAGATTACTTTGTCAAACAGTGGGAAATGCTCTGAGTCATAGGTCCCCTATGGGTTAGAGTGTGGGAGATCCTTTATTTTAAAATTGCAGCTTTATTGAGTATAATTGACGTATAAAATTGTAAGATATTTATAGTGTACACTCTTGTGATTTGATATATGTATACATTGTGAAAGGATTTCCCCCATCTAGTTAATTAATCTATGCATCACCTCACGTTTATCTTTCTTCTTTTTTTTTTTTTTGTATGTGTGAGAACATTCGAGTTCTACTCTCTTAGCAAATTTCATTTATACAATACAGTTGTCAACTACAGTCACCATGTTTTACATTAGATCCTCAGGCCTCATTATAAAAAAGAAAAAAAAAAGAACAAGAGATAACAAGTATTGGAGAGGATATGGATAAAAGGGAACATTTGTGCACTGTTGGTGGGAATGTAAATTGGTGCAGCCACTGTGGAAAACAGTATGGAAGTTCTTCAAAAAATTAAAAATAGAACTACCATATGATCCAGCAATTCCACTTCTGGGTATATATCCAAAGAAAATAAAAACACAATATCGAAGTGCTATCTGCACTCCTATATTAATTGTAGCATTATTCACAATAACCAAGATAGGGAAACAACCTAAGCATCTATTAATGGATAAATGGATAAAGGAGATGTAATGTAATATATATATATATATATATATATATATATATATATATATATGTAATGGAATATTATTCAGCCACAACAAAGAAGGAAATCTTGTCATTTGCAACAACATGGATGGAATTTGAGGGCATTATGCTAAATGAAATAAGCCAGACAGAGAAAGACAAATACTGCATAATATCATTTATATGTGGAATCTTAAACACACACACACACACACACACACACACACACACACACACACACAAAAACAGTTAAACACGTAGAAACAGTAGAAAAGTGGTGTGTGTGGGGGGCAGGGAATGGGAGAGGTTGGTTAAAGGGTAACAAACTCAACTGTAAGACAGGAGGTCCTTAACATGCTTTAGAACTTGTAAGCAGTCAAAACTGAGAGGAAGTCCCATTTGTATTTTCATTGTTAATTTCCTCTAAAATCAGCATTCTATTTTCAATAATACCTGATGGATAACCCTTCAGAGAACAGTGGAAGACCCAATCTCAGGAAAGATTCTCTAAATAGACGTTCTCTGACAGAAGTCTTAATATTTTGAGATCTGTCTTCAAGACCCACCAATGTAAAGTGGTACCACCGTACTCAGGTGATCGATTGTCTCAGTTTGCCCAGGACTCTTCTGGTTTTAGTGTTGCAAGTCCTGTGTCCCAGGAAACCCCTCAGTCCTGGACACACCGGGTCATTTGGTCACCAAGCTGTAATCAGAGCTGGCTTCAGGAGAAACCTGTGCAGCTGGATACTGCCCTATGATTAGAAGAGCCCCCAGTTTGGTTTATTGCTTTGTTATCCCAGTCTTGAAATTTGTAGTAATGTTGAATGAAGTGTCCCACATTTTCATTTTTCACTGGGCCTTGAAATTTATGTAACTGGTCGTGCCTGGACATAATTATTTATTGAACTTTAACCATGTGCCAGGCACTGAACTAATGGCCTCACATTATTTCATCTAATACTTATAACAACCCTTAAAGGGATTGTGGAAGGATTCCCCCCATCTAGTTAATTAACCTGTCCATCACCTCACATATTTATCACATTTGTGGGAATTGTTAATACCACCGTGTTACAGATGAAGAAAATGTGACTTGAAGATGTTAAGCAGTTTAGCAAAATAGTCAATGTGGCAGGGACAGAAATTCAAATAGACTATCTGACCCCAAATCCCCTGAGTTTTGTACCTGGCTATGCTGACAGTTAAATAGCATCTTGAGGTGGGGATAGTGACCATTAAGTTCTATCTTGTGAAATTAATGCCTTTCTTGTTCCCAGATTGTCAAGTATTTGTGATTTTGTAGAGGTCAACCTGATACAGAATCATGTTAAAATTACCACTGTTTTATGCATGAACAAGGCATCTTCCTTGTTGCCTTTGACTTTGGACAATTTACCTTTGATCTGGCAGTTAACTGCCATTGTTTTATTGTTTTATTTCTTCCTTTGAATTTCCCTTGAAATGAAGGTGGTATGTGCATATGAGCTAGGGAGTTCACAATCTGATTAAAGAAAATAGGCCAACAACCAAGAGATAGGAAATGGTTTTGGAGGAATAGTTCTGTACTCCTGCCATGAGCTAAGCAGGCAAAATGGCCTCCTATGTCTTCTCCTTGAGTCTTCTAATGTGTTCTGTTTCCTCTGGTCTCTGATGACAATTTGGAAGCAGAATTAGAATTTTACATGGGACTTACTACTAATGCTCTTTGGAAACATTGCTGTTCCCAAACTGCTGCCTTCATCAGAAAAGGCATAACTGGGCTTTTCTAAAGGTCCTCAGAAGCTGAGAGAATAAGCTTCCCACCTGTATTTTCATCTAAAAATATCATTTTATTTTCAGTAATACCTGATGGCTAACTCTGCAGGAACTTGGGCATCATATCTCTATTATTGTGTCACTAATCTGCCTCAGACCCAAGCACTCACCAACTCTACATGTACTAGTATTAGAATCAACCAACAAGCTTTCAGAGATGGTCCACAGAACACTACAAATGACCTGTCGCTCAAGATTGCTTCCTATTGTCTGATCATAAGAACCATCCAGAATCTCCAAATATGAGTCACATGACCTTCCTGGAAATTTCGATACGTAAGTGATGAGGTGAGTAGGGTGTGACCCACAAAACTGAGATGAGAACAAGGGTCCCAGGTGATATGCTCAGGCAAGTGTCACAACACTTCTGAAGCCTTATCTGTGTTTTGTAATTTTCAACTGGGTCACTCTAATGAAAATAAGAGACTCTTTTTCATCATTATTATGAAATAGCTGAAAAATGCCAAAATAGATATAACATTCTTTACAGAGAGTAATTAAAAGTAACTAGGACATTTTGAATATTTGGGGGGAAAGTAGGTAATGAAAAGAGAAGTTTTCCTGAGAAGAGATTTATATAAAACTGGCATTCATAGGCCATAAAGCCCTAGAACTGTGTGACAACTTGGGAAGTACACACACACACACACACACACACACACACACACACACGCACCCTTATCTCTACCCCAGGATTTAAACAATTATGCTGCCTATAGCCTAAGTTCTGCAGGGCTGCTATTGGTGATGATGTAACTAAGTTGGAAACTTTTTCAATAAGAAAATTTGAGCTGAAAGTTTGAGCCAAAATTGGGAATTATAATTAACCTTTTCATATCTTTGTATATACTTCAGTAAAACAGAACTATGTTTCATACATCAGTTTTAGCTGGCAGTGTTAAATGCTCATTGTATCAAAGGCCACAAAGCCTCTGAACATACTACATGAATCTGAGCGTTGTTAGGTTTTGCTTTCTTCCACTCCTGAGTTTGGGGCCTTTTTGGGATACATCCATATATTACTCTAACAAGTAGGTGTGAAACAGCTGCCGTCTTTGTCCTGCATATGGGAGTTGCTTATGCTCTAAATTCTATGCCAAGAATGTTCTAGATAACACAGTCTGTGCCTCTAAAGAAGGGGGAAAAAGAACTGCGGAGGCCAGGAGCTGTTCTGAGAGCTTCCCGATGGAGCTCTCTGCAACGTCAGCCATGCCCTCTGCTACCTCACATTAACACAAACCTTTCAATCTTGAGTTTGACCAGCTTCTCTGCATTGAGAAGTGGTTGGGAAAAGGAATAAGTGATTAATACGAAACATCTACTAAAACAAGATATTGTAATTGACTCACTGAGCTTAGGTGATAACTGGAAATGGGTCTCTCTCCTTTATAGACAAATGAATATGACAGAACAAATATGGTGATGCCAATACGGTTTTACGTTTCAGCTTCCAGGCTGAAGCAACATCATCCCAATAGGGCAACTGTCCTTCTCTATCATCTCCACTTGTTCTTTTCTCTGTCTTCACCATGGACCTATTATAGTTTAGCTGGTGATGGGATTCACCCAACTGGAGAAGGTTGGAGCTAGGAGTCTAATGAGATACAACTGGTCAAAGGACAAGCATAAGCCCATGAGAACACTATCTGAAGTAGGTTATTCAAAGGACAGGTTGATAAAGACATGAATTCATAAGCATGTCCCAAACTATAGGAAATTTTCAGGAGGGAAGGGAGATATAACACATGGGCAGGGTATATAATTTATGGGTTCTTAAGCAAAAGGCAATAGATGAAGGTGTCAGAAGGCAGGTGGTTGGCACTGGAGTCCAGGCATGAGGAATCCAGCATTCACTGGCAGGAAATCCAGAAGAACGCAATGTCTAGGCAACAAGGTTGGAAGTCTATCTCAAAGTAGCAAGGTAAGGTAAGACATCAGTTACTAGGAAACCAGTGTGCCTAAGTCAGAGAGGGATCAGTGTTCTCTAAGGAAACATCAGAGATTAGGTACTCTATCCTGATCTGTATGCTGTATGGCCAAGGAAGGTATTTAAACCAAAGTCCTTGGCATTAAAAGAACAACAACAAAAAGCCAAATCATGAGCCCAGACACACACACACACACACACACACACACACACACACACACACATTCATTGAGAAAACAAAACTCAATTTATTAGGTTTCCTTGGTTAGCTAATTATATGAGTCAAATATTTAATTGGTATACATTGCAACCTTTCAAAAGGGTTGAGAATACAATCCTTTATTCCTGAGCAGCAGCTATTTATTGTGAAAATGGCCTCTAGTCTAATTGGTTGTCATGCCTATCTGCTGAGATGCGGAGTCCAGCACCACACAATTTTGATACGGGGTCTATGTAATCAATCCTCTGGGGTGTCAAAGGAAAATCTCCAGAGATTTATTACAGCAATCTAAGAAGAAATATGACAGTTGTATAGCATATAATTGAATATTTTAAAGCTCCTCTGGATTTTTTCCACATGTGCTTGCTGATCAACTGAAATTCATTCTCAGGTTATAAATGCACAACTAAGAACAAAAATCAATAGTGGAATACAGGGAAAAAAGTCCATTGCAAACTGAGAGTAGAGGTGCTGAATATACATGTACCTTCGAAACCAAGGAAGCCCAGATTTTGTTATCTACAAAAATTCTGAACCCGAATTTTGGTCACTGATTTTAAACTCATTTATGTTCTTTAATTGCTAAATATTTCAGCTTAACGATTTATGTATGTTAGAAAGAGGAGAACTATTAGTTATAATAAATATTATCACTTTGGGTTTTCTTCTCAATTTCACTCTATGCCAGTGGTTCACAAACTATGGTCCCTGCATCAGAAATGTCAGCATCACCTGCGAACTTACTAGAAATACAAATTTGGGGGTCCAGACTCAGACCTACAGAAACAGAAACTCTAGGCATAGGGCTAAGCCAATCTATTTAACAAGCACTCTAGGTGATTCTGATGAGTGTTTAAGCTTGGGAACCACCTCTGTACACCACGTGGTGACTTCCAAATCTCTTCTGTTCCCATATGCCAAAGATGAGCAGAGATTTAGAGTAACTGCACAACCCAAATATGTCAGAAATGAAGTTTGTCGTCTCCTTCACAAAATGGGTTGCCCTTTTCCACGTTTTCTACCTTAGATAATCAGATATGCCCAATCACCCAGTTTATTAGTTATCTACTGCTACATAACAAATCCCCAATCTCAATAGCTTAAAACAGCAGACACACTATCTCACACAGGTTCTGAGGGTAAGGATTCTGGAAATGGCTTACCTGAGTGGTTCAGGCGCAGGATATCTCATGAGGTTGTGGTCAAAATGTCAGCTAGGGCCATAGTTACAGGAAGGCTTCTTGACTTTCAAGCTCACTCACATGGCTATTATTAAGAGGCCCAAGTTCTTCACCATGTGTGCCTCTCCATAAGGCTCCTCATTAGAGGTCAGCTGCTTCCCCCAGAACAAATATCTGAGAGCAAGCAACCAAGTCAAAAGCCACAGTGACTTTATAACCTGATATCGGAAGGCACACACCATCACTTCTGCCATATTCTACTGGCCAAAGAGACCAACCTTGGTATAATATAAGAATCGACAGCACAAGTGTGGAAACTCCAGGAGGTAACAGGTCACTATAGTTGTCTTGGAGACTGACTACAATGTCCAGACAAGAAATACTAGAATATTTTCAACTCTGTTACTCTCACTGCCCTATACAACCCATAGCTAAGACCTATCAGTTATATATTCAATATTTCCCATTTGTCTTCTTCTTTATAGTCCACTTTCACTGCCCTATTTACCCTTTTCTCACCATCTTGCCTCCAGTCGCTAGCCTCTTTAGACATTCCCTCTCACAGCTGAGTAGTATTCCTAAAATGCAAGTCAGATCTGCTCAAAAACCTTCAAACCTTTCCGTTGTTTATTGACTAAAGTACAAAAATGTTAAAGTGGCATTAAAGCCCCCTATGTCTTAACTACAATTCATTTTCCCAGGCCTATATCTCACTCTAACTCTTCATTCTTCTCCCCGCTGCCAATGAGTACATAACTCCTCTAAATTTCTGTGCCTGACAGAGCTCCTTTGTTGTCATTCTATTCATCTAGAATATCTTCCGACTCCAATATCCACTCCAGGTGCTGTCTTTCCTGATACCCTAGTCAGAATGGGTTGTTCCCTTCCATAACGTTTCATTATACTTCCAATACAGAATCAGTTGTGATTGTAATCAACCCTTTAAGACTATCTCCATCTTACAAATAGATTATTTAATCTCCCCAGGGTTAGCAGTTTTATTTTAATCATCTTTGTAATTATTGGTAAACTATCAGGGTTTGAATTATAACATACAATTTCAACAGACCCTTGCATATGGAAGATGATTCACTGAATTCTCAACAATGCACAGGGAAGATATTAAATATGAGTTTGAAATAATCATGACAATTCCTCTCTGAAGAGTAATCCTTCTTATAAGCTTATAGTTGGAAAAACTGCCTATCATATCTATGTAATATATTCATTTGAAAGACTTTTCCTAAGGACAGATGGGACAGTCTCCTTTTACACAACATGGATCCTAGAGATACATATGGAAATAACAGTGATGAGTGGCTACTAACCTGCTAACTAGGGTGATGGGAGTTCTAAAGGGTTGTTCAAGGGAAGTGCCTGATCAGATTTTCATTTGGGGGAATAAACTCTGGGGGAATCAACTGCGGTCTGCCTGACTGAATTGAAGGGATGTAGGAAACTAGGAGACTAGTCATGAGTGTGGTGCAGGAGTCCAGCTACAGGGTGATGGAGGTAGAGTTGTCTGTAGTGATAATGGAAGAGACAGGCAGAGAGGGTTGGTTAAGGTCAAGAACTGGTCAGACTTGCTGACTGGTTGATTGATTGATTAATTGTGAGGGGAGAGAGGTGAAGGTCTGCAATGATGCCTGGGTGAGGGTTTTATACCTGTGAATCAGGCCCTTTGTAGCAGCCGTCAGTGGGGAAATACCTTAGTGCATAAATTTTACCCAATTTGGTACCAGCGTCATTATCAAATACGGAGGACAACTCATTCTGGGGGAGGCTATGGGAGCTGTCAGGAAATTACACTGACCTTTTTCACAAATGAATAAGCACAAAATTAGATTTTTATACCAACTCAATAAAGGGGAAGCTATTAAACTGTCAAGCAAGAGCTCTCCATGGTTTTTATAAGTTACCATGATTCATCTTTCCAAGGGAAGGATCTGAGCAAGAATCGTTTCTGCCACTTCTCAGGAATTACTGAAGGATCACGCACCAGAGCATTAGAGCGAGAAGAATAATTCATAGTAATAGCCTTAAAAATTTGATTGAACAAATTTGATTAAACTAAACACAAAGTGTGCATTCTTGATATCTTATCATCAAGCATGTGATGTGGTTTTATTAAATCAACTTAATTTTTCTGGTTTGTATTATGAGGGTCCTTTTCAAGTGAGCTTAGGGATTATAGAGACACAAAACATACCTACATGTAAAACAAAACCTTCCTAACTAAACATGGCCAGTTGACACCAATTATGATAGTCTCACACAGTCACATTCTTACTTGTTATTAAGGAAATGGAGTTCTTATATTACATATTACATTTGTGAACTAGTGGGGAAGTGGTCATAAAATATAGCACAGCTTGCACAGCTTTTTTAAACATTTGAATGTGAATACCTTTAGATGGAGCAAGTATCTTTCAGCCCATCATAACAAATATTCAGTTTTTTTCATTCCCATCTCACTTCTCTTATATATATAACAGCCTGGTTCTGAGTTGGGAATTCTGAAAGCGAACAACCAGGAGTGTTGAAATGAATGTTGTGGAGAGTAGTGAATATAGATCAATGCGCCAATTTGAAAGGAAGCAGAAACATACAGGATAGTCACATTGTAGTTTAGGGTTATCTCTCTGTCCAGGACATACATTATCTGCCCCAAGCCATGTCAATCCCTTGGCCTTCTTATTCCCTTCAATAGCTCTTAAGATAAAATCAGAGACCCCTTAGAAGGCTGACAAGGCACTTTGTGGTCTGGCTTCTGCCAACCCTTCCAACCTCTTGTCCTACCAATGAGTCAATACACCTCACTTCTGTGTTTCTGGTGATCACTGACTGGGGGCCATTGAAAACTCTGAACAGACGTAGAAGTAAAGTGAGGACAGCTACATAGGAGTAGTCAAACAGCCTATATTAAATATTTGACCTTGAAATATATACATTTATTTCCACACCTTCACTCTTGAAGCCCAACTGATAATTTCACAGTGGTGTCAGTATTTGGGGCACAATAAATCATAAATCAAGTCCTCTCTGACAAGTGGATTTATATTTTTCAGAAGAGAAATGATAAATGACAGAAAGTCAGGAGAGACAATGAATAGGGCTTTGAGGATAACAAGAGAATGATGACCTTTTAAGCAGCATTTTTCAAGACCACTAGTAAGAGTCCTGGTGAGACCTGGTGGCACGAGGAGCAGGAGAAGAGTGGCCCTGAGGTACAGGATGAACCTGAGTGTTAGGGCAGGGGTGCAAGCATCGACGTACCTGTGCAGGTGAGATGCTTTTGCAAAAGCACTGGGCATCACCCTGCTTCTCTGAATATGCTTTCACATAAACTGCCTACGTTTTCTTCTCTATTGTAGAATGTGTTATTCGTTTGTTTAAATTTCATCTGATTTAATGGTACATGGACTTTTTTTTCAGTCTTTAAATATCTTTATAGGCACTGTCATCCAAGTCTAAGATTTAAGTCTTGAATTTTCCCCCTGAAAGTTTTACGATTATCTATGTGAAATATTCTTAGGTGAAGCATTTTTAAGGAAGTTGAAATCAGTGGGAAATCAGATTTATGCAATAATTGCAGAAAGTGAAGACATGCCTATGTATCCTTTTTGTGATTTAATCTTAGAACATCACAGTATTGCGGCAAAGTCATTCCACGCTACAGTCAGCGACACTCACAATCCAAGAAGGGCCACGTCTAACCAAATAGATGTAATGAGGATTGTGCTGCTGTAATGCCTAGCTCCAAATGTTGTCATTTGTTTTTTTACTTTTATGTTCACAAAGGCTGAGTAAAATGTTAAATAAAAACATGTATTAAGAGGCAATATAGTTTGGAGGCTAAGAGTACAATAGAAATTCAAGCAGACTTGGGTTTGAAAGCTGACTCTGTCGCTTCTCTCTAGGTGACCATGGGTCAATTACTTGACCCCTCAAAGCCTGTTCCCTCATCAATAAAATGCAAGTCCAATATTACCTACAGAATAGAATTCTTATTGGATTACATGCCCTGATGTCTGTAAAATATTCAGCTCAGGTCCTGGAGCACAGTGAGTTGTTATGATTGCTATTGTGGTTTTGTTGTTAGTAACCTGTATTCAACTAAGTTCAGAGAGTCTCATGTTGAAATGAAGGAGTTTGACAGTTCAAATTGTATTAGCTTTGTGGAGAAAACTGTGTTTCTAAATATATTTAAATATATTTTAACATTGGGTTTTGAACTCTGATAGAAGAGTTTAATAAATCCAATACTTACTTAACAAAATTTATTATGTACCTGCTTCGTGTTGTACACAGTATCTTGGACAGGTGAAAAGGTAGAGAAGAGATAACTAAATAAGCTGTGATTAGAAACAAATGTGTTCAAAATGAACAAATGGATATGACTAATTTTTATAAGTGCAATAATCAATGTCTAATAATGTTTTCCCAGTAAAATGACATTCATTTATAAATAAGACAATCTGGAAAGCCTCATGAAGGTGGTGATTTTGAAACAGGAGTGGGATTTCCTTAGGCAAAGGCCAGGGTGTGGGTCAAGAGGAGCAATCTGAATAGACAGAATAATATAAACAAAGGAACAGAGGTGGATGGGTGCAGCGGATGTTCAGGGAATTGGATATAGAATGGTAGGTGTGCAAGGTATGTGTTGAATGGAATTCATAAAGTCTCCATCTTGGAGGGCCCCTTCTGTGCCCTGTTAAAAGAGTTCATATCTCATCTTAGCTCATGCTGCTGTAATAAAATACCATTGACTGGAGGGCTTAAACAACAGAATTTATTCCTCACAGTTCTGGAGGCTGGGCAGTCCAATATGAAGGTGCCAGCCAATTCCCTGGTGAGAGCCCTCTTCCTTACTTGCAGCCATATTCTTGCTGTATCCTCACATGGTGGAGAGAAAGAGAGAGAGAGAAAGAGAGAGAGAGAGCACTCTGGTGTCTCTCCCCCTTCTTATAAAGACACTTATCCCATCATGGGGACCTCATCCTCAAGACCTCGTCTAAATCTAATTATCTTCCAAAGGCCCCACTTCTAAATACCATCACAGTGAGATTGAGGGTTAGGGCTTCAATATACAAATTTTAGGGGAATGCAAACATTCAGTCCATAACAGATCTTAACCTGTACTTAAAGGAGAAGCACTGACATTTTATGAAAAGGCAAACAGAATTATTAGGTTGGTGCTCTAGAAAGTAAATCTGCAGTGAACAGGTGAGATGAATTGGAAGGCGATAAAGAGACCAGTTAAAATATTGCTGCAGTAGTTCAATCTAGATGTACCATATTTCATGAAATGTAAAAAAATCATCAATTATGTACCTCTAAAGAAAACAAAAACAAAAACAAAATAAAACTGCCATTGAACTATCATACAATGTTGTATAGAATTTTATTTTTATACTTATTGGAAGGATAATTTTAGAGGCTTTTATCCATCAGTTTTTATTATATGTTATTCTTTGTATACATGTAAAAGGAAATTATCAACAAGATACACTGGTAGATATTTATAAAGATATTTATAAAACTGTTTCACATTCACAGTCCCTTTCCTCTGAATCACTTTTTGATTCAGTCATTATGATGTATATTATTATAGAGTTTATCCATATAGATATAGATATAGATATAGATATAGATAGATATAGATATAGATATAGATATAGATATAGATATAGATATAGATATAGATATAGATATGGTGATGATTTTTAAAATAAAAATGTGACAACATTTATATTCTATTTGGTTAGTTTTTTCACTTATACCATGGATATCTATCATTTTAATTCATTCAACAATATTGCGCATCTGGGCCTTGTGTTAGGAACTAGGGAAACACCAATGAGCAAAAGGAGGTGAAGATAACTCTCTCATGGAGCATGATCAATTTAAACAATTCCCTAATGACAGAAATGTTGTTTATTTCCATATTTTATTTTTATTTTTTCCATTATAATCAACAGTATGACAAATGTCCTTATTAGATTACCTCTTCATAAATTCTTAGGTAAAGTTCCTAGAAGTGAAATGTCTGGGTCAAGTGACTTGCTTATATTTAAAGTTTTTGATATATACTGTCAACATGCCCTTCAGAAACTTGCAATTTATATTTCCAACAACATTCTCATCATGTCCTGTTACCCCACAACCGTTCTAGGCTGATTTTTATCATTCTTTTCATCTTTGCTAAGCAAAAAATAAATACTGATATTTTATTCTTATTTTAAATTGTATATCTCAATACTGGTTAGGTGGAATACATTTTATGTTAATTAGCCACATATATATCTATTATTTATACATATATGATTATGAATACATTTTATGTTTCTTGTATATGTACATAGCGTGTGTGTATACCCATACACATACTGGTTTTTATCCTTTTCCCATTTTTCTATTGGTATGTTTGATATAAATGATTTTTAAATAAAAATTTCCCCCTTTGAGTTCCAGTGTTAATATTTCAGAAAGATACAGAAATTCCAAAACATAATCCCTACTTGTAATTGGCACTTTATATCAGCATAATTCCCTAGAATAAAATTTGATTTATTACCTTACCTAAGAAAATGTCTATGTGATGCTGTACTCAGAGCAGAGTACTACTATTGGTTTTAACTATTTGAATCTAATTTAATAAATCTAAAGACATCTTATGCAAACAGCAAAACAGGATGTGCGGTTTCCATAGAAACAGAAGCTAATATTATTAAAAAGAGATAAGGCATGCTTCAACTGTTCCCCTCAGGAACCCTCATTTGCAACAAGTTCCTTGAAAAAGTCATACTATATGTGAATTATACCACCTAAAGTGAGTTAACATTAGTGATGCTTACTAACGACTTCACAAGGCATCTAAATTTCATGAGAAAAAGGTGATATAACTTGTATCACCTGCTAACAATTTGGATTTTTATTTTAAATTGAAATACAAAAATAAAGCCCATTGGATCTTGATTTCCTGAGGAGAGTTGTTCATTTCCACACTAAAATTGAAATAAGAACAATAATGTGGGTGTATGATTTCTTTTTCAACTTTGAAAATTTGGTTATAAACCAAACTTTGGCTACTGAGTCAGTTTTCCTATTGGCTTAGAGTATCTTATTATAGAAGATTCCTTAAGAAAATGGCCTTGAACAAAATAACTGTAATACACAAAAGTGCCACAACACTTTTCAGAAGAATATGAAATAATTATATAATTCAGACTGTCATTGTTTATAATTACCATTCAGAAACTGAAAATCACCCACCTAAAAGAGGATCCCACTGAGTCTAAATTACCTGGTGAATGATGTGTCATATATGTTTCCTAGCATTACAAATCAACTCTGTAATTTAGTCTGAATCCAAAATTCCCTTAAGTCTATTACCTTTTCCACATACTCTGTCTCATATGTCTGTTAAATGTCTCCGTTAGTCCTGGCAGTGCCTCTTGACATATACGAGGTGTGATAAAAAATTACGGTGAATGCTGCTGCCGAGTGCCATCCAACGGAAAGACGGGGATCTTCAATACAGGAAGTGGTGCATCGAACCCTAATAACAGTGTGTGACAAGTTTCAAGTTGTTCAGTGCAGTCAGTCAGGTGTGAGCTACAGTTGAGAGAAGGTGTGTTTTAAAGTGTGCCAGAAATCATGGATCACAAACAACACATTAACAGGAAATGGGCAAATGGTTCCATCCTCCATCATGACAATGCTCCATGTCACACATGGCTTCTGGTACAGCAATTTCTATCAAATAAAAACATTACGATGTGTCCTCATCCACCTTATTCACTGGATCTGGCACTATATGACTTCTGGCTCTTCCCCAAAGTCAAAATGACCATGGAAGTTAAATGTTTTGAATCGATTCAGGATATCGAGGCCACCACAACAGCACAACAAAAGACGCTCACGAAAGAGGACTTCCAGAACTGCTTCAGAAAGTGGCAAAAATGATGGGATAAGTGTGTTCGAAGTGAGGAGGAGTGTTTTGAGGGGGATTAATGGCAATGTGTCTTTTACTATAATTATTTTTTTTAAAAATTTAAACATTCACCATATTTTCTGATCATACCTCAAATACTTTTTGCTTTCATAAGATAGAGAATTTACCCCCGTTACTGTCCAACAGGGGATAGGATATCATAAAAAGATCATGAACAGGAAAGTAATTTTACTGTTCATAATAAAATGTACTGCTCAAAATAATACTGTTCGTAATAAAATTTACTGTTCAAAATAAAATTACTTTCCTGTTCATAATAATCATATCTCCACTTAAAAATAACAATTTAAAGCTATGTATTTTCTCATTTGGCCTTCACAACTATGACACTGACATTAGTTTCATCACTTTATAGGTAAGGAAACTACGCCTGTCCCACGTCTTAGAGCTAACAAATGGGAAAGCTGAACTCAAACACATGTCCTCAGTCTCTAAATCATGGGAAGTTTCCATTGAGCCACACTCCCGCCATGAGTATAAAATCCTCATGGAGAGCTGCCTTAAGCAGGGACAGAGAAGTAGCCTGTCCTTCAGAGAAGCAATGACACCCTTCATATGCTGGCTGAGTACTCACTGATGCTGCACCCTGGGTACACTTGTCCTGAATGTTGGTGCTGCTGTTTCGTTGACCTTGCTGCTCCACACTTTGTTGTTGGTGGTGGATATGGCAGTGGCGGTGCCATTAAGATCGTGGCCTAGAAGGCCTCCCTTGACCAGATTTCTGAACTTATTTCATTCCATCCTTTTTTGTTGCTGTTTACTCGGCTCTGTATAATAAATTGGAATCTATTTATTTTTATCATTTGTATACCAGGCACACAGAAAAATGATATGAAGAAATCTCAAATTGTCCCCTTCCTCAAGATTGCAATTTAGTTAAGTTGAGCTCTGACATGAGAATGTCTGGATTTAAATCCTGGCTTTGCCATTTACAACCTGGGTGACTTCACAAGCTAAATTACATTGATTCCACTGCTCACCTCTCTGTACCTTAGTTTCCTCATCTACAAAACACTAGTTAGTTCCTATCTCATGGATTTGTTGTGAAGATTATAAAGCACTTATCTGGTAATAGAAAGGATTCTTTAAATGATTATTTATAAATACATTATTTATTAACAGTTAAAATACTTGATATAACCAGTCAGTGTCAAAATTGATCAATGGGGGAGAAATCAGTGTTCGGTGAGGGAAGGACTTGAGTTAAGATATAACAGAGGGATTGCATTTGGCTTTGCAGAGACGGAAGAATGGACAAACCCAAGAGAGAGGGGCAGCTTGAATAAGGGTAATGAAGTGGGGGGAGCAGGGGGAATACACACAGGGTTTGGAGGAGAATGAAAACATGGGGCTGATTAAAACAAAAGACTCTTGCAAACAAATTACAAGAGATAAGGCTGGAAAGGCAAGATAGGATCAGGCAAAAGAAATTTTTGAAATCCAGGGTAAGAATTTGAGAATTAATTCAGTAGTCAATAGTTTCAACAGGGAAGTAACTGTAAATTCTTGAGCAAGAAAACTTGGCCTAATAAAGAAACAAGCTGGGTCTTCCTGGGTGTCTTTCAAAGTCAACCAAGGGAGACTAACAAGAATACTCTTATGCGAGTTCCTATTTGATGGCAGTCAGTGTACCAGAAATTGTCTATACATTGCCTCATTCCATTTTTACAACAACCCTGCAGGATAAACACTGTTTCCACATCTTCTGAAGAAGTCTTGGGGAGGTTAAGAAAATTTTCAAGGTCATAGGGTGAATAAGCAGTACAGCCAGGACCTAAACTCAGTCCTTTGTGTCTCTAAAGCCCAGGTTCCTTTTACTCTCCTATTTTGATTAAATGGTGTTTGCTTTGTTTTGTTTTTTAAATAAATACTAAATGAGAAAAGTAACAGAAATGAAGAGAAACAGGCAAGGTCATAAAAGGAATAAACTCCGCATCACTTAAAGGATCTAAATATTATGGACAGAAGCCTTTAGAGGAAAAATTAGAAAGCAACATTTCTCTAGAAGTGGCTATTGGAATTACAGAAACATTATGAGAGTGTTGGATAGGAATGTTAGTTGAAAACAACAAAATCCATCCTGGCGAGGTTAAGCCGAAAATAACTTCATTAAATGATGTTAAGTTACTCTCAGAAATTTCAGGTAGGCCAGAAGGCCAAGCATTGAGGATAAATAACCAACCAAATAACCAACCACCACACTTGGAGGAGCGAGCATACCACAGGCCCCTTATAGTACATGTATGACACTTGGGACCAGATGTCAGATGAACCATGTACCTTCACCACCATGCTAACCAGATGTTTTTTGGTGCAGGAATGCCTTTTCACACTGCTTACTTCCAAATATAAGCCTAGATGGTTGTGGTATGATTAGCGAAACTAAGTCAATCACATGCTTGTACAAAGTTGTAAGGGAATCTAGGTTTGGGAATTTTTAATAGTTTTTTTTTAACCTTTCGTAGGTAAAACTCATAATGTGGGAAATTTCTAAAATACAAGTACTGGGCAGTCACAAATAACAAATGTCTATTCCTATTAGGCAAAGGAGTTTTGGAAAGTTCAGAATCCAGCAGTATGTGTCTAGCACTCTTCCGAGGAGAGGGGTGCTGACTGACGTGGGTATTTAGTTCTGCTTGACAGGTTCAATATTTTATTATAGAAATGGAAGGGTGACTCACCAAATTTAATGAAAATGTTCAAGAAGGCTATCCATCTCCCTTGGGGTTGATTCAAATTTACCCAGAAATCTTTTGTGGTCATTAAATTTCCCAAAAAAGTTTGTCTACTGGGAAGAGAATGAGCCTACCAGGAAGAATATTCTGGTGTCTTTTGCAGTTACATTTTATTGTGGGTTGATAAGCCCATTATTCGACAATGTCCAGGCATTTTACTAAGCACTGATATCCAATGACAATAAAATCCTATCTTTGCTCTTGAGGAGTGCCCATCTTGGTGAAGAAAACAAACATGCATAAATAGTTATGGAATGATGTGATAAATACAAACCTGGTGAAAATTATAGGGGCAGTGAGAAGGGGTACTGACTTCCAGCCTGACAACATGGGGAGAAAAGTCATCAGGGATAAAGCCTGAGTGAAGGTTTCACAATTAAGAGTCAGGCAGATGGGGAGGTGAAGGAGAGACATGCTAGGCTAAAGAAAGGCACAAAGTGAAGAAACATGAATTAATTCTGTTCATTCGACAAATATTTACTGAATGCCCATTATGTGTACTAAGCACTGAGATATGACAGACTGTGGGAGACAAAATGGCAGAGAGGCTTGGAGAGTGTAGGGCATGCCACAGCTGAGAAGCTGAGAAGACAGATGGAATTGACTAAATACAGATGCATACGTCATGTTAAGAAGTTCACAATTTACCCTTGGTGCTTTGTCTTTTTTAATTGATCCCTTTGGAGACCATGTAAAGAATGGATTCAGCTTCTAAAATGTCTCCCTCCTGTCTGTACAGGCAACTTACCACAGTACACTGTACTCATAAATTCTTGCACATATGTTAGCGATTGCTTTAACCTGTTTGACTCAGGATGGGTACTGCTATCTGCATTTTCTTTATATCTTTTGGCATTCTGGCTTGGTCTCGCTGAGAATATAAGCATGAAAATGGCAGAATCCCTCCTGGTAACTCACTTAATAATAGAAGATATCAAAGATGGGTATTTGAACAAGGTTTCTTGAAGAAAATGTCTTCTGGGAATTCCTTGTGAGACACCTACGCAGCTGCTATTTAACTTCAGAAAACAGTAGCGTGAACAATAATTAAATATTAGCATTTGCATAAATATAATGCGAAAGTAATCAGGCAGAAGCAATTAAATATAAACCCATGTGTCTTAGAGAGAGAGAGAGAGAGAGAGAGAGAGAGAGAGAGAGAGAGAGAGAGAGAAGGACACAGAGACAACAGTGAACCTTAAAAAAAGAGAAGTAATTCACACATTTGTGTATTTTAAACACTGTATTTAGATGCAACTTACCATCATGAAAATATCTTCTGGCAACTACACTCAACAAAGAATGTACTCCCATTACAGAATGCCTGATATTTTATATGCTCTCATCTATTGCACAGAGCTCAGAGAAGGTTCTGCTTGTTAGATTTATGTTGCCATGTTAAAACCTTATGGCTTTGGAAAGAGAAAGGCAGAGAAGAAAAAGGAAGATATGATAGCACGAACATTAAGTGAAGTACAGATCTACTGTGTAATTATGGCAAGGTAAATTATTTCTATAGTTCATAAGGTCAAGACAGCAGGGTCTTATATGTAAAATACTTTGTACTTGAATGACCTGTGGGTAGTTGATTTAAACTAAGGGACAAATAAATCTCTCAAGTGAAAGAATGATTTCAGGGTTACTGGAAGCTGACAGGGAAAGCGGGAGAAAGAATCAAGAGGTAAGCAAGCATGCATGCAGAACACTGCTTGTGGTCACACAGGGACTGGCCTACAGTATTTCCAGTCCTGACACTCCACTGTCAGCTCACTTAGAAGTGAACCAGGTTCTCACTAGAATAACTCACACTAGGTTGGCTTGTAAATCAGGTTGTTGAGGTGTCATTCTGCAAAGAGGACCAATCCTATTAAGTGAGGATATCCTTGTTCTCTGTGTTGCACAATTCCCTACATAGGTAATTATAGCCCTGAATCCAAATCAGTTATTAACAGGGGCTTAAAAGGGGGTCAGGAGAAAAGCAACTAGATGACCTTAGAGCATCAGTTCTCAAAATTTTCATACTATAACACATATAATATCTGAGAGTTATGTGCATACAATAACCCTTATGAATGTTACCAGACATTGATATGAAAGAGACCTTCAATAAAATTATATATTTATGAGACAGATTGCCAGGTATCTACCAAAATCTGTTTCCCACAATTGTCCACCGTAAAACAATTATATCCTGACTCATT
The DNA here is from genome assembly GCF_057876585.1 of Rhinolophus sinicus. Lineage (NCBI taxonomy): Eukaryota > Metazoa > Chordata > Mammalia > Chiroptera > Rhinolophidae > Rhinolophus > Rhinolophus sinicus. The sequence continues at coordinate 29,812,489 of NC_142502.1, read as the reverse complement.
GCTAAACTACATCTCCCAGACTTCTTTACACAGTGTGGTCATGTGACTCAGTTCCTACCAATGGAATGTGAGTAGAAATGATGTGGCCTATTCTGGGCTATGTAGTGGGCATGCATTTCCAAGGTCTTGTCCTTCCTACTGGCTGGAACCCAAACATATTTGTGACTCAGTCTTTACAGGCAACTAAAAATGTGTTATTATCTCCTAGAGGAGGGTAGAGCCTCAGCGCAAAAAAACAAACAAACAAAAAAAAAACATGAGTCCCTAAGTCTATTTGAGATGGAGCTGCCCACAGTCTGAAATTGAAATCCTCACTGTGTCGTGGTACCTGAGGAAGAAATAAACTTTCCTCTTTTTTAAGCCCTCAGTTTTGGGGGTCTGTTAGAAAAGCTTAGCATTTCCACTACTCATCATGACCAATAAAACTAATCATATAAAGATTTCAAAACATTTTTTTAAGGAAAATATGAATAAATATGACTAAACTAATACTCTTAAAGCTAAAAATCCTTGTATGCCATGGCTATTAATAAAGTAAACAAGCATTCTTTTCATACTGCCTGTCTGCCCATTTCATACCTCAGCTTTCCTGAGTTTTTGGTCCCAAGTCTTTGGAGTCATCCTGACACTGCTCTTCTCTTTCTCCCAACATACATGTCTCTTATCATGTTCTGTTACCTCACCACAATGCCCTGAGACCACGCCACCATAATCCCTTGTAACACTCTCCTAAGCACTCTTCTTGCTTCCACTCTGCCCTTCTCCTACAGGCTGCCTTCCACACAGCAGCCAGAGACATGCTTTCGGAATACAAGTAAGATCATGGCACCCCTTTCTCAATTGAGATGCACTTTAAATATAAAACTCTTGAGAAATTATTAGAGAATTAATCAGTGACTCATTGCTAGATATATAAGCACTTAAATTATAGTTAAATTTTAACTATAAGAAAATGCTTTAATTGTCTAAGAAAGGACATGCAATTATAATATATTTCTACTTATAAGTCCAATCTCCACAGTTCTACCTTATTTTTACAACATGACTACTAAGTAATTTTTAGTAATTTTTCTCCCCAATTGTTCCCCACATCATACAGGATAATGTCCAAACTCTTTAGCTAAAAGTTCAAGGCCTTCCTGATCTGGCCTTAAACTACCTTTTCTTTTTTGGATTCTCCTACTCCCTTACACAAATCTTTTACTGTGTATTGTTGTACATAAAGGGAGGGAGGAAGGAACGAAGGAGCGAAGGAAGGAAGCAAGGAAGGAAGGAAAGAAGGAAGGAAGGAAGGAAGGAAGGAAGGAAGGAAGGAAGGAAGGAAGGAAGCAAAGAAGGGAGAGACGAAGGGAGGGAGGAATACATTTAATCTGGCATGAAAATATACTTAAGATGTATTCTTAAATTTAAAAATCTAGTTGTGGAAAAATACATTTACAATTCAAAGGTATAAAAATCATATCATATTCTAAGTGTAATAGATGAATGTTATTGCATAACAAAAAAAGTGCATGGAATCACATGAAACTATTCAGATTGGTTACCTTTGAGGAGAGGAATACGAGTGATTGGGGCTGGAACAAAAGGAGCATTATTCTTTATATGCCATATTCATTCAGTAAATACTGAAAGGCTATTTCTGTTTCAGGCACTGGACTAAAATATATATCATATAGAAGTTATTCAAATTTGCATGAAAAGACAGTTATTAAAACAAACATTTTCCTCAATAGAGAAAAAATTTTAAATGATTAAATTTCTATAAAATTGGAAGTTCCATATAATATGCTAAGATTGATTTTAGATCCCTTCTTCAGCATATGATTTTTATTCCTACAAATGACAATATTAAAGGTTTTAGCAATTAGTTTATAGTTGTCATATTCTCTCTCTTTTTCTCTCCCCTGAGAACATGTGCCCTTAAAAGTCTAGAGTCTGTTGATGAACAGCAATGGGTCTTAATTACATCATCTACAGAAAGAGGCTAATAATACTGGAGGGCCATTGTAATGATTCAATGACAAAAGTTATAAAAATTGTGTGACAGAGCTAAACACAGCAAGGAGTTGATAAATGGCAGGTGCTATTATACTTATTTACATTGATTAAGTATCTGCTCTGGACAAGGAGAGTCCCTCCCTCCACTCGGAGTAAATTGTTCAGCTACTTTCAAAGACTGAAATTTTAGGAGGCCGATATTACTGACAGGGAATTCAGAAAGAGAAATGGCAAAAAGAATTTTATATTGGAAAACATCTAAATAATTCAGTTGCTCAGGAAACCTAAAACAGCACGTGGTTTGCTCTTTTTTGTTATTGAATCTCTTTCAAGAGACTTACCTGTCAGCTTGGAACAATCTTCCAAGAGAAAGATATATAAAAATTTAACTTTCCCATCTATTAGAGACTACAGTTAAATGCTATATATATTCATAAGATTTGTTTTAGCATTGGCAACAATTCTGTTTGCTGCAACAGCACTGAATTTAAAAAAAACACACACTTTGATCATGGATGATTATTCAAGTTTTCTTATAATTATTTTAACATGCAGTATCCTAAAAAGAAAATTGTCAGTGAGCATCAGATGCTCAAAGTAAACCCAAATCATGACTACTATATCTTTTAGAAAGGTTATGAGAAGAAAGCTTCATAAATTGTTTTTCATATGTTCAAACTCAGCTTTAAAGTAACACGAAGCCACCAGAATTCTTTCATATTTATGCCAGGGCAAAAAGTGGTATGAGGTTAAGATTTGGTTTCAAAGTCTGAGTCATTAGAGAACAGGTTTGTAAAAAGAAAAAACAAAAAGCTAATTTAATGCACTTTACCAAAATGACTACATCAGCTTTAATTTTTTCAAAATGTTAAATGCAGATCACGTGCCCAGCACTCAGCTGAGTCAGTGAAATTCAAAGGAAGCAGACAATTCCCTGCCCTCAGAAAGATTGCAAACTAATCAGGAAAAGTCACACTCATGTGAGCTAGAGAATTACACAACTTAATTCGAAGTGTCAAAATGTGTGAAGCATGCAGTCCACCCTACAGGGAGCCAGGAAAGGAATGAGACCCTCTGGTCTCATGGGAGCTTTGGAGCTACAAAGGTTTGCAGTAAATAATTTCATTTTTTATATTAACATAGGACTAACTACTTGAAAATAAAATCATGAAAACCATCTAGGGATGAGTTATTGCCAGTTTTTCTGGCAAGGAATTTGATTATCGTTTTCTGAACTTCTAGAGTTACTCTATTCCTTTTACACGCTTAACCTCCCCCTTACTAGACAGTGCAGCCTGAACATCTTTCATGTGTTTGAATATCTATGTCAGAGGCATACAGTATTTAATTTCTGTATATATAATTGGAGATATTTCTGTTTACTATAAAGCACTATTGTTAATAATTTATCAGATTTTTAACAAGATAGCAAAATGTGTAGTCTGACAGCCAGCATCTGGTGAGGATCTCTTTTCAAGTCTGCTTCTCAGCTTATACAGAGAATAATACTTTTACTTTAATAACGTATAATTATTGTGCTATAGAAAGATCATAGGCTTTTAAATTTTGAAAAAAACTTGTGCTTTAATCTTTCTGACCTATCTGACCTTGAGCATATGACTTTATTTCTCTGATCTTCCACTTCTTACCTATAAAATGAGATTAATTACCCCAGCCAACCCAGGCTTTGCTGAGTGTTAGGTAAAACATGCAAAACACCTAACAGAAAGTTAGAGAGCAAACATAATTATTACTTGTTAGCATGGAATTTCTTTATCATCACTATGTGTGCTAGTACAATCCTCATCAGCCAATCTGTGTCTGTATTTTGCCTTAAACAGTTTATGATACCCTGTCAAGAATTCTCAAATCCAAAATCTCTGGGATCTCTAAGATTACTTTTTTGTTTTATTTCTAAACTTTTGGTGGTAAAACTTAAACTTAACTGATGTATGTCATCTATAATTCTTCCTGATCTCATTTAGCAGAATGCTCATATGTTTTCCTGCAGAAATACTAAAGTGTTTGATTAGGAGGCATTGATCTAGAACCTACTGATAGTGCAACATAATACATGTATATGCACCATTACGTCTTTCTAAAACTTTTTCAATATTTGAAATGCATCTGTTCCAAGAGTTTCAGATAAAGGACTGTGGCATTCTACTACTTTCTTCACTTTGTCTTATATTATTACATTTTAACTGTTTTTCCTTCACTACATGTTTATTTTCATCACAATTTAATGATTAATAGATACTCTGTGCTGGTGCCAACTATGGACCTGAGCCTTTCAACCTACCTAATTAATATCTCTCTCTTTACCGAGAGCAGGGGTAGAATTTTACCCATAGGACTATGGGTCTAAGGAGGACAGTGGAAAGAGCTCTGTAATGTGAATATGACAACATGGGATCTAGCAACACCTCTCTTGTGACTTGTTGGTGAGCCAGGTCAAGTCACTCAACTGCTTGAAGCTGTAATTTCCACTTCCATGAAATGTAGATAATGACACCTTGCCCATATATTTGACACTATGCCCTACAGTCTGGGAAGTTAAACAAATGAAAATATATGAAGGTATTTTATAAAGCAGTAAGTGAATATTCTTTGTCTTCCACATGGACCATAGGATTGAACATCCTGAGTCCCTAGTTGGGTGTGATCATATGACTATTTCTGGGTAATGGGTTGTAAACAGAATCGTAGCCAACAAATCCTTTCAATTTGACTAACTGGCTTAAGAAAAAGTCTGAACATGTGGCTCTCCCTTAGAGTGAGACAGGTTCAGCTTTATACTGATAGGGAGCATAATCGGAATTCTCTGGTTTGTTGTTGTTTTTAAGGTATTAAATATAACAAAAGCAAGACAGTACTTCATTAATTTTTAGGCCCAAAAGTTTGCTGAGGCAAAATTGGTGAGTCAACTGCTAGATTAATAAGAAAATACTTTATCCTGCGGGTAGAATAAACTAGTACTCAGCTGGGAGCAGTATTCTAACTGCCTAAAGAATAATGGAAACTTCTCTGGAAGGTCCTTTAGGGTTTTAGCCTGTCTGCATGGTATTATATACAGGATAGGAAACGAAAAGGTACAATGTGAAAAAACATGCATATACAACACATCTTTAGGTAAATTCTAGATTCTGAAGCTTAAACAGTTTGCAGCTGCTAGTGTTCAAAGCCTTTGTTTAGAACAATTCGGAATAAGTTTTCCTAGCATTCATTCATAAATTAGATTTTAAAGTAATTGACGTTAAATGGCAAAGTTGCTGATTATTTTAGAACTTCAGCAGGTTTATTTTGTTTTCATTAACTGGACTCTTTAGGAATAATGCTCTTAAAATATTTAAGTTGGAAAAACATGGAGTGATGGGGAGCACTGAAGATAATAAAAAGTACTCATTATTTGGGGTCCTCAGTAGTTTGGGGTTTTCACAGATAATCTATATTTACCAAAAAGAGAAACTGTCAATCAACAGCAGAATCAACAAAATATTTATTGTTTGCCAGGTTAAGATTATAGCCACATAAAAACAAATAGATTGACTCAAATATTTTGTCTCCATGACACCTCGTGTCTCACTATTTAAAAGTGGCTGGGTAATTAAATGCACATTTCATTTTTTATCCAAATATTTGAAATCTTTCCATGTCTGAGGATTGGTTTTGTTCTTTAATGTGTTCTATTACTGCCACTCACTTGGGAAATAAAATGACAGGGAGTTCACCACAAAAAGGCACTGTTATTACCCGCCTGGGATTATCTCCGCTCTTGTTCCACCTGTACTAGTCATTGTATAACCTTGGCTTTGCGGTTCTGAGGTTGGAGTTTGGTATTACCAATAAAAGAAACACCTCTCGGTCCAAGTCACAGAATTATCAACATAGTCACATAAAAATGTCATCTCTAGTGATATTGATATGCCTAGACCTATAGATTTCAACTTCCAGGGGATAAATGAATCAGAATGTAAATAAGTTAATGTCCTTCCCACAACATTCAAAATAATTTTAAGAATTTCACCATCATATACTCAATGACAAGGTAGAAAAATAAAAACTTTTTTTTTTCTAGCCCTTAAGGCACTGAGACACTAATTATTCATTTGTGGAAAGCCAGAAGTCCTTTTTCAAATAACAGTGCATCAGTTGTGAACTTGAAACAGATATTGACACCCTGGATGATTCATTATTTTTAACCCCTGTCGTAGCACTGGCCCATTGGGGCTCAGATTAAGCTTCAGAGCACATGCAGCAACACTAACTTCTGAGAAGAAAATGTCACTAAAATGCCATTTCATATCAGTGACACTGGCTTCTTCAGAAAATTAAGCTTCATGCCATATCAGCAAGCACAGTGACCACTGACCCACCTCTGAGTTAGCTCAGCTTGCCCAATAATAACCAGTGTTTCACTCTAAAATCAAGTAGAACTGCAAAGCCAGCTGAGAAACAGGACCAGGCAGAGCATCTTCGAACTATCCTCATTGTTATTGTTTTCAAAGCTCATTGTACTTTCAAACATCTGTTGGGACTATGGACATCATTTTCTTCCTTAAAGTCTAGAAAATATCAGCTTGACTAGATAATGTTGACCTTTGATCAGAATTGTTAAGCACTACCATAAATTTTAATTAATCTTACTTGGCCCGAGAACAAAAAATATTACTGAGAAAATATTTCCACAAGAAAATAAAAAGTACACTGCCTTAGCAAGACATTGGTGAAGGGACTTACTGAAAGACATATGCCTCCTGAAAACCTATTGTCAAATTTGGGATTTCCCAGCTTTCTTGGTGTAGGGCCCTGGTGGACCAGCTTACGACCTGTGAGTCAGCACCCAGCACACGTGGCGTTACTACCCCTCCAGAAACCCTGACCCATCATGTTCATAGTGACAACTTTTTGTCTCTTGCCCATTCAGATACTAGGGAATTCAGAGATTAATAAAATAATTTATTAATGTAAGGCAGATGTAATAATGCCTGGAAAGGCAAGCAGCTATTCTAGGACTAAAAGGGCAGTGGGGATTGATTCTGACTGAGTTGACAGGGCTCTAAGGAGAACGTGACATTTGAAACTAGCTCTGGTGGATGATAGCCCATAATGAACAAGGTTTAACTGCAATGTCTTATTTTGCTGTTTTCTCTGATTAGGTAGTATTCCTCGTTTTGTTCTAGCTAATATGCTCAACCATCTTCTCAGTGGAAGATTTTAGTCAATCTGAATGAAGGGAGTCTTAACTCATGGTTTAAAGGACACTTTTCTGTTACCTTTTTAACATACTTGAATTAAAGGATATCTTCCTATCATGTGAAAATTTCCTAACCACTACGTGAGGTTAACTTAGACTCATCACATCTTAGACTAAAGGCATCTTAAAGAAGAGTGGTTTGCTGGAAAGTTTTCTTTTATTTGTGTTTTCTGAGAAATGGTAATAGCCAACAGCTCCTCAGCTAACATATTGCAATCTGGGACTTCGTAGACTTGTTTTGAAAGAACCTTTACTCAAGTTAAGTTCTGAGTGAAATGAAGTTGATTTCTTCACAAACACAAAACCATACGCCCTAGACTGTGAGACCTACAAACTAAGAGACAGATGCATGAATAATCTTTCCCAGAACCACAGAATGCTGAAAATATTAAATATATAAGAACTGTCCAATAAAAAAGAGCAAAGGAAAGTAAAATGAAACTATGATCAAATTTCACAACACCTAAGCGAAACCAAGTGTTAAGCTAAAATGGACATTTTTGAGTCTGACATTTTTAGGCATTCGTTCACCCTAATGTCTCAACAAATTGTACAAATTTATAGATATTAGAATTTACTTCAATAAATCAAAAAAGTACGTGATAAAATGTATTTGACTTACAAATGTGCAGTGTCTATTAATAGTGCAATTTTAAATATGTTCCTTTGGCTCCAATAAACTCAGTACAAAATTTCTTGTTATTCAAGAGTGTACTTGTTACAGAAAAGTCTTAAAATACATTGCTGTTTTAATTAACATTACAAGTTAGAATTCTAAAGAACATTGGGTACTAGATTTTTTAGTACTGTAATTATTGCTTTAACATAATTTCACCGTGTCTTCTTAGTATAGATAATTAAGCTTTCTATGCTAACACATAGTTAAATTCCCTATCTCTAAAGTGTAATTATGTTCATAAATGATAGTGATACATTCTTAATATAATCAAACATTGATAACCAAACAAAAACTTGTTTTGAATAGCTTAATACACTAAAAACCATGGGATGGCCTTTTCAACTTAATATTGCTGTGGTTACATGTACATGTACTTCTTGCTCTACATAAGTAGCAGAATTTCAGTATTCAATGATTACATTTTTTTATGCCTTAAGAGTTTGCTTGATCCAACAGCTCTCTCTGATACAGCAGTTTCACTTCTATCAGCATAGCTCTTATACCTGATGTCTTTGATATATTAAAGAACGTATTGTTCTTCAAAGACAAAAAACACAATTAGATTTAGTCTAATAAGGCTGGCATGAAACTTTACTGTGTAAACAATCCATGTATCCAAACAAGACCAGACTATTTGTTTTATTTATCCACATTTTACTTCGACACCCTGTACTGTAGTTATCTGTTGGGTAGGACAGTCTGGCTCAAACACCATTCCCAAGCAATCCCACAAGCAGTGTTTAAAATTGAGGACATTAAATAGCAACACAAAATAACTATCTAGAAAAAAAAAAAACGAAAACAGAACTCACATTATAAAATGGCCAGTATCAGTAAATTCAACAAGCAAAAATATATACACAAACTACAGATAATAAACAGTGAGTCTAATAGTGTGGTTTTTTGTTTTTGGTTTAATAAACTAGCAATTCCTCCTTTCCAGAACCTTTTTAGATTGGGTCCTCATCTGTTCCCTTTTTTGCTCTCCTCATCCTGCTGCATCCCTGATCTCCACCCACCTGAGCCAATATTCATACTAAATTAGTTGTTTCTTGAGTTGTCATTAATAATATTAGTAAATACAAAGTGTGCTCAGGCTGCTTCAAAATGCTCAAGTTGTGGTCTTTACCAGACATGCTCATCAGTTGTGAGTGTCTGTTGAGCAGTGTCCATACAACTGCTCAAAGTGAGGCATCCTTCCAATTCTGAAAACGTGTCTCCCTACGAACAGCTGGAAACCTTTCACGGGCTTTCTGTTTCTTTATACTGTAAGCATTCTTGTCTTTAAGGAGGAGAGAGAAAAAGGATCTCCTCATGACAGAATCCTTAACTTCATCTCTTCTATGCTTCCTGTGCCTCACCATAAAATAGGCCATCCCTTTCCTCTCCCCCAGGCTTATTGTGTGGTTCAAATTGTCCCCTCGAGAATGACGTTTTTGTTTCTTGAGCCGGGCACTAATTATCAAAGTGTATTCAGTTTGTGAAATTCATCAAGCTGTCTACTTGTGATTGGTACACTTTTTAAGCTTATTCTTTAATGAGAGGTTTAAAAAAAAACCTGCTTAGTATTCTGCCAGAATTCTCCTGGTTATCAGCTTTATACGTACTACAGCAGAAAAAGATGGTTTCTAGGACATCAATATATTACTTTCCCCAGACATTTGCAAACATGGGTGAGACACACATTCAGTTAAAAAAATATGTATGTATACTACTTCCTTTAATCTGCTATAAATTTACTTAATTGAAGTAAACGAGTTAACATTAGAAAATATTTGTATAAAGCATTGGAGAATGCAAAGTGCTCTCTCCTGTATGCTCTGCTCTCATTTGATTCCATGCTTCCTTGCATGACTGGATGCATTTCAGCTGGTCTCAGTAACAGAGAGCAGGCCTTGACATGTTGTATAACAACTTAACCAACAGCCACCATTCACGAAGAAGCACACCATCCTGTTGCCTAGTGACGATTATACAAGGCAATAGAGTAAACAGCAAATAGCACAGATTGTTTTGAACAGGTGTTGTTTGTTGACATAAATACAATATTTATAGGGCTTACTAGTTTCTGGGACAGAATTGGACCCTATCGTATCCTACAAAACAGAACTTTGTTATTCCTTAATTATTCATCGCTTATCCTAGAAATACATATATTTTTATTTTTAATGAGAAAAACCTTGGAAAAGGAGCAATAATAAGTTCCCAATAGGAAATTCAAATGTCCCTCAAGTTTAATTTTTTAATTCATATTTAATGGAAATCTTTCCTGCAGAAGAGCTTGTGAAATCCCAAGGACTGCTAGATTTCATAACATTCCTTCCTATCTCCTGCAATATTTGCCTGTGATATTTATTTAATGGTTACACATATCATAAGTCAGGGCCAAAACAAAGTCACATTAGTCTTCTCCGGTCATTTTACTGGAGACCAGTCCCCTGGAAAGGTCCCCGTAAGCATTCCCCACGGTTCAGTCTAGGCTCACTGTCCTGGGAGGGCCTTCACTGAACGCAGCTCCACTTGCTTCTCTACATGGGCGTCTTGGGGAGCGGATTCGTGAAGGAATGCACAGCTCTGCTATAGTTGTTAACCCACTGGTTGTAATTGTTGGTATTTCCCCATTGCCACAAAGACTAAGGGCTACTTGCCAGAGGGCTGTGGCCCATTCATCTTTGGAGCTTCTACATAGTATGTGCTAAATAGAATTTGAAGGAATAAAATAAGGCCTTTTATTGTGCTTGAATACAGTCCGATATGTTTTATTTAATGGTGCTTGGAAACTGCTATGGACTGGATGTGGGTGTCCTCCCAAAACCCACATGTTGGAGCCCTAATCCTCCATCTGATGCTATTTGGAGATGGGGCTTTAAGGAGGTAATTAGGGTTAGATTTAGTCATGAAAATGGAGCCCTCAGGATGGGACTGTCTTTATACGAAGAGAAAAAGATGGGAGCTTTTGCTCTCTCTGCCGTGTGAGAACACACAAGATGGCAGCTGTCTGCAAGCCAGGAAGAGCGCTCCCAGCAGCACCTGACCAGGTTGGCACGCTGTGTCAGACTTCCAGCCTCCAGAAACAGCAGAAATAAATTTCTGATATTTAAGCCACCCCTCTATAGTATGTTGTTATGACAGCCTAACCAGACTAAAACAAAAACCCATTTTTATTTGTTTAAAAATTGTGATATTTGTTTAAAAATTGTGATATTGGGTTATTTGTTTAAAAATTGTGATATTGGGTTATTTTAAAGGGTTAGGGAAAAGATGAATAACTCAATAAATTGTGTAGGACAACTAGTTTGCCTTGTAAGGAAAAACATAAGTCCATGCCTTACTTCTTATGTCAAAATAAGTTCTAGATGAGGCAAATATTTAAATGTTAGAATGAAATAAAAGAAGTGAAGGAAAGAGAGAGGGAAGACGGGAAGTAGGTAGAGAGGGAGGCAAGCCATTGGAGACGCAGAGATCAACAATGGAAAATGTATTCAAATTTTTGGAATGGGGGAAAGTTTTTGATGTATGGTACAAAACCCAGAAATTATAAAGGAAGATTTACCCATATAAAAATTAAAAAAAAAATTTTAATTGATCGTGAGAGTAGCACCATACACAAAGTTTTAAAAAATGTACTATTTAACAGAAAGTGGCAGCAATTATGACAAAAGCCTAACTTCTCTAGTATAAAAGGAGATCTCACAAATCAATTAGAAAATAACAAAAAAGAAAATAGAAAAATGAACTTAGAATATAAAAGTGTATTTTACAGAAAAAAATGCATATGGCTAATAGGTATATGGAAAGATGTTTAATGCCACTAAAAATGAGACAAATGCAAACTGAAACCACAATATGGTATTTTCACCTACCAGCTTGACAAAAATTGTTAGTACCCCCTCACTTGCTAGGAAATGTAAAAGCAGCCCTTTTGTAGATTTTTGGTAGAGTATAGCTGAGTGTAAACTGTAGGAGCCATCTAGCAATATTTTCCAACGTTTTAAATGTCAAAAACCACTGGTTGATTTTTAACACTGTAATTTCACTTCTATGAATTTATTTTTCACTTATTCACACACATAAATATATGTCCATTAAAGGAAGATAGGTTTCCAAATCATGGTAAAAAAAAAAATGAGTGTGTTTATTTTTATACAAAGATATATATTTAAAAGGTTAAATATAATTGAAACCACAATTACTTTTGCACCAACCTACTATATGTTTATATATATGTATGTTATAGATTTGTTAAATTTATTGCAGCTACCTCTGATCATTGGGATTTGAGAGTAGATTTGTGAAATTTTATATTTTACTTTATCTGGCTTTTTTAAAAAACCTATAAATTTGTATTACTTTTGTAATACAAATTTAAAGCATAACATTGCCAACCTATAATTGCAGAAATTAACATAATTATGCAATCACTAAGTTATATAAAAGGTAAAATATCAAGATATCAAAAGAATAATCCAAAATAAAATTATCTCAAAAACATAGAGCTTAAAAGTGTTCAGGAAACAAATAGCATGTGTCGGGCAGTTGACAAGCCCCATCTATAATGCAGGATCAGCAGCCTCGAAGCCTGGGTCATATCTGTCACTCAACTTCTCTTTTAGTCACAAAAGGCTGGTGTGGGATGTGGACCAAATCAATAGAAGAAGAAAGAGAAGCATTTCCTAAAAAGGGGGGAATCATTTCTGAGTTTAAATGAGCTCAAAAACTAATTATGACCTTCAGTGAAGACTTTTAAAATAGATTCTTCACCTCAGAAAATGATCAAACCAACCTTCTGTGTTTTCTTATTTTAACTTTGGACTCCATAAGTACGCAACAGATGTATTTACACTTGTATTGTCTGAAAGTGGATGATGATCAAATTTTGATGCTGAATTGGACCAAATATCCCAAATGGAGTTTTTCACACCAGCTGTAAAACTGTAACATTTCATAAAACCATATATATTCTGTTTTTACCTTGGACAGTTTCTCATGAATAAAGGTTGTTTATTCCAAGGGGGAAAACGTATTTCATAACGTGTCCCATGAGAAAGAGTTGCATGTCAGTTTGGTTTAGGATTATCTCCACTTTATAATATAAAAGTGTCCTCTAAATATTGACTGTTTTTTTGTTTGTTTTTTTTAATCAGGAACTCCCTCCACATAGCACGCTTCCTGAAGGAGAAATGTAAAATGTTACAGCTGTCTCATCTTCACAGATACAGTGAAAAATTGCTGATGGAGGTAAACCAAAGTCAGGACCAGAATGAAGTCCTTCTTTCTTACAGGTGATTTCCAGTTACATGTTTTCACCCTTTCTCCCTTTTTTCTCCTTTCTTCCTCATAGCTACTGGCTACATCTCTGTATATCACACCACACCCACTTATACACACATGCACACCTACAGCGTTTGGTAAAAATACCTAATCGACACATTAGTATTATGGTTTCTTACAATCAGTGATAAGTTACCTAATAAATAATGTATCCTTACTAATAGTCAAAGTAGTTAAATTTCTGGATGAATGTATGGTATAAATCAACTAGTGGTTTTGGCATCTGCAGAAGGACTTGTGGGTATGTAGTAGCAACAGTTTCCCTGACTATGAGATCCAGCACTGTTCCACTTTCTAACTGCCACTCCGTGGGTAGCAAGCCACAACTTTCAAAATATAAAAGGAAGGTTCACCTGCCACACCTTGGAGATATGTAAAATGGGATCATCATTCTGGACTTAAGCATCTTCATTGCTACATATGGCACGGAGCTGTGAAAAGGTCAAATTTTAAAAATGCTCAGTATCTAACATTGTCCAACTGTGAGGGACAGTAGCATGGTGACATTGTCAGACCAGGTCCAGTGCGTCTCTGTATTGTCACAGCAATTTTACCATGATCTCCTGTTGACCCAGTATAGTTACTGATCCCCACACTCCACGTTTGCATTCACTACCAACTTCCCTCTGTGTTTAAAATCATGTTCTTCTTACTGTTTGTATCAGTAAGGCTTCAACACTAACTTTCCTATTGAGTCCAATGCTCTAAAATCATAAAATTAAAATAATCTCTTACCAGGAGGTAATTCAACTCTGGGGGCTGCTCACCAACACAGCCTGATGTAGTATTGGAGAGTTTCAAAGGAGCCGTGGAGCGTATCCTTGAACTTTCTACTTGCCCTTCAATGCTTGGAGCATTCTACTCTCTGGATGATCACCTGAATTCGCTTCTAGGAATGGGCAGAACTTAGATAATTAATAAATCATTGCATTTATTATTAAATAATGAACTATTATTCCCTCAGCCAAAATAACTCTTTGTGTGAGTGTATACATGCAAGTAAATACATGTTTTCATAGCAAAGATTTTGGAAGATATTACACTAAAAAGTGATGATATCTGCGTGAAATTTTTGTGGGTTTTCTTGAGCTTTCAAATTTTTCTGCAGACATGTTTTACTTGGGTAAGGAAAACAAAAAACCCAATTTAACTACTGAAATATTCTTTTAAACATCCTTATGTTAATTATAGATGTTTCCTAATTTGTTTTGGTTGTTTCAATTATTGAATGCTGGTATTTATTACATATCCCAAAATATAATACTGAGCTCTATAAAAAAAAAATTTAACTTTAATAATTTTCTCCAATTACCCCTTTAAAAAGAATTTGATAATGTGCGCAGACATCGGAAAATGTGTGAATTTAGAGAGCTATGGACTGAGCACAGGTGAAAAGCATATGTCATTAGAAAAGGCTGTATATTTTTTGTAATTATTTATGTTAAATTACCCAACGGACTGAACAAATTCTCCTGTGCCAATGGCCTAAATAAAACCAGAAGCTTTTTCTTTAAAGTGAAAAAATAATCAGCTTATGAAATATAGAGTGAAATCAAAAGACTAAGTCATATATATTGCTTTTTTTTCTCTCTTGGGTTCATTAGTTTGAATATTTGATCTTTAATTGAGATCAACAGTTAGGGCGCTAATCTCACAGGAAAAGATTAACAGAAAAAGAGAGTCCAATTAATTTATAAATGTTAATTAGAACTCTCTGGAAAAATTGTCACTTGTGCTAGTGAGATAAGTACTCAGTGAAGTAGGCTCCATGAATTGGACCAGGAATCTTGAAAATTCTGTGACCTGTGAGGGCAGCAAAGGGGAAAGTTCAGGCTTTCCCCCACTGTGCCTGGAGTCTCTGTGCATGGAGAGGAGGATGAGAGAGCACGAGCCCCAACTGTGCGAAGCCACTCCCACCACATCCATGGTAACTTTCTCACAGCCGTGAAATAATTGAAATGATTTTGATGGTTGCACTGAAAGCTGTGATTTATTTGCACCACACGCATTTTGCTTTGTATGGAATTGTGTTTTCAAACTGTCGTCTTAGTCTGCCAGGATACACATTGGTGAAGTTGATTAGAAAACCCCCAACATCGCTTCTCTTCGTAATCACACTTTGCATAATTAAAAGAAATCTATGATAGCACTGAAGCCAAAACAGTAAATTGTACTCCCTGCTCTAGTCCCAGTAGTTGAAGCATGTGAACAACGAAATCAGAAATTCTGTCTCACACACCTGACTGTTTTTGGTTAACTTTTTATTGTAAAATAAAACACCCATACTAAAAAATGCACAAAGATATGTACAATGCTTTGATTTGCCATGAAGGAAACACCCTAACTAATCGCCTGGAGAAATAAAATATTACCTGTCATTCAGAAGCGCAGGCATGATCTGTCCTATTTACTGTTCCCTCTTTTCCACCCCCTCAAAGGTAACCACTATCTTGACATTTAAATTAATCACTACTTCCTTTTTACAGTATGATATTACTATATAAGCACATACATATCCCTAAACACTGTAGTTTCGTTTTGCCTGTATTTGAACTTTATGTAAAGTAAAATCATATACTATATCTCCTTTTGTGTCTGGGTTCTTTTGCTCAACATTCTGTTTATGATACTCCTGTAGTTCCAAGAGCTATAGTTTGTTCAGTTTCATTGTTTATAGTCTTTTGTCCTATGATTATACCACACTTTATTTTCCATTCAACTGTTGATGAACTTTACAAACAACATTACTAAGAATATTCGTGTAGGTGTGTCTGGCTATCTATCTGAGCACACATTTTGAGAAGTGGGATGGCTGGTCACAGGGTATGCATATCTTCAACTATAACTCATCATGACAAACTGTCTTCCAAAGTGGTTGATCCAATTTACACCCCGAGGAACAATGTGTGGGAGTCCCCATGGCTCCCCATCCTCAGCCACATTTGATATTGTAGTATCTGCAGGTGTTCTTAAAATTTTCTGTAGGTCGTCAAAAAGTACACTTTTAGCTATAAGATTAATTAAGGTATGGGGTGTAATGTACAGCATGGTGGCTATGTTTAACAATACTGCATTGTATATTTGCAAGTTGTTAAAAGAGTAAATCTTGAAAGTCCTCGTAACAAGAAAAAAAATTTGTAGTTAAGTGAGGTGATGGATGTTAACTAAACTTAATGTGGTAAAAGTTTTGCAATGGATACATATATCGGGTCATTATGTTGTACACCTTAAACTAGCATTTGTTATACGTCATTTATATCTCAATAAAACTGGAACATATCTATACAGCAGTCCCTCCTTATCACTCCTCTCGCACTTTGGGGCCATTATTAAGCAAATAAGGGTGACTTGAACACAAGCACTGGGATACCGCCACAGTCAATCTGATAACTGAGACGGCTACTAAGTGACTAACTGATGGGTGGTGTATAGAGCGTGGAGATGCTGGACAAAGAGACGATTCACATCCTGGGCCTGATGCCGCAGGACAGCAAGAGAGTTCAGCATGCTTCTCAGAACAGCGCACAATTTAAAACTTAACAATTGTTTGTTTCTGACATTTTCTATTTAATATTTTCAGACAGTGGTCAACAACGGGTAACTGAATCACAGATAGTGAAACAGCAGATAAGGGAGAACTACTGTATGTATGTATCAAATCATTACCTTGTACACCTTAGACTAATACAATGTTATATGTCAGCTGTATCTCAATAAAACAGGGAGCTGGGGAGAATGTGCTTTGTTTGTTATACAAATTGCCAGCATCTTTACCCACTCTGTGGCTTGCTTTTTCACTTACTTAATAGTGTCTTTCAGGAACCAAAGATTTTAATTTTATTGTATAAAGGTTGTCAATAATTTCCTTTATGGTTAGTATTTTTTGTGTCCTGTTTAAAAAATCTATTCCTACCCTTATGTAATGAAGATTTAGTCATATATTACCTTCTAGAAGATTATTTTTTTACTTCTCATATTTAGATTTACAATACATAAAATTGATTTTTGTGTATGGTTTAAAACAGGGTCAAATTTCTCTTTTTAACATGCGGATATAAATATATTCCAGGATTATTTATTGAAAAGACTGTTCACTCTCCACTCCATTACAATGCTACCTGTACTAGTTTCCTTTCTCAATAAAGAATAACAGCACAGGCTAGAGCTTAGGCTACTGGCATTCTCATTCATGCTACAAATTCATAGCTTTGGAAAAGGAATGGGAAAATTTAGGTTTAAAGAGCAAGTGAATGTGTGTGTGTGTCCCTCCCCAAATTTCTATGTATACACTTCTAGAGCATTCGCAGAGAGATCTGCAGCCCTGGTATTTTTGGTATCAGGCTGCACTCCTACTAAGTGTCAATTGTGTTCACTACATAGCAGTGAATGTAATGTCCTGTTGTCAGAGACTCTGAGCACAGCTGGGTTCGACTTGCCCAGCAACAGGGTTCTAAAGTGACTTTTTTATTTTGTAAAATTCATGCCTCTAAATGTTTCATGACATTTGGAAATCTTGTGTCCATCGTACTGCGCACCATATGATCAACAGCATATGCTGACAGATGAGAACAGAAGCTATTATGAATTGAAGTATATTGAATCTAGGGTAAAACTGGTATAGACTATAAAACATTCACCTTACACTTTCTCAGACAGATAATAATTTGAGTAATATTTGCCCTTAGAAGAGTAGAAAACTATAAGTGGTTTGTTGTGCTCACCATAAAAGCAACAGAAATAGGAATAAACAGCGAGTTCATTATAAAAAGCGTAAATTAATTTTTCTTTGTTTGAATTTTGCCTACATGACTTTCTAAAATGTCTCAGACTCAGTTCATTTACCGAATCTTATATTATTTACTTTTCATGCAGCTTTAATCTTTAAAACAAATCCAGGGGAGGATTTTTGGGTGTGCATTTATTTCCTCTCCTGCCTCTAAGCTCGGATTTCTGGTGTGATTAATTTGGAGACTTAATAGCCTTTAGGTATTTGTCTTTTCAAAATTCAGATTTTTTTTCCCTTCAGCATTTCCAGACTCTGTTGGAATGCTTTATTTCTAGAAATCAAAACTTAATATTCTTCAATCAGTCAGTTTAAATTAATGCTCCCAAAATTAGTCTATATTCTATTAAAAACTATGATTCACTTATAGGAACCTACTTAATTTTCAGTGAAGGCAAAATTCAGCTGAAAAAGATGAGACAAATGCTAAAATGATGAACTGGGAAGAAAATGCATTTTGCAATTGACTTGGGTTTGGACAATGAAAAGGTGTCACTAAATGATATTGGAATTTTAAGCTCTATCACTAAATATTCTGATATTAATTTTGGATTCGTATATGTTTTTATGTTCATATACATGAAACATTACTAATTATATAACAATTTGGTAACACAAAAGTCTATTGCATGTAATTTTGTACTAGACAACATATTACTACTTTCGAGGTCAGACAATTAAGTTTGCAAACTCATCCTAGAAAAAGTGCTACATACCTCATTGCTGAATATCACTATGGTCACCTTCGAAGTACTCCCCTTGGGAAGCTATGCACTGATGCCAGCACCTAGTTCACCCTTCAAAGCAATTTTGGAACTCTTTTTCTGGAATGGCCATCAGAGCTGTCATTGTATTACCCTTCATGCACCGGATGTCATCAAAATGTCTTCCTTTCAATATTTCCTCTATCTTCGGGTAAATAAAGAAGTCATTGAGGCCAGATCAAATGAATAGGGAGGGTGTTCCAATACAGTTATTTGTTTACTGGCTAAAAACTCCTTCACACACTGTGCCCTGTGAGCTGGTTCATGGTCGTGATGCAAGAACCATGAATTGTTGGCAAAAAGTTCAGGTCCTCTAACTTTTTCACACAGCCTTTTCAGCACTTCCAAACAGTAAAGTTAGTTAACTGTTTGTGCATTTGGTACAAATTCATAATGAATAATCCCTCTGATATCAAAAAAGAGTAGCAAGAGCATTACAACAAGATAGCAAACTTAATTGTCAGACCTCATATGTTAGGTACACATTTTATATTATTAACAGGACTTAAAGACCTCAGACTTTGAAATAAAAGCCCCTAATTGTTTAATCCTATTTTATGAATATGACAATACACTTTTAGATCTATGGAGCATTCTGATTTTTTGATCACTGCCTTTCAATGGAAATACTTTTATTAATTTGCTACTCAGCCTCAGAGTCCACAGATAAATGCAAATTTATTACACTCTTCAATGGAACAACATTTTTATTGTAGAGCTCTAAAAATATAAACTGTCTTTGAGCTTTGCAGTGACATTAGATGCAGTATATGTATAGGCCTGGGGCTGGGGCAAATCTGGTATTGGTGTACTTACACCCTCACCCAGGAATTGGTGTACTTACATACTCACACATCAATTTAGGACTCCAAAGCAAATACGCAGACACAGGCTCATGTCTCTTTACCAGGATGATTTCATAAGCCACAATAGCTACCATTTTTGCGCTATCCAAATTGAACCACACACTTTGCATCTGTTATTCCTCATCTTTATATGTAATGTGAAAAATTAGCTCTCTTTTAAATAAGAAGGAATAGTCTCAGATATTTCACTATTTAGTATCTCTAGGTACCTCCTATGCTTGTAAAACAGAATAAAATATTTGACTATATTGAAGCTTTACGGACCCCTGCCTACTATAACACTAGCCTATGTGCTACTCCCACAGTCTTTCTCATCTGACAAGGGTCCTCCCTACCTTAGCATATTAAAGGATTTGGGGCTTTTGTATTAGAACAGGAAGTGAATGTGGGGAAAGATATCTGGACAACAGGTAAAACAGAATTGATTGTCAAAGGAGAGTTTAGCAGGACAGATAGCAGATTTGAAGAGAGAGGCATAGGAAACATAGAAGAAACTATGATTAAAATGTAAAATTTAAGAATTATTTTTGGGTCTGCTTATGCCTTCACAAAAACAAAATGAAAGACTACTTGGAAATTACTATTATTGCATGGACTGTGCTTTTCTGCCTATGACACCATTCTATTATTAACCATGTGACTCATGGATTTATAGGTTTTAAACTTGTTAGTCCCACGATCCATAGAACACATTGTGTAACTGAAGTTTACAAAAATCAGCTGCTGTATCTTTCATTTGACTCTTCAGATCTACCCTTTCTTCTTCTCACTCTTCCCCATGGAGACTGAGCTGTATGAACTGCGTCAATGGACTCTCACACTTGCTGGCTTCAGTTTGGGTTCAACAATGAGAAACACTAGAGGGAAACATTAGAAATGGAAGAAAATGAAGCCACGGCAGTTATCACCATGACTCCCTCCCTGTAAGTTCACCTTCGGTTTGCTGTATTTGGTGGAAGGTCACTGCACCTCTCAAGGGGGCCATGATGCTCTGTCCTTCTGATTTCTGGTAACCATTCTGCCCCCTCATCCCTTCAAACCTAGAAGTCATTAACGGCCCCACTGTCCCAGCCCCAGGAACCTTCACTGTCCCCATATTCCCTATACCCTTACCCACACATTTGTAATTTGTCTCTTTATTCAACTTCCTCAATTACCTTCATTTGGGTATGTCATCTGCTTCCTTGTGGGACCCTGACCAGCATACCAGCCACTCAACTTTCTTCTATAATCTTAAAACAAAAACCCTAGAAAATTAACATGGTTGGGTAGACATGAGTAGCAAGAAGAGGGTTTTATTAGTCAATATTTTTAAATCCTTAGAAGCTGGAGTTATCTAATAAGATCTGAGTATTTGGAAAAGACCAAGGCACTCAATTCAATCCCTTTATAGTATCATCATCTCCCCTTCCCCACTTTCTCTGCCGCCCATTTGGCTTTCTCATTACCATCTGGAGTTCCCACTGCTTATATTTCAGTAACCATTGAGGAAATAAGACTTGCTGGTCTGTCCTGCCATGCCACTCTTAAAAAGGGTTTCTACTGAGGACACGAACTGTGTAGTTAAAAACTCTAAAGTGTAAGAAGTCACTGGAATGAGGAGGGGTCAATCCCAAGCAAAAGGAGATCTTCTCTGTTTGATTGGCTCTCTACCCTTTTAGAAGCTCCAGCCTTCAAGAATTGCATAAAGCATGACATGGACATTCTTCTGGGTCTATTTTGTATAAGAAGAGTTTTTTACAGATGGTTGCAATGCACTACATCATACTGGGAAATCAATCTTGGATACTATGGCAGAAGACACCTTGGTTAGGGCATATGCTGGGCATGGGTTACTGAGATCACCTCTTTCCACCGCCTGTTTGATTTGCTTCTGAATGAATTTCTTGAGGCCACAGACAATGTTTCAGTCATGTCTGAATTTTTAGGACCTAGAACCATACCTGATACACAGTTAGGGCTAAGTATTTCATTGGATGAATGAATGGGGGAATGAATGAAATGACTGAATGAATGATCATGTAGTAAATGAATAGTCTGGTCCTCCTCATGACTTTCCCCCTCTCTAGAAGCCAGGAGCAATGTTTTATTTTGCTCTACACTTCAAAGCCTTCCACTGTGTCTCATCAGAAAAAATTACCTTTCCATGTAAGCCTCCTCATGCTTGTATTTTGTCAGACACATAAGGAAGATACCTCTTTATTTTCTTTGTTGTAATTCTTTAACAATTCATATGTGCATTCAGTGACATTTATCTAATAACCAGAAGAACTAGACATTTGTTACTTGATCACACTAGATAAATAGCATTTCCTGAAAAGTTTTGAGATAACGATTCTCATTTTTCTCTCAGTGTAGCATCACCATCACTGCCTCCAATGCAGCTCTGTGAAAATAGGTAGACAGGGATGAATCACAAACCTTGAATACTACTCACGAGCTTTAAACTTTGCTTACTGATTGGTGGCTGAGTATAACGAGCAACTCAATCTGAGATGTAACACATATGATTCATAATAAAAGATCACATATACCTGGTGTTTATAAAGTGCTAGGCACTGTTCTAAGCCCCATATATGTTTAAGGTCATTTAAAATTTATAGTAACCCTGTGAGGTGGACAGAAACTGAGGTAGAAGGTGTTAAGTGACATGCTGAAAGGACAACGAAAATAAGCAAGCTTTGATCACATGCCCTCTTGGCCCTATAAGCTGTCCCTGGAACTATTGTGCTATACTGGGTGGCATAGAAAAGAGCAACAATCCTTTGTTCTATCAAACTGATGACCTCCAAATTCGGAGACCTACCTCCAGACACAAAGATCTTAAATGGAAACAAGACAACTAAGACTCTTGAAAATATACTAAAGCCGAGAGCTTAGAGGTCAGGTTTTAGCAAATAGAACAACTTCCAAAAACAATAAAAACTAAAGGCCTTTGTCTAAGGAAAGTCCCCAGAGGCTGTTGGCCCCCCTCCATTGTGCAGTAACTCAGTCCTCCAGCAGGCTTATGTTTTCAGCTCAGAGTGTTGCATGATCTTTAAGGGTTGGGAAAGTCACAGAAAAGAAGTCACATTCTCTGGGCAGTTGAGAATACATGGTGAAGCTCAAAGGAGGTAACTGCTGAGATCTCACAGAGAGCAGTTTGGACAGAAGGGACCATGCTGAGTTCAATGAATGACGTCCCCAGAAATTAAAAAAAAAAAAAAAAAGGTAAATAAAGAGTCAAATCACAGTCTCTCTTTTTCCTTGTGGGTATCTCTGTGTCCTCTCCTCTTATAAGGACACCAGTCATGGGATTTAATCCAATATGTATATAGTTAATCCCACCTAATCCAGTATGACCACATTTTAATTTAACTAATTTGATCTGCAAAGATCCTATTTTCAAATAAGGTCACATTCTGAGGTTCCAGGAAACATGAATTTAGGGGGCTATTATTCAACCCATGACAAGCATTAATAGTAGCTATCCTTAGTTTGCCACAGGCAACAAAAGGAGGGGTTCTGATCTGAATTTTATATTGGAAACTCAGAATACAAATGTATGCGTAATCTTCGGATGGGAGAGTGTAACATTGAGCATGTCATTTTGCCTTTTGAACTATTAATTGTCCTTGAGCTAAAAAAAAAAAAAAGGAAATGGTTCTGTATGCAAATATGGAAGTTGCAGGGTTGTGGGTTTTTTTTGGTTTTTTTTTTTTTTGGTTTCTAGCAAAATTATGTATTAAACAGTCAGCTCAATGGACAACTAATGTTCTCCAATTGAAGTAGTTAGCTATATTGAGAATAAATACTGCATCAGCTAAACATGCAATGGAATACATCTGGGGCATCTAGGCTCAGCTCTATAATGATTCATGGCTCTAGTTTTTCTCTCCTGATGGTGAGGACATGATCGTGTACTGCTTGATTTGGTTTTTTGAAAAGCACCTTTAGCCTATATACCTATGAGAGCAGGTGACTTGGTTGTTTTCTGTACTAGTCTATTTACTCAGTTAAACTAGACTATCATTGAGTCAAAGGAGCATCTAATTAGCTGGCATAATAAATCAAACACAAGTAATTTAGTTGCTCTCAATGCCACAGCACTTTTTTAAGGTCACTGCCAAGGTGTATGCAATTAGCAGCTTGTCTCCCTGAAGGAATAGTCTGGCCAGACTAAATTATTCCATGATGGGAGAAGTAATTTGGCAACAACCTGCAGCGTAGTTATAATAAACAGCATAGCTATTATCCTCCATTTTTTGTTGCCTAAATTATTTTCCCTTTCTCTCTTTTCTTTTTTTTCTTCTTAAACCAGTTCTTTGACTCAAAGAAATTTGTCTTTTTATCCCATGTACTTTAAATATTTGAAACATCAATAAACACCATATCTTCAAGTATTTTTTAAATAAGAATTATTTAGATTGCAGCTTTATGTTTATTTTCTTTTACTACCATGAGAGTGCTTAGATATAAGTTGGTTTCTGGAGAAATCTAATTTAAATACAAATTTACCTAGTAGTCCATGAAACCTTTTGTCTTAAATAAAGGCCATAACATTTAACAATTCTAATACAGTGAGAATCCTTCTTAGAAACTTGCTTCTTCTGCCATTCCATGACATCCTCTCCCTGATTCTCCTTCCACTGACTGGCCCTGACCTCTCTTTCATAACCTTTCTCCAGCTCCTGGTCTTCTTTCCTCCCTATACCAAATTTCATTCTCAGTCTTCTCATGGTCTGTCTATGCATGCTTTCCCATGAAGGACATCATCCAATCCCAAGGCATCAACCACCACTGATTCACTGAGGACTCACAAATAACTCTGAAACCTGACATCTCTCCTGTGAAATGGATCCATTTTTCCATTTATACAAGAAAGAGCAAGAAAGAAACCATGTACAAAGAAGAGCTAAACTAGCTAGTCAAGTGCTAAAATGTAATTCATGGAAAGCATCTGCTGAAAGTACTCAGGAGGGGGAGTATTCTCTGTGGTTAGAATTACTAAAAAGAATCGAAGTAAGAAAGAAGTGCTAATATAAGCTTAATGAGCTGCTGTGATGTTTGCAGGCAGAATAGAGAAAGGACATTTCAGACCATGAAAATGGCATGAACAACATATGAGAGTAGAAATAAGAGGGAGCTTGTGTAATTTAGTCAGGAGACGGTCCTTGCCGGCACGGAGAACTCATGTTAAGAATCAGGACGTAAAACTGGACAGATGAAGAAGACCAGATGATGCAGGGGATTCCATGACAGAGTGAAGAGTCTGAATGTTATCTGTGAAAGGTCCTGGAAGTCCTGGCATGGAATGATGAGCTGGGAAGATCTGCCTGATGGTCGGGTATAGATGAGCTGGGCTGAGAGAAACTAGTTAGAGGGCAGTTGTGGCTATTAAGGCATAAACGAGGAAGATATGGCAGGGAATGAAGAAAGAAAAAATCTAAAAGAAAGTTCCAAAGAAGAATCAACAGGTCCTCATGGCGGATTCAGTGTAGTGGATATACAAGCAGGAGAAAAGAAAGAGGTGCAGTGTGATGAAGAAAGTGCAGAAACCAGGAGTGAATTCATTACCAGCCCTGTCACTGAATAGCTGTTAGAACTTAAATGTCAGCTTTCCTGAGCATTCATAAAATGAGGAAATTAGACTGGACAACTTCTAAGACATCTTTTCACACTAGCTTCAAAGTTCAGTAGCTCCCAACAGCAGGCTTAGATTTATCATGGTTTTTGCTGCATTTACTCTAAACTATAATATTTTACTCTAAACTATAATATTTTTATAGTTTACTGCTTCTTTACTCTAAACTATAGTATTTTCCTTAATGGCATACGAAGATTTGTTATCTTTCAAATAAAGTACTGGGTATGGGATTTATTTTAAAAACTTATCCATAATCATCTTCCTGTGCTCCATATTCATCTTTTATTCAGCCACTCATGCACTTTAATGGTGAGTTAGGAAAGGATAAGAAAGGAGCACGTTGCCCAAATGTATGTTTGATGATTGACCTGCTTTACAAGCAAATTCTGAAATGTAAATCTTCAGGATTCCTGTGTACATCCAAAGTGGTTAAAGAATAATCATTTAAAAGAATTAACTGCCATAATCTAAATATACAGTATCCTTAAAAACCTATACTCATGGTCCAAATTCTATATTATGACTCTTAAAGGCTCTTGCAAACTGAATCGTGAAAATTGTCTCCTGGCTCACTTCAAAGAGAAGAGAAGGCAGGAACTATCTCCCTTTCACTCCCCTATATGTCACTGTGAGAAGGGGAAGAAATTGTTTCTTTCAACCTCTGCTCATTTTCTGTATAATGAAGTTTAGGTCACCTTAGAAAGGGGCTGTATTAGTTTTCTATTGCTGCTGTAACAAATTACTACAAATTTAGTGGCTTAAAACAACACAAATGTTTTAACTTACTGTTCCGTAGGTCAGAAGTCAGTCTTCCAGGGCTAAAATCAGGGTTCTGGCAGGGTTGCTTTCCTTCTGAAGACTCTAGGGAAGAATTTCTTGCCTTTCCAGCTTTCAAAGATGGCCCCCTTTTTCCACCTGCAAAGCCATCTCTCTAACCATCTTTCCCTATGAACGTCTCCCTTTGCCCACAGCTGGATAAATTTTCCCACTTTTAAGGACCTATGGGATTAGATTGGGCTCACCTGGGAAACCCAAAATAATCTATTCAAGTCAATCGACTTTAATCTTTCCACTTAATTTAATCACATCTGCAGAGTCCCCTTTGCCATATAAGGTAACATATTCACAGGTTCCAGAGATGAGAAAACAGACATCTTTGAGGGGCCATTGTTCTACCTACCACACAAAATGTGCAATTATCGTTGATGGCCCCAGTCATGCATTCATCTGGAAGTTGATACGGCAAAACTACACAGCAGACAAAAGGAAACCAGAAAGAGCCCAATGAAACGCTTTAGTAACAGGTCACTAAGAACTGCAGGCACACACTGACATATTTATTATAATCAGCTTTGTCAACAACATAGCTACGGTGATCAATGGGAATTACTAAAAATTATAAGCCATGGATGCTTATACTTTTTTGTTGTTGTTGTTTTAAGAAGTCAAGGGTTTTTCAGATAACCTTTTACTTGTTTCAGTGGGGTTTTTCTTTCAGTTTTAATGAGATATTGATATGCAGTACTGTATAAGTTTAAGGTATACAGTATAATGACTTGACTTACACAAATAGTAAAATGATTACCACAGTAAGTTTAGTAAACTTGCTTTGGTGTATGACATGTGGAAAACAGGGCTCATTTCAGAAGAGCTTACTACCGTGTTTCCCCGAAAATAAGACCTAACCTGAAAATAAGCCTCAGTTAAGATCGTCAGCCAGACAGACACATTGAGTAAGTTATGACGATGTTCCAGAAGAAGATGACATGACTGTATTTGAATAAATGTAGATGGTTGTACATGAAAAAATAAGAAATCCTCTGAAAATATGCCGTAATGCGTCTTTTGGAGCAAACATTAATATAAGACCTGATCTTATTTTCCAGGAAATATGATATAAGACTCCGTTTTATTTTCGGGGAAACATGGTATGATTAATGAGAAATCCTTGGTAAAGAAAAATGTAGCAAAAAAAAAAAAAAAAAGAAAAATGTAGCTTTTTCCTCTTTTGAATTCCCAGCACATATCTTTTTGCTTATTTTGGACAATGTTTTGAAATGCCTAGGAATTTTAAAATTATATTTTAATCTTCTGATTCAAACAAAATCTCAAAATGATATTCTTGATTTTTTTTAAAAAAATGAATAAATAAATAATATTTTAATAAAACATTTTAAGAGATTAGTATTCATTACATCAAATAATCTCTGAAACATTATCCTGAAACAGAAAGAAGCTTAATTTCTGCCAAATCTGGCCACTGAGGTGTTTCAGGATGGATCAGAAAGGGAGAGTTAGGAAATTTGCTCTTATGAAGTCTTTGATGAAAGAGATGAAAAATCCAATACTTTTTATTTTTTGACTCCTAAAGTTGTGATTTAACAAGGCTTTCTCATTACCCAAACA
Source organism: Rhinolophus sinicus (assembly GCF_057876585.1). NCBI lineage: Eukaryota > Metazoa > Chordata > Mammalia > Chiroptera > Rhinolophidae > Rhinolophus > Rhinolophus sinicus. The sequence goes on along the minus strand of NC_142502.1, from coordinate 29,784,779 downwards.
TTCTTTTCTTTTTCACTTTTCAGTTTTTTTCAATTTGTAAAATGGTATAAAATTATATGTAGTTTTATTTCTTTCCATTTATAATTTGATTGCATATGTTTTCTCTGTAGTTATAAGTAAAACATGAATGGTATAGATGTCTGAGCAGTGCAGTGTACACCTGAGAAAGACATTTTAAGTGGATAGAAAACCATGAGCAGAGACTGTAAGGTGGCAAGTGGAGGTATTTAGGGCAGAACAAACAGTTCAGTTTAGTTAAGTATCAGGTATGGGAGAAGAAATAGGTAAGTCAATCTAGTAAAGTAATTCAGGGCCTCAAGGACTGAAATCCCAGTGCTGATTATCAGCTGGTGCAAATCCACACGGCGTTGCCAGATGTTAAAATATTGAAACTTTCTGTATCAGTTGGGAAATAGTATAACAGTAACTGCAATAAGCAGTATCCATTTTTAATAAAAATTCTAATACGAATTTATTAGTTCAAACTAATAGTTGAAGGCTGTCACAACAACCATTCATAAATGGACCCCTTGTCATAGCAACATCTGAGAATTTCCCCAACCCTGTATACCTGTCCAGCTGAGGTCACACAGCCTGTGTGGCTTCCTGAACATATTTACAAGACTGTGCCCCCTGAGAATAGTCAGTGTATCATCATCTTCAATGATGAACAATCTGTATCACCAATTATATTACTTGGGCCAAATAGATTGAAAGATACATAAATATCTGTATTTATATCTATCTATCTGTTGATCATCTATCTCTTTATCATAGATAGAGACAGACAGATAGATAGATAGATAGATAGATAGATAGATAGATAGATAGGCAGATAGATAGAGATGGATACCCTACCGCACTGGGTTTTAAAGTTCACCACCTATGTGACCTTAACAAGTTATATGACTCCTTAAACTGATTTCCTCAGTTTAAAGAAGACAAATAATAATGCCTATTTCATCGGGCCATTGTAGAAGTTCATGAAATCATGCACAGAGATTGTGCTCAATAAACATAGACGGTGCTCTTCGTCCTCCCCAGGAAAGTCACACTGAATCACTGGCTGAGCCGATACAGTCTTCTAATTCCATGAGTATTTTTTCTGCCCCTTACTGTTTCCTTTAAAATTCTGAAGGAAAAGTTAAAATTATGACCTTGCATAAGTGTGTTTGAGAAGTGAGTACCACCTACTAGAAGCTTTGTTTTTCCTAAAGCCATCATAGGTTGGTGCAAATATTGATTTAATAGAATAAAAGCTCCATGGAGTTACTCCTGTCTGTCTATTCACCACTTACCCTCAAGGTTAGGAACAGTCCCTGGTACGTAAGAGTAGTTCAATATCTATGATTAATGAGTGAATGAATGAACTGAATGAATTAATCCTAGGGGGAAAAGGAGGAACAATGAGTTATTGGAAAGAGGAAGCTTGAGAGATGAGGTCATGAAATTTCTTTTACAGTACGAATTGGATATATCATAAACATTAATTTTCTTTTCTTGTTTTTTCCCCCCCTATACTTATTTAGATACTACCTCTCAACCTCCACATGGTAGCTAGCAGGAAAAAAAAAATGAACTAAATGTAACATGTGAATTATAGGTCAAAGCAAGCCAAAATTTAAATTGTTATGTTCAAACTGAGGGGCATGACCCATTAGTTGCTCATGATTTTTAGTTTAGTGTGTTATCACCATCATTGGTTTTTTGTTTTTTTAGAAAAGGACTATAATAAAAAAGGAAATTTCAGAATGACAGAGTCAGCATATTATCTGATGAAATGTTTTAGTTGTACGTATGCACATGCATATATTTAGTTATATGTATGCACATGTGTGCATGTGTGTGTTGGTTCTTAGGGCAAAATCCAATTCTTACTGTGGCATCTCTAAAATAATTGAAAAGACAGTGATTAAACAGTCCATTTGGTTGCTTTTAGTCTCTCTTGGATGAAAATACCCCATTTCTATCCCGCTCCCCTCTGTTCTTCCCCCTAAGACGCTTGGGGTGTGAGTGTGAAGGTAACACTGTGAGCATGAGACCCCAGACTTGGTTGTAGGTGGACTAAGTGGGGATTTAGAGGAACTTGAATTGATCCCTTTTCTCTCAACAATACCTGCCTCTCAAGCCTACTGCTTCTTTATATTCCTATTGTTAAAAACGTGTATCTCCATCATCTTTCCCTCCCTCTATCCTAAGAAAGACATGGAAGCACTTTAATAATTTTCTAAATGTTATCCTGTCAAAATTTAGTAAAATAAGTTCTCCAGAAGAACTTGAGGACATGGGTGCTCATCACCAGAGTTCCTGCCATGCCTGGGGTCAGGGTTACCGTGGATGTGAGGGCAGGGGGGACAGTGATGCAGGGCATACTTAGGAAGCATCTGAGAAGGGTTTTAAAACTATACAAACCACCCTGTAGCTGAGATATTCTGCAAGCAGAAGAGGAGAGAGAACCAACTAAAATGATTCTGACAACCATCCCTCTTCCACCATCTTTACCATCATTTGAGAGCAAAATAGTTTCTAGTTTTTAATCGAGTCCAGAAAGAGGCTTCTCTACTGGGAAGAAACAATTTCCATAGAAAATTAATGAATAAAAATCAGTTTTGTTTTAATTTCATTGTGCAAAAGTAATTGCAGTTTTTGCAATCATTTTTAAACTTTTAAACCGCAATTACTTTTGCACCAAACTATAGTTAGCCAACCTACAGCTTTTCCATGCCAATAGCCTCTAGTCAGGGCATACCTGAAGCCTTTCCTTTTCCCCACTATAAAGTTTCCCAACCCCCTGCCTGCCTTGGAGTCTACCAAAATGTAAGTGATGGTGGTTGACTCCCATGGTATAGCAAGCTCTGCTTTTCTCATTGTTTAGTCTCCATTTACTTCCATACCTCAATCTAGTCTCCTTGGTTATTTTTATATTACATCATTAATAACTTTTATCTTTGTCTTCTATTATTTATTTTTGGAAGCATATTTGGTTTTGTATTTGAATTTGATACTAGGCTCCTGTTTGGACCTTCCATAACATCTGGTTTTTCTCTCTATTCACTTGCCACGTTCCATTAGTATTATCTTCTCACAGGCTTAGCTCTTTAACTAGACTGTGACCTCCTTGAGGAGAAGATCTATGATTTATCCATTGGCATAGCCCCCACCCCTGGCCCAGTGCTTAGCAGAGTAGATGCTCAAGAGATGTCTGTTGAATGAATTAATAATTCAATGGATTAATCTTTAGGTGCCACAGAGCTTCCATGGATTTGAAATGTGAAGGAAAGCTATGCTAAAACAGAAAGCCAGCCATGGCAGAAACCACAGAAGAGAACTGAAAATAATTTAATTAGCTACCAAATAAAAGCGTGAGTGAAAAGCAGTAACCCAGTCACCCACGCTTAAAAATACAATCCCGACTTGCCCAAAAGAAATAGGTTGGAATAGGCCTTAAATTAACAATCATTCGTCTATTTCTTCTGAAGGATCCTTGGGTAGCATGCTAAGGCTATCACAGAAGAGAAGCATTTCCCTGCAGCTGAACTCCCATAGAGAAATAGCTTTGTGGTGTATCATTTTGCAATCATTTTATAAATAGCCCACCCTTCAGACCTTTGTACAGCTGAGATTATAGCTTAGAATTGCTACCCAGTGAAACCTTATGACAGAGCTTCCTATTGTTTTTTGTTTTGATACATTGTATTTCTAAAATACTTGGCTCTCTCGCATATACTCCTACATACTGACGGACTTGGAGTTTACATATTTAAATGTAAGTATTATTTAAAATAGCATCTAATATTTATTTTTCAAAAGCATTCTAGGCTTATAAAAACAATAGATTTGTACAGGTAAAAAGAAATTACAATATAAATCTAACACAGGTGTTAATGTTGCAGAATTAAATTTAAATACTGCAATTAATAGGTCCTTTTATCTTACAGTTAAAGCCTTTTAGATTTATACTTCAATAAATGTGCCACATTTGAAAATGACCAAGGTTATTCTTATTTCCTCCTCTTAGATATCTGGAATATTTATCTTTATTTTTAGATACTTCTTAAATGTGTTGAATTTGGGATGATAGTAAAATAAAAGTTGCAAGAGCTCCTGAATCAAACAATTAATGTACTAGAATTAATGTTTCCAAGAACAATAAGATCAGAAAAGATGAAAGGAATTAGGAATTACTTTGTTAATGGGAGAAAAAGGAAACAAACAAATGTCAGATAATATCCCCCAAAAGTAGTCAGCCAGCTGCACCAGTTGGAGACTCACTGCTGGGGGAGGGGATAGTAGGGGGGAGAGAGAAGAAAGAAACAGTAAAAAGCCTTGACAGAATGTTTAACCTTCAACAATGTAGGCATACTTTTGTTCACTGGCACCTTGGAAATATTAATACGTCATTAACTTACATTGGAATCCATTATAAACAATAATTTCATGAGCCTCAGGCCTGCATTACTATAAAGAAGCTACTGAGGGCATCAGTCCCAGAATTTCTGAATGGTCTCTTTGTGCAGACCCATGAGCGATATTCTTCTTTGTTCTCCACACAACAATAGTTGTGTTGCTCCTGAACAACTGGTTCATCTGATCCTGTGAACACTAAATGTTGGAACTGATGGCATGTCCCTTTGTGGTTTGGCACCAAAAGGCTTAGATCCAAATTTATGGCCTTCCCCTGGCAAGTGGACAGAACTGTACACCATGTGTTTTGTATACTAAATTTATCTTATTTTTCCTACCCCTAATGTTTCTCTGTCCTGATGTACTCACCCGCTTATTTTTTTTCATTCTATCTTATTGTAGTTTATTTTACTATAGTACATGCGTTTTGTAAAAGACCTTAAATTCTTTATAGAATATAGTGGTGCGCAAATGTCTACCTAGGTAATTAGATAGAACCAATTAAAGTTGAATAGATAATTACTTGTCACTGTCCTAAAGTTTTATGTTCTGCACATGTTCCCTATCCTAGAAAACCCTCCCACCAGTCCACCTGGAAAAATACTCATTCCCCCAGCCTTGGTTGAAAAGCAGAATCCTCTCTGAAGACTTTGCTGAACCCGCCCCCCGTCCCCCAACACCCCAGAGAAAGAAGTAAATATTTGCTCCTTTGCATCACATTCAATTGTGACATTTCTTTACAAGTCTCTCCCCCCGCCCAGAAACTACCCTTCTTGATGGGAGAAATCTGTTATATTCATCTCTGTAGAGGGAGGGATGGAGGCAAAGAAAGAAAAAAAAGGAAGAAAGATATTGAACAGCTAGAGAGAAAAGAATTCAACTCAAAAAGGGAGGAATACTGGATGTGGCTTACTTTTAATTATGATTAAAGATCAGAGCACATTCCAACACAAAGATTTTTCTTATTGCTCTGGTTTGTTTTTCTTCGATCAATCAGTCAGTTGTTTCTTGTTTGCACTGTGCATTCCTTCCTAGTGTCTACAAATAACTTGTGCTAAATTGAATCATTCTGGAAAAGCTGTGTAAAATGTGACACAGACCTGTTTGAAGGAGGAGAGCACTATGATTTCACAGAGAAGATTACTTTTTCTCTCATTGCTGTCTGGCTCAAAGGTCCCCACCGGCGAGGGGCTTCTGAGGACAGCTGGTCTTCTGAGGACGTTCTCATTTCACCATCTCTACCCCAAGCGATACCCAACAGTCCATCTTGGTGCTCTGGAATCAACAAAACAATGCCTGGCAAATAAGGAAGGTGGGCTGGGAGTACAGGCACCTCCTGGTCAGAGGCTTCAAAATCCATGATCAGCAATTCTAGTTTTACCTGAGAGACTTCTACGAGTCTTCCAAGACTTCTGAGAAAACAGGGGACTTGAGTTAAAAAGCAATCTCTGGGTGAGGAGGTTTTGGTGTCTGTGTGAGAAGATCAACTGGAGCTGGGGAGGCTGGGGAATAGGCAGACACAGATAATCACAACTCTCCTAGCATAGACCTAGCCTCTGAGGCATTAAGTCTGGAAGAATCCCTTTAATGGATTGATTTTGTGTCAAATTGTAGTTCGTTGCCTGAGGTCAGGAAAACCTTTCTCTTTTCTAAATTAGGTAAACTGTGACAGCCAAGACTTTCTTTGAACAGTTTTGGAAAATTTCTCTATGAAATTTGAAAGATAAGGTCATCTCTCCTTGAGAGCCATCCTTAGGAGGCCACAAAGCGCACCTTTGGGGAAGGTGGAGGATTTGGGGAGGACAGCCTAGTGTGACAGCCCAGGAAACAGCCAGGAGCACAATTTTGAAGTGGATAATTTTCCTCCCCACTTTCTGATCTGTTTCCTCCCCACCTCACCCTTAGCTTCTACTGAAAATGTGCCCTTAACAAGTCTTTGATTTCCCCCCATTTCTATATCTCTTCCTGAATTATCCTGCGGTAAACAGAATTTTGAGATGCTCCTGCAAGATTCTCGCCCCCGATGTACAAACCCTTTATAACCCCTTACTTGGGAGTGGGATTGTAGGTATAATGAATTTAACTCCTGTGATTAGGTTTCATTATATGAAAGAAATTTTAAGTTCCCAAAAAAGTTGACTTTGAGTTCATGAAAAGCGAGATTATCCTGGGTGGATCTGAGCTATAGGTGAGCCCTGAAAATGAGCTCTTTCTGAGAAAGGGAGATTGGAAGGAAAAGAATTCCCTTGCTGGTTTAGAAGAAACAAACTGCCATATATGGGGAAGGACCACACAGCGGAAAGCACAGACAACCTCTAGCAGCTGGAACCAGCGTTTGGCTGATGGCCAGTGGAAAAGCGAGAACTCAGTCTTAAAACTACAACTTATTATAGTCTGCCAACAACCACATGAGCTTAGAAGAAGACCCCAAGACTCAGATGAGAACACAGCCAAACTGACACCTTGATCTCAGCCTGGTGAGACCCTAAGCGGAGAACCTAGCATGCCATGCCTAGACTTCAGATCTACACAACTGTCAGATTACAGGTATTGTTTTAAGCCTTCAATTTGTGACAATTTATTATATAATGATATAGAAGTAATGCACCTGTACACACCATCCCTTACCTTCTGTCACTGAATAACTCCTATTCATTCTATGAGATTCTACTGGAGAGTCATCTTATCCATAAGCCAGTCTCTCACACTTCTCCTCCCATCTCCCCCAGCCCTTCCCCAACCAGACTAGGCTAAGTACCTCTTTTTTGTTCTTCTAAAGCAGTGGTTCTCAAAGTGTCCAAGAACATTTTATGGAGTACACAAGGACAAAAATATTTTCATACTAATGCTATGACATTATTTGCATTTTTCACTGTGTTGACATTTGTACTCGTGATCCAAAGCAGTGGTGAGTAAAACAGCTGGTGGCCAATATGAATCAAGGCAGTGGCACCAAAATGTACTAAGAGTCATTGCAGCCTTCAGTACCACGTACTCACAGTGGAATATACTAATTTTGTTACATCTCAGCCCTCACGTATAATCTTTTTAATTCTGAGTTATAAAGTGGAATGTACACATCAAGCCCTCCTGCTGCATATCGAAGTTTGATAGTTGTCTGAAAGATCTACATGATGTCTGAGTTGCAAGATGCACTAGCTGGATTTTTTCGTGGAGCACCATTTTGACTTAAAAGAATAACGAACGAACTATGGTTATTCAGGTTTGGACACTTGCCAGACATTTTCGCAAAAATGAACCAAGAAAGCCTGTTACAGTATTGCCAGGAAAACGATTAACAGTATTTGTTGCCAATGATAAATTTAATCTTTCTAGTGAAAATAAGAATTTTGGTAAACATGTATCCACCATCATGAATTTGACAGCTTCCCAATTCTTAAAGACATTTCTAATCAGTGATTAGATTCTATCAATGTTAATATTAATGACTTTTAAAATATTGTATAAAATCTGTCAACATTTGAAAATTCTGCATAACTAAGTGAAACAGTACTTTTCAAACAACAAATGCACCATGTCACAAAATACACATTAGAAAATTATGAATTCAAAATGTAAAATAGACCAATGAAGTTCAACGCAAAACAGTATAAAAAGTTCACTGATACAGTTCGATTCCACATCACAACTAACCTTTAAGAAACTACTACATGTTGAAATTTGATGTATTATCAAAGAATATACACAGTACCTGAAAAGGCTATTAAAATACTCCTCCTTTTCCCATCTGATATCTGCATGAAGCCAGATTTTCTTTACATGCTATGACATTAGTCATTAGCTTTACATGCTATGACTTCAAACAAAGCAAATTACAGCAATATATTGAATGCAGACACAAATATGGGAATCTAGCTATCTGCTATTAATCCAAATATTAAAGAGACTTCCCAAAAGTAAAATAATTCATTCTTACCACCATTTTTTGTTTGTTTGTTTTGGGAAATACAGTTATTTTTCATAAAATATGTTTCTAGTGTTAATATACAGGGGCTTATTATTTTTAAATTAACAAATCAATAAATATTTTTTTAATTTGTCAGTTTGAATTATTCATAGATTTATAGATATAACTCGTATAAACCAAAGCTCTGTGAAGTCCTTATTAATTTTTAAGAGTGTAAAATAATTGTGAGATCAAAAGTTTTGAGAACTGCTGTTGTGTATCCCCATTTTGGGATCTATGTTATACTGAGATTAGCTTTCTTTGTTGGACTCCTGTTTGGACTGTGAATACCTAATGGATACTATGACAATTGTATCATTGTATCCCAAGTAACAAGCACAGAATTTAGTATATAGTAGATGCTTGAGAAGTAGTTACTATTGAGCTTCAAAGTCACTATGGTACAATCCCTTTCCCCCAAAACTAACAATACATTGGAGAGATGGGACATGTACCCCAAAACAGGAAAATTGTATATTCTGCTTTTTATTCAAGTGCCAGATTAATTATAAAGAACAGCGGTCAGAACATTTAGAAATTTGTGAAGACAAAATACCCCAAATGCTTTCATATCTAAAAATCATCGTGAAATGAACAGATTTGAAATTTTGAGGAGGTCACACAAATACTTTAAGAAATAATTACAACAAAGTTCCAATTAACTGAAACAATTTGAATAGTATTGTTTGTTTCTTTCTATCCTTACACAGATGGTCCCCAGAGTACAATGATTTGATTTAAGATTTTTTTTTTTACTTTCACTATGGTGCGAAGGTAATATGCATTCAGCAGAAACCATACTTCAAATTTTGAATTTTGATCTTTTCCCAGGCTAGTGATGTGAGGTGTGATTCTCTTGTGACGTTGGGCAGCAGTGAGCTGCCGCTCCCAGTCAGCCACGCTATCATGAGGGCAAACAACCCCTACACTTGCAGCCATTCTGTTTTTCACTTTCAGTACAGTATTCCATAAGCTATACGATCTATTCAATACTTTATTATAAAACAGGCTTTATGTTAGATGATTTTGCCCAACTAGAGGCTAATGTCAGTGTTCTGAGCACATTAAGGTAGGCTAGGCTAAGCTAGGATGTTCAGTAGGTTAGATGTATCGAATGTATTGAAGGTAACCCAAATTTTGACAGGCTGAAGCTGCTTTTTGGGGTATTGATTTTTCAGCTGTTTATTAAGAAACAAGAATCAGACAGACCCTTTGAAACCCACCCTTTCTTGCATAAGAGATTCAGACAGTAAAACCTGCCTTAAGAAGGAAACCGTGGCTTAATCACCTTAAGAATCTTCAACTCAGCATTAGTTAGGAAGACGCCAAGCCTGTTAGCTGGCGTGCCCAGCAAGAATGTTCCTGCCATGTGTGTTCAGCTCTTCCTCAACTACCTGTAAATTGCCCATTCTCATTTCTGAAATCTATCCCTCCACTTTCTCCTTTGTCCAAAAATGTCACATACCCTCACTGTCTTTGGAATTTTCATGCTTATATGAATTCCCCGTGTACATGTATTAAAACTTTGATTTTCTCCTGTTGATCTGTCTCTGTTAATTTTGTTATTAGCCCAGCTAGAAGAACTTAGAAGGTGGGGAGAAAAGCATTCTTTTTTTTTTTTTTTTTTTTTTTTTAGCCCCCCACAGCTTTTTTGACTGACAACATGTTTAACTAGATGATGGATTTATCAGGACGTAGACCCACCATAAATTAAGGAAGATCTGTAATACAAAATTATATGTGATTTTAAATTGTGAGGACCAAAACTCTATCACCTTGAAAAGCATTCTGGGATACTAGAAATGCCCAACCATGATTCTATTAAAGATAAAATTCTATTGTGAATAAATGCATCAATGTAAGGGAGAAAACAGGTCATAATTTGAAGTTACCTGTAAATACTGAGTTTGAAATGGAAAAATGAGAGGGTTGCTAGGAAATAAGTGAAAGCAATCATCTTTTTATAGTCCAAAACATTTTATCCACTTCATGTGTTTTCCTTCATTTTTGTGATTGCTTTAAAAGACCGTATTTCAAATTAGAGGCATGATTTGGGATCTGTATCTTAATAGAAGAATCTTTTATAAAGAAGAGTGAATCCTGCTAAAAGAAGCTGCTAAAGGAGCTTTCACTGGCCAAGGTAAGTTACTTTTATTGATGGTAACTATCTGGTCTCTAAGCTTGCAGTAGCCTGAACGAGTCCTTGGGCCCCCATAACTGCAACAGGTGTTTCCCAGGCCACCAGCCAAGAGCCACAGCGGGGTCACACTCAGAAACAAGAGAACAGCAATTTGCGACTCAGCTCCACCAGCTGGCTCCCTGGAATGCAGCACCTCCAAATCCTTTCCTCTAGTTCAGAGAAAATACCAAGATTGTCCCAGCTGCTGGCTCCTGGCCCCCAGTTTGCTGATTTAAACCCACAGAATTCTGGAGCCACCAAAGCTGCCCTCAAAGTCACCCAAGGAGGCCATATGGTTCCACTTAAAATGCTTTCCAGTTCACTCTGTTTGAGCTGGTCATTCCTGTTTGGATTGTCCCAAGGTTGAAGTAAGACAGCATCTCTGCCTAGTGTGCTCACTGTCACAAATAATTCCATACACACTTTTCTTGCTGCTCATCAGTTTTTGCTATTGTTTCGCTCTATTGTTTTTTAAATAGCTCTACTCTCTTAAGGATTATTGTACCTGTCCACAAAGTGCTAGGTCTCAAAACAGTCCAGACACATAGCACAATGCTCTTAAACAAGGAGCTTGGTTCCCAGTTTAAGTTGGGGGACTCCTGAGGTGCCCCACTGTTATTGACTGGAGTGTGCAGCCCCTACGAAAATCCATAGGCTGATCCCTAAACTTCAATGTGACTGTATTTGGATTTAGTGTCTTTAAGGAGGTAATGAAGGATAAGTGAGGCCAGAAGAGTGGGCCCCTAATCCAATGAGACTGGTATCCTTATAAGAAGAGGAGAAGACACCTGGAATTGATGTGCATAGAGAAAAGGCCATGTGACGACACACTGAGAAGGCGGCCATCTGCACGCCAAGTAGAGAGGTCTCTCCAGAAACTAACCCAGCTGGCACCTTGATTTTGGTCTCCCAGCCTCCAGAACTGTAAGAAAATAAATTTCTGTTGTTTAAGCTACCCAGTCTGTGGTATTTTATTACGGCAGCCCTAGCAAACTAATACACTCACTGAAATAACTGTAGAAAAAGAACAGCCAAGAGGGGGCTAGGAGGGGGTTATTACAATGGAATACAGAATTAAACATATTTCTGGAAGACTGAAGCTGGATAATAGCTTATTGATAGATGAAATAGCCAGAGAGGGCCATAGCACAAACATAATTATGAGGCAGCAATCAAGATCAGAAGGAATCTGCTGGTCTGACCCCTGGAGGATAAAAGTAAAAAGTGCTATTTTCATCATCCTCCTTCAGCCATGTACCCAAAGCAAAGTCAGTCAGCATTTGTCCCTAAAGACTAAACAGAACATTGGAGGAGAACTAAGCCTTCTACTTTAGTGGATGTTGGTGGTCCAGAATTAAAACCTCTCATATGTGAGAGTCGGTATTCTAACTGGCTTCTTAACATATGTACCCAAATACTGTAATGTTGAACACAATTTATTAAGCTGTTTGTCAACAGTTCCAATCCCATTCTGCAGAGCATCTAGGCAGAATTCATACTCCTAAATGAGAATGTGAAGTAGAAAATCTTAAGCAAGAGCAGAGAAAATTTAAACATATTCAATCCTTCTGACTGAATAAGTCAGACAATAAGTGGACAACCAAAAGTCACCAGGCACTGAACCAGCAACATGAAAGAAAATGAATTTAACAAAAATTGTCACTGAAGGAAATAAAGATAATTCCGGAAAAAGGAGAAAACTTTAAAAAAAAACCTTAAGTGTATACATTTGAGGAAAGATGAGTAATACAACAAGAACAGGATGCTATGAAAAAAGAACAAGACCCTCTTGTATTAGTTATAGATTGCTGCATACCAAATTATGACAAACTTAAAAAATTAAAACAACACAAATTTATTATCTAACAGGAATCTGGCCACAACCATCTTCTGTTTAGGGTCTTGCAACGCTGCAATCAAGGTATTTATTGGGCCATACACTCATCTGGAGGCTAAACTGGGGAATAATCCACTTCCAAGTTCACTCACATTGTTGGCCGAATTCATTTTCTTTTGGTTGTAGGACTAAAGGGCCTGGCTTTTTCTATCTGTCAACTAAGGTTACCCTCAGCTCCTAAAGGCTGTTCATAGTTGCTAGGGTCTCTCTGAAGTTCTTTTCAAAGATGGCTTCTCCAACATAGTCATTTACTTCATCAAGCTAGTAAGGAGAGTCTACAGGGTTGTCAACCAGCAAGATGGAATATTATGTAACACAATGTAATGAGGAGTGGCTTCCTATCTGTTGTTCAGAAGTGAAGTACAGGTTCTGCACGTACGCAACAGGAGGAGAATATAGAAAGATGTGAACACCAGGAGTCAGGATCATGGGATGACAACCCCTGGAATCTGGTTGCTACACCATTGAAAGATTTAATGCTTTATTAGTTATATTTTAGTAATTTAATAGAAATATTATTGAATATAATGATTGAAAACAATTTTTTAAACTCCCAGAATGTAAAGCAAAATGATAGAAAATATGAAAGATAAGAGAAATTGAGGAGGTTCAACATCTGAAGAACAAAGGGGGAATGAGAGTGGGAAGGAGGGGTGTAGAAAAAGAAGGGCATGGCAACCTTGGTAAAACTTACAATGTTTTTATTGTTTTTGCTTTTATGTGTTCTAAGAGTCTGGAGCATGGCCATTTACTAATCATTAAATAAGTTACTTTTCCTCTAGAAGCCTCAATAAAATCATCTATAAATGAAGATAGTACTGTATTTTGCCATGTATGATGTGCACCCATATTTTTGGCCCAAACTTTCAGGGGAAAAAATCTTTCATTTTAATTTTTTAATTTAAGTTTTTATTGGTTTACATTTAGGTACTTGTTTTTTGTATTCTAAAGGAATTTAAGCATTTTTTAAAACATATTCTGGTACAAAAAATTTTATGCAACAAGTAATTACAAAACACAAGAACAGATACAAGGTACAAGAAATTTTATGTACCAGTAACAAATTTACGATATTTACGTATCATAGATGGCCAAGAACTCTTTATCATTGCAAGTTCATCGTGAGTTCTACAAAACCGATTATCATATTCCAGGGTATTATTTTGTATGCAGATATCGTTATTGATTTCCAGAATTATGCTTTTAACTCATAAGCATAAATAAAAGAATTAAAAACATTTATATCGATATGGAATTAGTACTACCATGTTAATCCGCATCCTTATTTTTCCTCTCACAAATCTGGGCAAAAAAGTGGACGTTATACACGGCAAAATGCGGTAATAACCTCCCATCACATCACTTGTAAGGATGAAAGGAAATAATGCGGGTAAACCACTTAGCGCAGGGCCTGGACCAGAGAAACTGAACCAACCTTAACACTCGGTGTAATGTTTCTGCACATCAGCACTCGATAGAGCCGTCAGTAAGTGCCCAGAAATTGTTTCTGCATCACACCTTTGCATTTTTTCACCAGAGTGAGCACTGCACCTCCTCCCAAATTTCTGGGATCCAAGGGCCACTGAAGATCCCAGGAGCTTAGCCTGACCACTGCTGTAAAAATAAGACTACAGATTTGGAATATTTTGAAGTTTGACTTTTGCCATTACTAAAAGATCAGTATATGTGGAGAAATGAAGGAACACCACTAGCCAGACTTCTGCACTTTTGGAATATTGGAATATGGAATATGGAATATTGGAATATTGGAATATGGAAGTTCTAAACACATCAGTTTCAATACCAGCTCAAAATTATCTCCCCATCACACTCTCCACAGAGATAAATCTATTTGGAAATTGTTTACGAACCTAGAAGGGAGGGAGACCCTGGTACTCACCTAAAAAAAATTTTATATATATGCATACAGTGATTCAAATATACATTTTGCAAACTAGGGCAGTAGAATAAACAGAGGTAAAATATACATCTGAAAGGAGATGGAGACATGTATTTGGAAGGAAATTGAATCAGTAGTTTTTTCAGTTGCGATTTTAACAATTAGAATACCTGACATACATTCTTTTGAATATGGAAGTGCTGATTTCCCTTACCACTTTCAGAATCTGTACCTCTTCTGTTACTTTATGAAGTTCTTCATTTGCTCAGAAAATTGGTTCCCTGCTGGTGGTACCAGGCTGCAGCTAGACCATAATTCTCAGACTAGCTTGCCCACAGATATAGGCTGGGGCCCTGCCTTGGAGACCTCTCAACACACCATGTTCTTGGGTCTTCTAAAAATGAATTTACAGTTCTCGTGTTTCTCTCCTTTACATAAGTATTGCATGCTTTTTAACTTATTTCTTTTTAAGTAACAGATCTATATTTTTTAACAGTACAAAGAAGAACAAAATAATCTTCTCCTTTCCTTGAAATTGCTGCAAAGAATTTCTAGTGTACCCTGAAAAAAAATTTGAATCTGCACTGCATCTTTTGTTAGCACAAGACAAATAGCGATGAGACTCTAAATATTTAGAACATTCCTACATTTATTAAAATAGAACCTGCCACTTAATTGTAGAAATTTTATCTGAAATCTCTAGAGCATAATGCACAAGGTGTGGCAGATTTTCACGTGTGACTCTTAAATGCTTTTTGTACCAGTCCAACCTGAAACTGAAGATGCAAGTATCTTGATGAATGGATAAGAGGACACATTAGCCATTTTCCTTTTTGGTTAGAAAAATCCAAATAGAACTTCCTGGTAATTTGGGGAATCCTAGCAAAGAAGCATCGTTCAAGCAGTTGGGTATTATTTGAGATATCAAAAACCTTGGGAAACTACTTCCCTAGGCCATGCCACACCAGTAGGTGTGGGATATAAATAGCTCTATAGTAAAGTAATGACAATAACATCAGTTGGATATAAATGCATTGAGTCAGAAGTGCCAAAATTCATCCCAATTTTCTGGGAGGTTGAAGAAATACTTTGATATTCACTTCATCTGATATAGGCTTAGTTGTTTTTAAATATACATAATAACACCTCTCCTATTTACAATATCATATATCATATATCATATATTTATTATAGGATTAATAACTATAAAACTTACTTCAAATCAAAAATCAATGTTGCTGTTGTGATCATTATTACATTTTAAACATTACAGCTTATTTTCATTTCCACAACTGAATGTTTCCTCGAGAAAGAAAAACATGTTCACATACCATGAAAACACTTGTCATATTGGTGAATAATACTATCCCAAGAGAGACCAAAAGCTAAGACAAACAAAAAATACTACAAATATAATGTATTTTTACCTAATCTCTAGTTGATAAATGTATATGCACAATCAGTTCAACTGCTTACTTTAGTGAATGTTTATAATGCTCATTTATACTTATAAAATCTAGGTAGTACTCACCCATTAGTAGCTGATAGTTATGAAAAGAATACATGGTTCTTAACAAATAACATTTTTAATTAATATTTTAATTAGACAGTAAATTCACCATTTAGTCCATTAATTCACACTCAACATGTTTGATAGAATGGCAGGAACAGGTTGCATCACCGCAAATATAAATAAGATAACGTAATAAAGTAGTTTTTGAACCCTCAGCCTCCTCAAAATTAGAAAAGAATGTCTAAAACAAAGTCTAATGTGTCTAATATGTCTAAAACAAAGTCATAATGTCTAATGCTGAAGTCTGGTAATTTGTTTCATTATAAGTAACAAACCAGCACATGCTGTTGTTCAAATGCTGGATCATAAGTTGAATAGAGTGCAATGGCATTATAGAATTCTTATCAATTTGTCAGATTCTCTCACCCTACCTTTTCTTCATTGCACAGTGATTTATCCTAAGAACATCTATCTAGTGATAAACAGCACAACGCCAGAAGTACCCTTCTGGAATGGAAATGTAATGGCCTCATTTGAAGAGATGTACAGTCAATTCTCAGTTTCTTTGCCATTGGGAAGACAATGTGATACATGAAGTCTGTGAAAAGCACTATAATTTCGAAACCTCATGTTAACAAATAAATTTATCATCACTGCCATCTTATTTAAGATTAAAAAAAAGAACTTCAATGAGCAGATTGACTTTTCTATGTTCTATAAAAAGCAATAACAAGAAAATATCTTTGCCTCTAAAATTACTCAAATATCCAAGAGAATCAGTTCTGGTTTATATTCCTCCATTCCATTCCTTAGAAAAATTGTTAGATTGACATGGTAGACAATGGAGGAATCTTAACCAATCAACTAGATAAATGTTGCCATGATCAGGAAGGAAGCTGAGAGAAGGGCCAAAATCTAAGTAGCTTCATCCCCTCAAAACCTATCAAAACAAAACCCTGAGAATGTAGCCTTGACTTTGAGCCTACGTAGATGCTAAGAGGAGAACTCACTCTTAGCCATTCTGTGGAAAGAGACTATGGGAAGGGAATGTTAAAGCCATGGCCTGATTGTGGGAATTTGGAGATGGGGGAAGAGATTTTCTAAGCCCGTTGTGTACACACACACACACACACACACACACACACACACCCCAATCCCACATCCAAGGTTGCGTATTGTGGAAGACACAAACAGGGCCCCAGTATGAGAGCTGTTCTCAAAGCACAACATCCTGTCTTGTGCCCTCCTTTCCATCCAACCCATAAGCATAAAATCATTAAGCCTGAAGTTTCCAACTGGCTGTCCATCAACAAGCTAAACTAGCTGTCCACCATCACACTCCTGGGAGGAAGAAAATTCCATCCCTGGAGAGGGGAAATGCCACAGTTTTAGCGGTATCCCATCCCCATCAATGAGCAGGGACTTCCGAACCTCTTTTAACACATCTCAAGACGTTATAAAATTATAAAAAGGCATAGTCTTGGCAGAACAAAAAGCCTGGTGCGAGTAAAGAGCTGATCTAACAATCGCCAAAGGAGGAAGTTTGAGGAGCGGAGCCTCTGGATGCACTCCATTTCCGGGTAGATTGTCTTTTCCTTTTCTTTCATTCTCTGTAGCTGATGAGGAGGCCTGGCCCTGGACAAGCTTCTCTCTCAGACTCAGCATCCACGTCGGGTCTTCACAGGAAGAAATAGAAGCAAATTCATTATCGTCATTTTCCTAGTGGGGCCTTGTAAACGTCAAACGAACTGAGGGAAGAAACTGATGAGCAGGGAGAAATTCCATACTTGGGCTCTTCCTCCTACAGTGACGCCTTTCATAAGCACAGCTTCAGAGAAGAGGCTGGAGTGGGCAGCTGGATGGGGACACGGCCCAAGGGAGGGGAACGCTCACGACCAGAAGAGTGCCATGGTGAAGGGTTTAGCTTTGTAAGAGCTGAGGAGAAAGAAGATGGAACAAAAACAGATCCAGAACTATAAACAGAACAAAACAGATCCGCAGTGAAAGAAAGGGGAAGGGCGTACCTGATACTCTCCTCTCTGTTTGTAATCTAGCATGAAATTACGTTTTCTCTAGTGTTGAGGAACCCTGGTGTGGAGTGTGTGTGTGTGTGTGTAAATTGCATGACAGCCACGGCGAAATGAGAAGTTCACGCCTGCTGATAAAAAAAATCAATGTTTTGGCCTCCTCCAGTGACCACATGAACAAATGTGTTGTGTAAAATATTATTAGAACTCATAGCCTGAAGAAGTTGTAGGTTTGTGTCGGTGAATGTAATTACAGAACTAATTCCATTGTGTTATTGAAAATGCCTTTAGCTGGCTAACCTATTGACGTGGCAAGTCTGCTCTCAGTGAAAACAAATGCACGTTTCCTGCTTTCTGTCATTTACTGTGGTCAAAATTCTCCCTTCTTTGTTAGACCACAGGATTTTTCCTATGATGGTCAATTTAATACAGGCAGTAAACAGCCTGTGTCATATCTACACTTAGGATCTATGTAAAAGAGGCACACAGACTAATGGGGACAAATAAACAGATATTGTTGATCAGAGAATCCCTTAGATCAGTGAGTCCTAATCTGCCTGTGCATCAAATCACCTAGGGAGCTTTGTAAAATGACAGGTGTTCATTTTCCATCCTGAGATGTACTGATCAAATGTATCTGCCTAGGACCAAGGTGTTCATATTTATTCAATCTGATAAATTCATTCATTGAATAGATGTTTACTGAGAGCTGATTATGAGTCAAGTTTGTCAGTATACAGCAGTGAATTAAACAAAAAGAGTAATCTCAACCTTTGTGTAATTTACACCTACTGAGGGAGATACAATAAACAAGATAAACAAGTAAACTTATATATGCATGTTAGGAAGTAATAAGTGCTATGGGAAAAAAATTAAACAGAAGAGAACAGGAAATTTGAAAGAGGTACAATTTTAAATAGGATAACTGGAAAGGCGACATTTTAGTAAAGAGGTAAAAGAGGTTAGAAAGTAAGCCAAACAGAAATGTGAGGGGAAAGCATTACAGGTAGATGAAACAGCTGGTGCCAAGGTCTCGGGGTAAGAATGTGACCAGCCTGTGTCTGAAGAACCACAAGGAGGCAGTATGAGCTGAAATGAATGAGGGCAGGGGAGAATAGTAGGAGAGTCGGCAGAAATACAATGAGCGGTCTTGGAGGTCAATATACAGATGGTAGCTTTTACTTTTGGAGAGTTTGAGCAGAGGAATGATCTAATGTGCATCCAGCGAGTATCACTCTGGCTGCTCTATTGAAAACACATTGAAAGAGAGTTAAAGGGGAAGCATGAGACCCCTTTGGAATCTGTTGACATAATACAGGCATTACATTAGTGGCTTGGACTAGGGATGGTAGCCATGGAGGTAATGGGATATGGTCAGAACTTGGATATATTGTTAAGGCAGAACCAATAGGGTTTGCTGATCCATTGGATGTAGAGGTATGAGGAAAATCATGACTGACACAAGTCAATCATGCCTTCAAGGTTTTTATTTACACAAATGAAATTGGCTTTATAAAGATGGAGAAGACTAGGGAAGGGACAGGCTATAGCAAGGAGAAATATTAAGAACCCAGTTTCAGACATGCTGTCTTGGAGTTGCTCATTGAGATCTAAGTTAAAATGTTGAACAGCCGGTTTGGAATAGAGTTTCAGGGACACATCTGTGCTGGAAACATAAATTTTGGCTTCATCAACATATGGACAGTATTTAAAGCCATGAGTCTGGATGGCATCTCCAAGGGACTGAGTTAGTTGGAGAGAAGAGAAGAGGTTCAAGGCCTAAGCCCTGGGTTATTTCACTTGGAAATCGAGCTTCTACTGTGGATGTGGTTTACCTGGATTTCAGCAAAACGTTTGTCAGTCTCCCATTAAGGAAAAAAGGCTAGTATCAAGCTGACTTCACTGGTGACACAACTGGATTAAAAAATTCCAACCAAAATGTATCACGCCATTCTGTGAAAGGGGATAATTCATGGACAACCTTAAGGTATGCCCTGATCCTATCCGGTCAGCATTTTAAAACATTATCTTGTATGACACTATGGAAATATACATCCAACCCCCCTCTTTCTAACTGAATGTTAATTAAACTCATGTATCCACCCCTTCCTCCCACAGCGAAATGCCTTGGATAAACTCCAGGGTTGGCTGGCCTAAGTATAATCCCATTGCTGCCTGCCTCCAGAATGGAAATGTGACTTGCAGACAATGAGAAATGTGAGGTTCACCAGGAAGCTCCTAGGAAAAACCTCCTGGCTCTTAAGAGGGAGACATGGGAGGTGATGGCCTTGCTTCCTCTTCCCCTGAGTTTCTGCACAAGCCAGGGAGTGTGTCCTGCAGCCATCTATGAGATTGGCACAAACACAAATTGTCTGTGAGAAATTAACAATAATCCCCATGAGATACAATGCTGAGGAGTCGACACAGAATCATAGAGCTTATGGCCTGAAAATGACTCAGAAAAGTTAAGCAAGGGGTTCAGAGTTCAGAGCAACATAAAGTCAGGATCTAGAGCCTGGTCTCCTGAACCCCAGGCCAGTTCTCTGCACCCCGCAGCTTCCTCAGCTCGGCTTCTTTCCAGCCCCTCACTCTGCACCTCTTTGTCGGGCCCTTTGTTCTCCTGAGAACTCCTAATTGGTGTTTCCACCATCTGCTCTGAAACATAGCCATCAAAAAACAGCCAGAAACCTTGGACGGAGTGTTACATGGAGTCTTATCTATCTGCAGAAAAGATCAAAATCTCTGGTGGTTGCAGATATTAATAGAATGCAAGTGGCTTATCTGTCTTGTTAAGCCTTCAAACCCTTCATGAATTTTCACGGAAATTAAAAACTAGATTATGCTCTCAATCTGTGCATATTATTTTTGTTTATATCACGAAAAGCTGTTTATCCATACCAATTGGGAGATTCAAACCAACAAATATAACCATGGGAAAAGATCAAAACACAAATGGATGGGGAAAGTTGTAAAACATGCTCCATTATATGCAAATAGATTGGAAAGTTGCTTGGAATTAGGAAGGAGATGAGACAGGACTCAGGAGAGGATTGTGCCTGAGAAGGGTGAGACAGGGAGGGAGGCTGTCTACAGCAAACAGTGCATATTTTTTAACTGTATGCAAACTCTGTGGGTGAGTAGGAAAGAAGCACTTGGATTACCATATGGGACACTTTCATCTCCTGTAACAAGAATAATTAACACTTATGTGGTGCTTAATATGTGCTAGACTCTGGACTTTGTAATCACTACATTCAGATGATTTTATCTATTAATTTTATCTGTCTATTTGTCAACACACACACACACACACTTATCCATAAAAATATATAGATGGTGAATTCTTAATTCTATTGTTATTTCCATTTCAAAGAGACACAGAGGGGTTAACTAACTTGCCCAAGATCACCCAGCTGGTGAGATGCAGAGCTGGCTCTAAAGTCCCTGGCCCTGATTATCATGCCAAAACCTTCCACACTCCTCATAGTTGCACACAATACAGGCCTTCGCTAAAGGAGCCCAGATGCCCTATTTATCCTCATCTTGGGCTTCTCACACAGCACACCACACTAAAATGTACCTAGCCCTGTCATATAGGGTCTTTCGAGACTGTCTGCACATACTCCTGGGGTAAACATCTTCCCCAACTCAGCCTGGCCAATGCCTACTCATCTTGTAGGACCTCTCTCCTGCTTTGGGGAGCATTTCCCAGCTCCTCCAGACTCTCAGGCCTCTGAGCTCCACATGGGCTCCCACAACCCATCCCTTCTGGGTTAGCCCTTATCTTGCAGCACTGATTTCTCTATTAAGTCTGTTCCTGTCACGTAGTTCTTTGAGTTCTTTGATGAAAAGACAATATCCCACAATCTCTGTGTTCCCTACACCTAATAAAGCACCCAAAATGCAGTAGGCGCCTAATCCTATTTGATTAATGAATGACTGGATAAATAATGCCAATATATTTAGGAGTTGTATGGAATTCTTCACCAAATGACTAGAGTACTAGGTCCAGACGTGTGTTCTGTTCTGTAAGGGGAGCAATTTCAAGTATATTTTGGAAGTACATAGGATGTAAATTACAACCCTTAAAATACCACATGTAGAGATGACTACATTGGCCATACCACAGGTAAAAAAAACACCAAAAAAAAAAAAAAAAACCACCATGCCACTTATCAATGCATGGTAGGCTGTGGGCATGGGCACAGTCTCAGAATGTCCTTCCATCTGTGGCTGTATTTCAGTCCTGAAGGAAACTCAGCAGCCTCCCCTGCCCTCAAGGTGACACCTGTCCATAGGTATCCCAAACAGTGGGAAACCATCGGTCAGGGCAGAGAAAGCCTAACGGCTCTGCTCACTGGGGTTGTGATAAAGAGGTCCCTGTGCCTCAATTATTTTAGTGGCTAATATTGTCCCATATCTGATCAATAATAAAAAAGCAACTTAGATTCCTAAGGAAGAAAATAACTTTCACAATTTTTTTCCTGCTATCAGTTACTCTGGTTTAGATGACTTCTGAAATTTGTAACTGAAAAATTCAAATGAATTTGAAAAAAACAGTTTGACTCTTACATTTAAATAATTTTATGGTGCTTTGCTTTAATCTTAAAATTTAACTATAGGGGACACATCAAGGCTATAAATCACTTTGACATTTAACAAAGCAAGAATACCCTGTGTTCTGCATCTTATGCCACGTGTGAACATTAGTGAAAAAGTGGCTTCATTTGGTAATTAGCAAGGGCGAGTCCATTACTTCTCTATTTCCTGAGAAGTCAGCAACAGGTAGTTCCTTAAAATTTGCCTACAAAGTTCTATCTATGCAACTGGAATGTCCTCCTTCAGCATTTGGCAATTTCAACTAAAGATTCTTGATGGCCAGGCTGTTTAAACAGGTAGCTGCTTCAGACTGATGTTAACTACACAGACTAATGGACAGCAAGTAAACTATCAAACTCCCTAATATTTATCCTCATCATTGAATGGGTTTTTTTTTTTTCTTTTTAAGGTCATTCATTCTAAAGTAATCACTTTTTTATTTAAACTAATTTTTATATTTTTCGTTTAATCTAAGTGTTTTACACAGAATATTTTTTAGGTCTGATACTAGAAGGCACTCAATCAGAAGTACACACCAATAAAATACTCAAGAATTTCCAAAATAAACAAAATGTGATACACCAGCCAGAAGTTACAAATCATTCAGAAAAGCCCAAATTTTTAGAACTGGTATTGGATGACATTTTAGATTTTATGCAAGAAAGTTTTCGGATGGAAACATTTTTCTTCTAAGGGCGACATGAAGCAACCAGCTGTTCATGTGATGAGAAGGCCATGTAGAAAAGTGTTGTGAAGCTTTAGTGAAAGCTCCTCTGCTGCTTCACTGTTTCCGACTATCAACATAATAACTTATTATTAACATAGTACTTAGAAATGAAATTGCCTTCCGGTTTTGTTTGTTGCAATGCAAGCCTGCTCCTTCTCTACACTGTCTTCTTTTTTTTATCCTTTTCCCAACAGTTGCAACTTAGATTAGAAAGGAAAAAAGTTCAAATTTACAAACCAATAAGGAAATCGATCAATATGGAAAAAACGATGCTCTGATACTCAAACAATTGATTGATGAATTCAGGAAAACAAATGAAATTGGAGGTCCACCTTGTCCCATAACTGTAACTACATTTCAGATGGATAAGAGCCAGGCTTCCTAAAGTGAATTGTGAGAAATTCTCTACTTAAGAAGTGCTCAGGAAAACAAAAAAGACTTGTTGATTAAACAAGTCTGATTATATCCTTCCTCGGCCAGGCCCCTATGAGGAAAATAATGTATTTTAGTGTGTTAAGTGTTCTGAGAAGTCCTGAAGTTTTTGTTTTTGTTTTAATCAGCTTAATGTATAACCTTGTGTTTCCAAACTTTCTGACCATGGAAAACGTCTGCCTCTCACCTATTATCACTCCACAAAACTAGTGTCACTGAAGACACCACTGGGAAAAGACCAAATCAAAGTGTTAAATGAAAAACAAAGTCATGAGAACTACAAAAATACAGGTAAATCGTTACTGGATATTTTTAAGAAGGACTTCTGACAGATTTGAAAAAAACACAAAGAAAAGGACCATTTACATTTGACTACATAAAAATTAACATATCCATACATTATAAGATTTCATAAACAAAAGCAAGTGATTAACTAGAATAAGTATTTGTAAAATTTTGACAAAGGGTCTATATCCTTAATAAAGAAAGGGCATTAAAAATAAATAAGGTACATATACTAGAAAAATGAAAAAAAGAGCATCAGCCAAAATTCACAGAAGAAATATAAATGAGTAATAATCAAAAAGTTTCAATTTTACTAATATTCCAACAAATGCAACCTAAACAATAAGATGACATTGTTCTTTTATCAAATTGGCAAAAACTTTTAAAAATATTATGTAAAATATTTGTTTTCTACTGAAACGCAGAGATTGGTATAACTTCTTGCCCTCTCCTCACAGAGTGTAAATTAAACAACTTTTGCGAAAGGTCATTTCATTTCTTCTGTACATTAGTTCCGTTTCTGGATCATATTAAACAGATTGTGTACATATCATTTATTAAATTGTGTATTGTAACAAAAAAGTGTAAAAACTTAAATGTATGACAATAGGAAAATTATTAAGTAAAATAGTGTAACTAATATAATAAAAAATATCCTATGCTGTCCTAAAAAAAATTTTCACATATAATTATATGAAAATAAATCCCCACAATATAACGCTCAGTGGAAAAAGCAGAATTGTGCTGATTATATTTCAACTGCATTTTAATAACTATACATGCATACATACAAATTTTTAAAAGGCTGAAAGCAAATATATCAACACACAAATGCCAGTTCTCTTTGGATGGCCTATCAGGTGATTTTTCTAAATTCTCTTCAATAAAAACAAAGAATGGTTAGTGCTGCCAAGTAGAGAGCTGACTTGACCTTTATTAAAAATCTAGTCAGCACATTGTTTAACAATAAACAGATGCTAGTAAAGTTGTTGTAGAGATTCTTTTAAGCAGTTGTTAACTTGTTAATTCTATTTATATCCTTAACTATCCTGCATTTATATGAAAGTCTTTTTTCATTTTTCAGATAAAGTCTTTTTTCATTTCACTCTAGCCTATATAAATATGATACTAAAGATTGACTTACATTGGTTAGCTATTAAATATTACTGTGGTTCTTTGCTGACAAAAAAAAAAATTGAAACAGAAAAACAGACAATTAAATGCTTAATTAATGTACCTGCTTTCAAATGACTTAGAAAGAGTATTCTGAAACTTTTCAAAGGTTTGCTTCTTTCAGACATACAAAGGAAAGATAACTCTTACTTCATAAAATGATTTCAAAGAAGAGCTAGAAAAAATGGCAGTTGTTGGAGAACTGAAAAACCTAACAAGAAATACAGCTGTCTGCTTCTGAATTGCTCCAGGCCTCTATATTGTTATTTCACTAACACTTTCCCAACGCTCTGATTTAGCAGCTCATTACTGAATCTCAATAATTACACACGACTAGCAAAACTGAAGACTGTGGCAACCATATTAGAGAGACAGATATTGATCTACTAGAAATATGTACTGAGATTAGGGCTCATCCTCATTTTCAAGCACAAAATTACAAAATTCATATTCATATCTCATCATTGCTTTCCCGGAATAACTTTTCTAAAACATAGAAACAATTTCAGTACCAGGGCCTTTAAAGTAACATATAATGTTACTACCTACTTTTCACACTTATCATTAACCTGAAAATCAGATGACAATTGTGTTTTACATGTGATTTTTATTACAACTAAATCTTTTTTGGAGTGATGAGTTTTCCAGTCTCACTCTAATATTACAATACAGGTTCATCCGTCTTTAAATTTAGATCTTGTCAACAGAGAAAATAAAGGATAGTTATCTACATTACAAAAGAGTCCTCCTATTTACCAAAAGGTTCATTGCAAGAAGATGCCTTTAAAGGATGCACTCTTCTATTACATTTAAAATACTTTGGTTTAGAACAATTTGATCTCCCTGTAGCTTTTCAATACTGAAGATGGAGCATCAATATACAGTGCATGTCTCATTACAATGACAGAATTTTCCAGAGCAGAAAGCTGCTCAGCTATGACTCAATAAATCAGGGAAAGAGAAAGGAGGCCCAGCCAATGAGACACATGGAGACAAACAAGCAGAAAGAATAGAATCAGTTAAAAGTTAAGAAGTTAAGAAGTATAAAGATGAAGGCTCTGAAGATGTTAATTGTCAAATTGCTGGTAGAAGAGTACAATATTAGAGCAACTCCACGGCCTATGTACATTACATGCATATGGAATTAGTCTCCCCCAGAAAGTTTTGTGAGGTCAGAGGCGATGTCTAGTTGTCATTCAACTGGCAATGAGACTTAAACACAATTGACCTCTATAAATATTTGTTGAATGAAAGTATTAATAAATGACACCAAACAACACATTTGATTAATTTCCACTGAATAGACCTCTCACTTTGGTACCCCTGGGAATATGGTAATGGGAAAGTGATATCACAGGGATTAAAA
This sequence comes from Rhinolophus sinicus, assembly GCF_057876585.1. Classification (NCBI taxonomy): domain Eukaryota; kingdom Metazoa; phylum Chordata; class Mammalia; order Chiroptera; family Rhinolophidae; genus Rhinolophus; species Rhinolophus sinicus. Next base: position 29,758,310 of record NC_142502.1, on the reverse strand, counting down.
TTTGACTTTCTTCAACATCTCACACAAACAAAACAAAATACCAAATCACAGCTCTTGGCAAGGTGATTGTTATTCTCCTGAATAATTACCTAGGCTCAATAGTAGTCAGGACTAAACTAGTTAGTGTCTATGAGTACCAATACATCTTATGTAACAGATTCCATCCAAATCCCTTAATCAGAAGCCAGGCTTGTAGTCACATCCCAACTCCCTCCCCAGCTCCACTATCCATCCCACAACCAGAACAGGATGAAAAACCCTTTCTTGAAAGGGAGGGTCCCATCCGCTCATCTGTCTTCTTTCCCTGCAGACAGACCTCACCCCACCCCTCAGTGTGGTCTATGACTCTCCCTTCCATCACTTGCCTATGTGCCTCTTCGAGATGCAAAAATAATGTGAATAGCATTAGGCTGCCAAAGCAGTTCAGTGATCTTTTGTTTAAACTGGACAGAAGCTGCAATTAATGCAGAGAACCTGGAAAGAGATGAAAGGAGATTTACGTCCTCATATTCAAAGGTCATTGTCCTACTATGTAAGCCTGGAAGCTGATTGTAATAAGTATGTGGCATCCACATCTTCTGATTCCATAGCCAAATCTTCATTATTTTTGGTAATAGAGGATGGGAGTAAGTGGATAATAAAAATTCATATATAATCTCAAACCCAATTTTAGCCAGTAGTTAACTACCTTGTTCCCTCCAAATCCTTGATCAGAGCAGCCCAGCAAGAAGCCAAATTGTAGAGCTGCATAACTTCATCTTATGTTTATACTTGCAACAAACAAACTGCCAACCTTCTGTTTTCTCCTGCCATTCACCCACCACGACATCAGTTTTCCAGCACAGGCACTTATTAGGTAAAACACTGGAATTCATAGGTCTGAAGGAAAGGGAAGGAGAAAAGTGCCTTCTAAAATGTCCTAAAAATGGAACATTCTCTTTGTCCTTTAGACATCTATATCATTGGGCTGTCTGAGTTAGTTTAGGTCTCTTCATAAAGCTTCCCCCTGCTTTGTTGATAGCACAAATGGGTTAACCAACTAAAAATGTAGGAATGCACTTGTGGTTGATAGCCTCCAAGATGGCCCCCAATGATTCCAACTGGTACACTCCCTTAACCAGCAAACAATAACAACGACAAAATGTGAAAGGAACATTGAGCAATCTGGGCTTTTAAGGCTGTAAATGGCCCATTTCTTTAAGAGAAAGTATGCTATGGCCCATTTTTTTTTGTTGTGGTTTGTTTTATTTTGCTTTTGCCTCAGGAGAACAATTACCACTAATAATATGTGCTACTTATTATCTCTAAAGTTATTATTCTCCCCAACCACTTAGTCGGGTAAGACAGAGAATCACTCAGTACTGTCACCAGTCACTCTAGTATGGAGATCATGAATTATTCCCTTGGCTCCGGTCCTCATGTTTGTCATCAAATCTCTTTATGCTTTTGTGCTGTGTCTCATTCTTCATCTCTACAGTCACAGCTGCCAGTTCAGTCTGAAGCCTTACTACCCCCCTCTGATGATTGCCAGAGCTTCTCACTAATTCTTATCTTTCTCCCTCTTCATCTCCATATCAAGTTCCCTAAAACCACATCATTACATTGTTTAAAAATGGCAATGTTGAAATGATGGCAATGGCTTTGCAAATTTGGAAAAAAAAAATGCTCTGAGATAATATTACAATTGAAAAAAGCCTGAGTAAGTGCTGAAGTCTATCTTCTAAATCTACCTTGAATCTGAGTACCTATTGTTACCCCCACTTTGCCATACCCTAGCCCAAATCACCATAACAATGTCGAAATTTTCCTTATTGTAATCCATAAACATTCTACAAAGATCACACATAAATTTTATAATCAGAATAAATAATAGGCATTATTTTTAAACCACTGCACACCGAATGAATACCAACAACCTTAGGCCAACATTTACACACCTCTAAATTCCTGACTTAACTCTCATTTTTCCCTCAATGTATATTTGAGGTCTCTTCAGAATCACTTCAGAGGTGGTTGCCTCTGGAAACGAAGTGTCCCAACATCACAGGGATTGACTGTCTGTGCTGAGGTGTTGTCCCGGGAAGAAAATATCCCAAAGAAACCCTCCTGACAACCATAAAACTGAATGTCCTCAAACCGTGCCATAGACATGGAAAGCCTGGAGGGCCACAACCATGACAACTGTCAGCAGTGGGAAAGGACTGAGGAAAAGACCAGCCACAGGTTGGTCCTTGTTAAAATTTACAGGAGAAACCCAACACAGTGAATATACACAGCAGAATCAGCAACATTCTGCAAAGGGCCTCACCAGCTGACCACAGTGCAGATGTCCTAGTGGGTCAGGGCCATGTCAGACCGTATGGAAGTATAACTACCCCCTACCACTACCATTCCAGGCCCAGCCTGAAAACATACAGACACCCCCACACCTGGACCAGGCCATCACTCTCACACTTGTACAATGACAACATAATTACGCAAGTAGAGACGACAAAATGAATGTCTACCCACCACTCCGGGCCTCCACAGGTTATTCCTCACCTGGTCTGAAGTCATTCCTGGGCCTTAGAGGCCCCAGCTGCTCCAAGAGTCAAGTTAACAAGCCCTCAGTCCCGTCGTAAGGCTGATTCAACCAGAAACACCAGAGAGACAGACAGGGTGAGAGAAAGGTCAGCTGATAAAGCAAAGAAATTAATTAAAAGTTTAAGAAATTGCAGAGAGAGTGGATCTGGGCATAGGCAGAGATTAGGAGAAAAGTAAGAAAAAGAATAGCAACAAAGGGAATAAAAGGAGGAAAGTCTGTCAACTGTGAAGTACTGCTCTGACATAAGAAAGATGTGAAGAATGGAACATCAAGTAAGAACACATCATGCCGTCAGGGGCCAGCTTGCTAACTTAGAGGTTACTCACTCGTGCTTTCATAGAGGATAGGGAAGGTCAATCCAAGAGTCCATTTCCTTGTTTTGCAGTAAAAGCAAGACTACAACAGCCACCATGAAACAAAGAAGATTGCCTGAGATTGTTGTCCAGGGACCATGGGCCACAGAGGAATTACACTGGCACTATTGGACTCCGATGGGGGTTCCTGGCCAAAAGTCTTGTGCTTCTGAGTCTTTAAAGACATGGTTTCGACTTAAAATTTGGAAATAAGTATAGAGGTTCATTTTTCCCCCCAATGATAACTATGTAGTAATAAGTGTTATTTCTTCAATGGATTGTATGTTTCATGTATGGAAGGTTTTTCTTTAACAAAGAGCCAAAATCACAGAACTTATTTCCTGTAGATAGGAAGAGGCGTTCGAAAGTAGAGATTGGTGCTACAATGAACCTCCAGGCTCTGGAGACTGAGTGCCATGTTCAAATCCCAGCTGCACCACTTATTTGCTATGTGGCTTTCAGCCTCTACAGGACCTATATCCTATGTACAAAATTATGACTACAATAGTATTGTAAGGATTTATAAAATTCTCATATAAAATAAGAAAATAAATAACCTTATAAGCTGACCCACGTGATGCATATCGTTCAGTGCCCTGGCACATAAGCACACAATAAACATCAGCTGTTACAATCACTTTTAGTTTGACTAACAAAAAGCCCACTGGAAACTCACAGCACACTAGGATCATACATAGAATGCCAAGGTTAAAGGGGTTTAAGGGATTTCTCTCATCCAATACCCACTTCCTCCACCACTGACGCCCTTCATTTTACAAAGGAAGAAAATGAGTAGGTTGATTCAAGCGCGTTTTTCTCAAGAAATGGCTTCATCTTTTGTTTTGTCCTTGTAACACATGAGGAACTGGTTACCTCCTGAACAGATTTTCCTGTACTTTTGGCTCTTACTTTTTGGTGCCACCAAGTGGCCAAGTTTAATGGAACAGTGATACTTCCCACAGTCAGTACCCCAATTTAACAGAGAGCGCAAGGTCTGTTTTAGATAGCTTTCAACAGCTCTTCAGTGCTCATCAAGTTAATGAGCAGCACTCTGGGTTGAACAAAGAAGCAAATGTGACAAGTGGCTCTGCAGAACACTGGGGGAAAAAAGAAAACCACCAGTGAGAAAGGGGAGGGGGCAACGGTTGGTGTTGGTGAGCTTCAGCCATTCCTTGGGTGCCTGGGAAGCACTCTGTTTATTTCTAAGTTTTAAGAAATGCTTGTCTGGCCTTCTAGGCAGGCAGGAACAATTTTTATGAAAGAGGAGCACATAATATACATTTTGAGTGAATACTGAATAGCTAAGTGCTAATGATAGTTTTTGGCTGGAAATTAAAACCAACACTGAATATAGCTCTTAAAGAAAGAACCTCTAAAACATAAGTATAAATAGGGTATCGGCCTCAAAATTTCAATTTTATTACTAATATTTTTTAATAGTCAAATTTTAAAAGGGCGGGGACACAATTTCACAATACTGTCACTTGCCAGCAATCTGTGCTACGTAACTGCAACACTAGTGAACAGCCACTTTCAACTGGCCCATCTAATACAATCTTTAACCTTTTTATGCACAGCGGAATTAAATTCAGGAAAATTATATTCAGAAACATATTTTCTGTAAGGACTTTTAACCTTTGCATTCATAGATTTGGAAAACCTAAAATAAATCCTTCAATTTCAATTACTAAAAATGATTGGCCAGTCTAAACCCCAGAGCAATCAATTCACCAATCTTTTGTTTAAATGTCTAGCCTCTGTAGAATGAAAATTGTAAAAAATCGTCTTCTTAAAACACGGTTTTGGTGAAGTCTATGTTTTAAGGTTTGACTAGTGAGAATATTGTTGAAGTGCCTCATCCCTCCATAACACTTTCTTCTTTTCTTCACACTCTTTAAATTCTGTATTCTGTCTGGATTAAGGATGATTCATCCTAGATGTTGTTGTACATGATTTTGGAGTTCTCGTTCCTCTTTGTAAAATTTTGCAGTGACACTATTAACATTTTTGCTTTTTAAAATTCTTCCTCTCAAAATGAAAAAAAAAAAAAAAATCCAAAGAGAGTTCCAAAAAAACCATTCAAGACCTATATAGAATTGAATGACTAAAAATACCCTATAGTTTCCTAAAGATTACACTTTTAAAATATAAATTGCAGGGGTGGCTGGTTGGCTCAGTTGGTTAGAGTGCAGTGCTCATAATACCAAGGTCGCCAGTTCGATTCCCTCATGGGCCAGTGAGCTATGCCCTCCACAAATAGAATGAAAACTTGACTTGGAGCTGATGGGTCCTGGAAAAACATACTGTTTCCCAATATTCCCCAATAAAAAATTAAAATATACATATGTTTAAATTGCAGCATACCAAACAAATCATTGAAGAGTAGAATTGTGATAATCTAATTACTTTATTCAATTTTGTGTTACTATTGAAAATTTTATAAAGTTTTGACTCAAAAAAGAATGACCTTTTTAAAGCAATCTAGCTAATGAATCTAGTTAATTCATATTAACTATCAATCCAGCTCTTTATTTATCTGGCCATTTTAAAGTTTATAATAACTCTTTTGGTGCATAAAGCTAATAACTCTGACAATCATGATTAATTTGAAGCATTTTAGTCTTGCAATAATCAATATTTCAGGCAACTGATAGAATTTAAACAAACGGCTGATAAGGACATTTTCACTCCAAGTTGCATTTGGAATACTTACTATATGTAACTGTGAATAATCAGACATTGACAACAGATATAAATGACAAGCCTTGTTTACACTACCCATGTTGATATATTAATTAGATACAATGAAAAATATGTGATGATAATTTTTTGATCAAAAATTCAAGGTTGTCACAAATGACACTGAAAGGAGCATTTAGCTACTTGGCCTTCCGAAGGTCAAAACTAAAGTACACTTGAACTATTAATTTGGGCCAAATCCAAGACCACAACTCAATTTGATGCAACTCTTATTATTCGTAGTCTTAGAGTATGTTACAGCATAAAGTGTCCAGGCAATGGAATCATTTAGACTGATGATTCCTGTCTTTCTCGCTCACTCTCTCTACCTGCTTAACCTTGCTCAAGTTACATAAGCTCTCAGGCCTCAGTTTCCTCATGAATAAAATGAAACAATAAAGCCAGAAGACTGACTGAGGCTCAGCAGATGAAGCACTTAGCATAAGGCCTGTCATGTAATATGCATAAATCTCAGTTATTATATCTATTGTAGTTATCACGATAGTCACCACTAATATTAGAATCTTAATATCTACTTTAAGAGTTGTGAGAATTAGAGACTACCTATAAATAGCACTCGAAACATGTGCTCATTTTATAAATGGTAGGTGATATCACCCAGGCATCTGTACAACTTTGAAAAATGCTGTAAATAAAACCATAATTGTGAATTCAGAGAAAATGCAACTTACAGGCATATACTCAGCTGAAATGGACGTGTCATTTCTTTTTAATGACCCAGTGTTGTTACCAACTTCCTGTGCATAGAGAATTCTGCACCTTACAAGTCCCGGGGAAGACAGGTTCTGTCTCTCACCCTAGAAGCTGAAAAATACTAGAAAGCTGCTTTCACAGCTCCCCTGGGAGATAAGCCTAATAAACTAAGCCGATCAGATGCACCCATCTGAGGTTTTTGCATCTGGAGATAGGGATGTAATGAAACAGGAAGAGGAGAGCAAGCTGAGGGACATGGAAGAAGCATTGACATCCATTTTCCAGGTACAGGAGTGGTGCTGCAACAGGCTCTGGAATCTGATGTTCAGTGGCATTGGCCTCAGTGGTCCTTGACAGTGTGAGGCTGTGACAAGAATTTGCTGTGGCTCTGACGCGCAGCCCCTTTAGCCTGTTTTCCAAACCTGGTACTCCAGCCTTCCCAGCGATTCTGTGAGCTCCCCAGTACCTTTTCCATCAACTGCTATTCTGCTTAAATTAACCAGAGTCATATCTGTTGATAACAATTAAGACCGACACAGAAATTGGAATAGGCATGGGGGTGCTAGAAGCAGTAAAGCCCCAAAGATGCACAGGCTGAGGAGAGGGATTGAGGGAAGGGAGTGAGGATTCCAGTGTTCCTTGCAGGCCACAGTGCATAGCTACGCATTTGAGATTGATTACAACATGAATGGCACCCTCTAGAGTTGCGTTCGCAGACTGATTCTCAACTTGGAAATGGTGACACTTGTTATGTGTCACCTAATAATTGGTTAGGCTGTTGTATATTGTACCTTGGGACACGGGCCCCGTGTCTATAAAGGCTCTAGTATTAGAAAGAATTCAGGATGTTGGACTGTGTTAACTACTTCTTGCTGTGTTCAGGAATTTTTTTTTTTTTTAAATAAACAAGTTTAAGTTGAAAGTGGCTGTTTCAAAAGAAGAGGAAAAAAAGGAAGTATGGTCTGTTAAAAGTTCTTTCTGCCTATGGCCGGCAAACTAAAATGACTGGGAATCTCATAATTTACTGCATTGTCAGATTTCAAAATTAAATTCTCTATTCCAAGCTAAAGTTTTCCAATGGAGGCAGAGACTAGGGAGAAGAGACAGGAGAAAAGAATGGAGCAAAAGACAGGCCTGATCAAATAGGCAGCTGCCCATAAACCTCCATTAAGTCTTATCTATAACACTAAGAATTAAATATATGATGAAACAGCTGGAACAGAAGCAGCCTGGAGTTATAGATTAGACGATTGCTTTGAAACATTCTAATGCAACAACCTTTGTCCTGGGGCTAGGGCAACCAGGCAAAGTACAGAGACAGACATAAGCAGAGAGAAGATCCAAGAGATGAAGGTGATGTGGAGTACGATCTCTGGTTGTGGGTTCTAATACATGGAATTAACCAGAAGCAAATAAATAAAATGGTTTTTAAGTTTCTAAAGCCACTCACTGTATTACAAAAAAATGTCCTGATTCCAGCCAATAGTATCCTGCAATAGTTCAACACCAAGGTGTCTGAATTTGTACCTAAAGAAAATAAACTGCTAAAGCTTTGCAGTTCCCAGAGAGGGCATCCCTCTTTTTCATGTCCATCTCCAATGTGCCCATAGAGAGCAATGAACAGGACACTCTTGCAGTGCAGAACCAGGATGTCTGAATGGCAGCCAGGGCATGGAGTGTCCTTTCTCATGGTCCAACAGGACAGGAAATGGGCTTTGATCCAATGGCCACTGGGTGCTACTTCCATTCTCCATTCTTCCTAAATGAGTATTTACTATTGTTTTCATTTCCACCATTGTACATGAGACAATGTTGGGAGAGGGGTAAGTGTCTTAACTTTTAACTGGTGATATCTGGAACATGTGGAAGATAATACTGGGAGATATTTAATTCAGAGCCAGATGCAGGATCTAAATGAGGCTTTGGATTTGCTCCATTGGGGAAGGGGTGAGCACATTTCATGCCGACATTTACACTTTTGAAGCTATACTCGTTGAAGAAGGGTGTTGTTAGGTATTCGGCAGCCAAAAGAGTGGGGGCATGGAGAGCACTGTTATTTGCCTGCTCAGCATCTAATCCGCCTCCGATGACATTTCTTAATAGAGCCGCAATTTAGCCCATGTAGTCTTCCCTCAAAAAGCCCAAGCATATTTGAATCAGTCTTAGCCAACCCATATCAAGCTCATTAATGGTTGACCAGGAACTCAGAGCATAGCATTCATTCTTCTGGCAAGTGTTATTGGTTCAGGGAGGGGCACATGTCCTAAATAGAGCTAATCAACTAAAAAGAAGGTCTTTTTAGCCCATGGTGTGGGAGAGGTTCTTTCTCCCTCCCACCTACCCACACCCCCTCCTTCACTTCACCATATCCCTTCAGTTAGAAAACATCTTGTAACTCTGAGAGAAACCCACTTTAAACACATGGAGAAAGATAAAATGAAGAAAATAACAGGGAAATTGAACTGGAGCCATGATCAAACTATACCTGAGGCCTACATTAACTCTGGACTTCCTGTTCCTTGAGATAAGAAATTTTCTTATTGTTTAAAACAGTTCAAGTTGGGGTTTCTGTTAGTTTCAGCCAAAGCACCCTGATAACGCCAACCACGTAGAAAGTTGAAGTATTCAGTTGGCACTTTTCTGCCTCATAGCAGAGGATGAGGAAGGGTTGAACCAGCACAAAAGGCATCTGGCTGCTAAATCACAGGAGTTATCCAGAGGACAGTTGACGCAGCCATTAGTTAGGTCACTGGCAGACAGGTTTTAGGGCAATCATTTCATATTTCTCCTATGGTTAACTTTACACATGGAAAATGGTATTGCTTCTCCATGCATGGTATCGATATATAAAGTTTATACTTAAAATGAATGTGTTTATGTAAAAAGGAATCAACATAAAAATAATATTGTCTAAATAATAATACAATTTATAATAGTTTCCATAACAAAGCACCCCAAGCTGGGTGGTTTAATACAACAGAAATGTATTCTTTCACAGTTCTTGAGGCCAGAAGTCCAAAATGAATGTGTCAGGAGACCCATGACCCATGTTCCCTCTGAAGGCTCTAGAGGAGGATCTTTCCGTACCTCTTCCAGCTGTTAATGGTTGCCAAAATCCTTGGGAATTCTGTTTGTAGATGCCTCACTGCAATCTCTGCCTCAGTCTTCACATGGGCTTCTCCTCTCTATGTGTCTGTGTTCATATTTCAATCTTATCAAAAGGACATCAGTCATTAGATTAGGACTCACCCTAATCTAGTATGACCTCATTTTCACTTGATTATATCTGCAAAGACCCTATTTCCAAGTAAGGTCACATTTATAGTTACAGGGGTTAGGACTTCAATATATGTTTTGGAGGCAGGGACACAATTCAACCCACAAAACAACCGATATTCAGATTTGGCAAAGGTCATGAAAGTGGTACATGGATATTTTGAAACTTTAAGGATAATAACCACAATGGAAGGAAGGATACATAAAGAGATAAAGATATGAGTTCGGTTATACATGGGCCAGTGAGCTTCAAGTTGTGATTTCTTGCAATGTGCTCAACATTTGATAAGATGCCTCTAGAACCCTAACCTTAGCAAGCCATATCTGAAAATTGTGTAGTCATCCATAAAGAAACTGGGCAAAATATCAATGCTATTGAAAAAACAACCCAAAGCTCACTTATAGTCAGTGGTGTTATTATATAGAGGTCACACATTTTTGGCAGCATTTCTTTGAGCATTCAGCCTAGTCTAATCATTGATGTCTTTAATTGGAACTTAATTCCGTTATCTCTAGCTAAAATTGACCATGCTTGTACTGTGACTAGACTTCTATTTATCTGGGCACTATTTCCCATTTCCTGGCATTAGCCTCTGATTTCTGTAGTCCTAAGGTATCCTCCTGACAGGGAAACGAAGGGCTTATAATTTGGGACTTAAATCAATTATAGCAAGTAATTAGTACATGCTATACCTCAAAGAGCTTGATTTGCAGTTGATTACAAAAAGTGGGGAAGTGGATTTTAGGAAGACTAATTTTCCATTTGAAAGACCACAATTGGAATGGTTACAATTTAAAATTGAGCAAGAAACTCTGGGGAGAAAAAAAAAAAAAGTAACTCTTTTAAATGGTTTTATGAAATCTTGGGGAGATTTGAACATTACGGAAGGTTTTCCTGTCCCATTGCTTGAAGTAATAAGTGTAAAGGAATGGTACATCTGATTAGCCACGCTTGTCTAGCATTAATCTATGGTCAAAAAGGAAAAAAAAAAAAGAATAAATAAAGCTTAAATCACTGTTGTTCCCTGTGTTTAATCAGTTAAGAAAACATTCTCCAAGTCTGTTCAGAAAACAGTGGTATCCAGGTATTCTGAAAATCCATTCAGGAACCCATGAGCCAGTGACCAAGGCAAATGTATTTTTCTGAGTATTGTCAAAAGCCATTTCCTCTTCATAATATAAGTTCAGATCCTTCTTGGCTATTTATGAACCACCTGGTATTCAGACCAATGTGGGAATGCAGAAAGCTGTTTCCATGGTGACAAGGTTTTCTTCCTGGCAACCACCCCACCCCCACCTCTCGTCTTTCTCCACTATCACGAGTGTAGATAGAATTTCTGTGAAGAGCAGGGATGGTTATACAGCATTTTGTGGCTTTTCCAAGTGCAGCTACTGTATGTCTACAAGTAGTGGGGGAATCTCCCCTGCCCACATGTAGAGATGGTCACAGACCCATTAGAATCCAACCAAAATTTTCTCCCATCTGAAATTACTCTATCAATAGCATTTTATTTAACATTTCAGTGTATGACCAGACACTTCCCTAGATCGGGATTTGGCAACTATACCCCAAAGACCCAATCCAGCCTGCCATGTGTATTTGTGAATAAATACTAGTGAAATAAAGTTTTATTGGAAGACAGCCACATTCATTCATTTACATATCGTCTATGGCTGTTTTCATGTTCCAATGGTAAAGCTGAGTAATTGACAGGAGTGGCAGAGACAGCATGGCCCATAAGCCTAAAAAATATTTTCTATGTTGCCCTTTACAGAAAAAGTTTGTCACTTCCTGCCCTAGATGAAGTGGAGCCAAACTCTGGTAAGGAAGACTGCAACGTATAGACGTAGGTACAGTGTGCTATAGTAAATACAGAGAACAAAATGAGTGCTGGTAAGAACTCCCACGTACCACTGACCACTGGAGTGGCCTTAGAAGAATCTTTAGAAAACGTGAAACTGAAAATATAGGAAGTCTGGGCATATACAAATTTGGGGTGAGGGGGGAAAACATTCTAGATAAGAAGTGGAGAGTGTGCAGAGAATGGTGAAGGAAATGCTATTCAGTCTCCTGACACATGGGAAACCCATTAACACTGGAAAGGACTGTGCAAATGTGAGGTGCTGCTCTCAGGGTGAGCAGAAGTTCACAATAGCAGGAGAAGAGAGTCTGTGAATAGCAGGAGCTGAGGTTGGGGCCAAAGATATATATAGGCTTTGGAAAGTCAAGCAAAGGAAATGATCTTATTCTGCAGGGAATGAGGACTCACGAAACTGGAAAGTGATCTGATGAAAGCTTTGTTAAAAGCAGATTCAAAACATCAGATGAAGGATGAACTACAAAGAAAGGTATTAGAGGGGGAACCCGGTTATAGCTGTCATTTATGTCATGCTTATTATGAGCCAGGCGTTGATTGATCTGAACACTTCACATAGAGTAACTCATTTACTCCTCCTAACAACCCTCTGATGTAAGGACTGTCATGATTACCACTTTATAGATGAGAAATCTATGGCTAACAGAGGTTAACTAACTTGCTCAAAGTCCTACAGAAAGAAAATTGCAAAGCCAGGCAATCTAGCTCCAGAGTCCAGTTTCTTCTGTAGTCAGTTACCAGATTGTTAGAAGAGCATGAAAGTGAAATGATAAAAATTCAATTAGACTTGTTGCAATGGCACACACAAGGTGCTCCATAAATGTATCTGATGAGTAAATGAACGAAAGAAAAGGAAGTAACAGGTACAAAGAGCATTTGGTGTGTGGGGGAGGGATCTGTGGCATTCAGAGCCTAATATAAAAGACTGAAGGAGAAGGAGACGTTAAAGATAATTCTATCAGTCCTCTAGGATACCTGAAGAATGATGAAATTGACATTAAAAATATGTATTAGGTTGGTGCAAAAGTAATTGCGGTTTTTGCAATTATTTTTAACCTTTGAAACCGCAATTACTTCTGCAACATCCTAATAGAAAGGAAAATCAGCTCTCGGGAGAAGGGAGTAAATTCAATTTGAGATTAAACAGATGATGAATCTGATTAGATGGCAGAGCATCCAAGTGGAAACACCAACAAGTCCTTGGAGGTGCGTGAGTAGAACACAGTGGAGAGCCAGCGTCAAAACAACAGAGTTGGTGGTGGGGCTGGATGGAAGTAACGAAGGGAACAGGATTTCTCTCTCACACTGGTGGGGAAAATGCAGTGATCTCTATTCGTGACGTGCACAATAGATAAAGCAAAGAAAACCATTAGACGATGGCAAGGCGCGAAATTGGCCTAGTGAAAAGAACATGGGGCTGGCTCTGCAGGAAATTGGGAAACAGAGAAGACCCATTTATTTAGGGCCTGCTATGTGCCCGCGCTCTGACCCGGCACTCAGTGACCACAGTGAAGCTGAAACAAGGTGGTCTATCTCCCTTTGGGAGTAGAGGGAACAGTGTTAGCAAGGATAAATGACTTACAGACAGACCCAAGCCAGAAAGTCACGCAGCCACGAAGTAAGCCCAGGGTTGCCTCCAAAGCCCACATTCTAAATATGACCAACTGCCAAATGTATCATATGTTTCCCAACGTTTCCTCTGACCCTCAGCACCATCAGATACTTACTTGGTCTGATTCTGCAAACTGTTCCTTGCATCACAGGAAAGGACACGTCACTCGTAAGCGCTTAAAGAGCTACCCTCCATGGGGGGTTATCACTAAAATGCTAATTTCAGACACTGACCAGTTGTAGGGAGGGAAATTTGGAGGGACAGGCCTAAGTGATTCTAATCCTTTGAAAACCCACACAGTGGCTGATCCCTAGCTGTTTTCATTTCTAGTTTCTGCAAGGGTGGCCCCTCCCTGAGGTACAGTGGGCAACACTGAGCATAGGACCCAGGGGTTTGCCCCTGGAAAACTGAGAGTCCCAGGCATCCATCTCTCCAAACCCTCAGCGGGTAATTTAAAGACGTTCCATAATATATTTGGAATAACAAGGATATAATGTGTCAGTTTGCTTTTAAATATGAACGAAGCAAATAACACTAACTATAACAAATACTAAAAAGAGAATGAACTGTCACTTAATTGATACTATCTCTTTATCGGCCTTGTTTATATCAAGCATATAAATAAAGTTTGTGTTTAAATTCCATATTAAAAATACTTTGTGATTACATGTGTTCTCTTAAACGTACCTATTCTAATTCCTTCTTATTTCTCAGATCAGACAGCCAATCTCACAGATTTTCTTGGAACAAATGTCTTTCTTTCATACTCTCTTAAATTTTGTAGTAGCGTCCCATTGACTCACTGTGTATCTCAAATAAATTTCTTCACACAAAATCATTGGTGACAAAGATAAGGAAACCCTATTCCGAGACTTGGGACTAAAAGTCCGAAAGCCTAGCAATAAATAAATAGAAATACTGTTTTTATGGGCACTCATATTAATGCTGATATTATGTAGGTTATTCCTTCTAAAAGCAAATGAAACCAGGGAACAGGAATGTCATAAACAAGCAGCTCAGTGCTTAAGATTCAGAGCAGGTCTCTAATTTCTCTAAAGATCGCAGACCTTTACATGCTGTGGGCAAAAGGGCTGAGCTATGCAAAATTGCAAAAAGTACCTGCCTTGGTATTTCTTGAACCTAATCTAATTACCCTCCATGAGAAACAAATCTAGCAGAAAGCAAAAGCCTTTTATAACCCTACACTAGGAGATACGATTCTGGTATATCTAAGACATGACTACTCGCCACAGTTGTCCCAGCACCACACTTAAGAATAGTAGTAATATATTTCATATCCGTCACTAAAACCCTTGCTGTTTAATGGCCGCTGTGCTAAACAAGGTGCGCTAATGGGGACCAAGGAAGGGGCAACAGGCTGAGTAGGAACATCATGAAACAGCCATGAGTCTACGGGGCAAGTGGCGTGCCTCAATCAAAAACTCACCTGACAATACTCAGGGTTTCACACCTGTGCTAATTCCAGAATGTGTACTCAAGTTTCCAGGCTTTTCTCCTCCTTGGGGAAGAAAAGAGGGATAGAAATTTTGTGAAATACAGGAACCCTCTTTATTCCCCTAATGACTGTGTCATGTCCTAATCCGAACACCTAGCAGGTGCCCTTCTATTCATTTGAGACAATTCAATATCCCCTCCTAGGGTGACCTTTCCTGACACCAATTAGGAAGAGTTACACCATATTTTCACCCAGGTTCCTGGAGCATTATATTATATAATCTTCTATTCATGTCACTGTTCTTACCATGTCTTCACTTCTACACTGTGAGTTCCTTAGGCCAAGCACCTATATCCTCATTACCCAACATGGTGCACAGGCAGTGCACACCTTCTCCAGAACTCTCTAAGTCCTGGCACCAATACCACTCTCCTCTCTTACAGGGGATTAAATAATGTCCCCCTCCCCTCCAAAAATGTATGTACTTCTGAACCTCAGAATACGACCTTATTTGGAAATAGGGTCTTGGCAGATGGACTTAAGGTAAGGATTGAGATGAGATCATGCTGGGTTAGGATGAGCCTTAAATCCAATGACAGTGTCCATATAAGAAACAGAGGACAAACAGAGGGACACACAGGGAAGGAGACCGTGTGAAGGGAGAGGCAGGGATTGGAGTGATGCTGCCACAGCCAAGGAACCTCAGGAGCCACCAGAAGCTGGAAGAGACAAGAAAGCTCTTTCCTCTAGAGCCTTCAGAAGGAGTAGGGCCCTACTGACACCTTGGCTTTGGACTTCAAGTCTCCAGAACTGTGAGAGAATAAATTTCTGTTGTCTTAAGCCACCAAGTTTGTGGAAATTTGTTACAGCAGTCCTAGGAAATGAATATATTTCCTTTCTCTGGAAACTGGCTTCCCACCAATCCACATGGTTTTAGATTCTGGGCAGCCATGTTGGGACCACAAGACTTTGCTCCCTCACCTCACTCCTAGGCTCCTCACAGAGCTGAGCAGGAATCTAAACTGGGCCAACAATGTTTCTTCCCTGGCAGTTTGGGAGATAATAAGAGAATCATGTTCATTTCCCATTCTTTTATCTCATTCAAGTTTCTGCCCAAAGGTCATTACCTCATAGACACATTGCTGACATCCTATCTAGAATTTTTTTTCTCACGACTCTCGACCCCTTACTCATGCTATATTTCTTTGTGGCCCTTATTTCTACCTGACATTATAATATTTATGTTCCTGTTTCTTCTTTTTGTTCCTCTGACTTCCCTCATTAGAGTGTAGCCTGCATGAGAGCAAGAACATGGTCTGCTTGGTTCACTATTGTATTTCCAGCCCGAGGACTCAGATTTGCTCACAATGTCTCTGTAGTGATGCAGAGGAGACTGATCTGAAGAGAGAAATCAAGGGGAGAGATGAGGGGCACAAGTTTCCTGCCAGGGTTACCATTCCCGGTTTCCATCATTCCTGAGGCTTCACCATATTTCTGCCTTTGCCTCCTGGGGGACACCCTGATGAAATGTGCTCTCCTAAACTTAAACTAGTTGGTTTATGTTTCTTTTATCCACTCAGAAAAATAAAAACAGACCTAACTAATACACTACAGCACTTAGTAAGAGCTCCAGCATCTCAGAGGAGTAAATAGCAAAATGAAAACTGAATGAATAAATGTATAAACTGCTTAATCCAATTTTACTTTTAACAAGGTTAGTCTTACAAATAATTAAGTGATTAGAAAATTGTAGGCTGTATTTGCAACCTTCTGAATTTATCTTCTTACTACCAATTTAAGGGTCTGAAATTCCATCACTACAGATTTTAGAAGCACTCCATTCAAACATACATATTCCTGAAAAAAGGGAAAACTTTAGCTAGTGATTATTTTAGCAGATCCAAGAAAGCTAGGCTGTCCTGAATGATGTATAAACCTTGTTGAAGTGCAAAGGGAGGAAACATAGACATGGGAAATGGCAGGATAGCAAAGATGAATTTCAACCACTTCTCTAGCTTGGAGTTGGTCTTGTACTCCTGGGGAATTTTGGATTTCATATCCCTGGAAGACTGATTGCAGTGATGGCCCAATGAATGGCCTCTCTGAATCATACTTTTACAAGGGGATTCTGCAACTCCTCTCATCAAGAGGTTGTGTCTGTTTCCCACTGCTTAAATCTGACTTGTCTTGTGACTTGCTTTGGCCAAAAGAATGTGGCAGAAGTAACACTGCACCCACACCTCAAGAGGTCCTTCTGTTTCCACTGTTTCTTGGAAGCCTGCCACTTCCATGAAAACAAGCCCAGCCCATCATTCTGGAGAATGAAACAAGTATCTCACTGTTCCCCACTGCACCTTCTTGGCTACAACTGACCACCAGACATGTAAGTGAGGCCATCCTAGACCAGCCAACCCCCACGTGACCTGCCAGCTGTCCACAGACACATGACAGAGTCCAGACAAGCTTAGGCCGTGGTGACCATACTCATGAGTAAACAAATATTTATTGTTCTAATCCACTCAGCTTTAGAGTAGCTTGCTACACACCAATAGCTAAATGACAAAATACCAGTCTACCCTGGAAATCCCAAATCTGAGAATATGCTGTTTTCCAAAACCATCTGGAAGTCTTAGATTCTGATACCATTTTCTTTGAGAGAATTTATACTTGGAGGTTGGGTTTTCCAAGCTGGTCCCCTAACTTCTACTTACTCTTCCACAGCACAAATCATCAGGTGTGACAGTATTTCTAAGGAATCTTCACTCAATTTGTCACTAGGATATCAGGAACACATCTTCCTGTCCAGCCTCACATTTGTAGATCTCACCTCCCCCAGCCCCTGCTACTCATACTAATGCTCATCTTGGACCTGAGACAGAGAAGTCAGCTGGGGAACAAGGGTTCTAGAAAAAGGTATAAGGAGATGCAAATGGAGCAGAAGTCACTGAGCAATTGACACAGGGGTCTGGAGTTGGAGCCAAAAAGTGTGCCTGGGGATGGAGCATGATGAGGAATTTCAGTACAAACTGGCAGAGCAAAGGGATAGAAATTGGGTTAGTGAGAAGTAATAGCAATAGGGAGCATTTGTCTCCCCTTTTTTCTTGTTTCTTTCACTATAGTGTCTAAAAAGGAGAAAAGAATAGACACTGGGAAAACAACACATTTACTTTCCCTCTGTCCCCTCTTTCCTGTGTCTACTGTCTGGGAATGATGAGAAGCTGGGAAGGACCCCCAGAGTGTGTCTGGGTGGGGACAGCTGCCTCTGCCTCCAGTCCCCTCCGTTGGTTCTGTCCTGCCCTCCTCCTTATTAGCATTGTCACTACCTATTGTGAGAGGTGAACACAGCGATTGTTTGGGCATGGCAGATGGGATTCTTCTAGACAGTTTGATGACCAGCCTGTCAGTCATGAATGAGAGCTGGGGGAAGTTAGGTTTCCGTGGTTGGACAGAGAGACCCTCAACCTTGTTCACCAGTGAGGACCAATATTTCCTGGAGAACCTGTCCATGTGCCAGCTGGACAAAACAGGGCAGTGCTCCGTGTGATAAACGAGAGTCTTTTTCTTTTGTCTTTTTTTTTCTTTTTAAGGAAAGAACGGAATCTACAATCATCATCAGTGGCCTATTCTAATACATATCCTGGCAGGATAATTTTTTATGATAATTTTGTGTGGCGTTATGATAATGTTGTATGACTTTTTCCCAGATTTCACATCAAGCCCCTTTACAGGGCAGAGGGGCAAGTTTGTATTATGTTATAGACCCCAAAACAGTTGTTTGTAAAGACAACTCTTGTTTTCCTAAAGCTTCAGCCGTTATAAATATTATACTTCTCTGGGGTCCTGGAAAGAAAGAGGAAATGAAACATGAGGAAAGGAATGAAAGAAGGAAAGAAGGAAAGAAGGAAGGAAGGAAGGAAGGAAGGAAGGAAGGAAGGAAGGAAGGAAGGAAGGAAGGAAGGAAGG
The DNA here is from genome assembly GCF_057876585.1 of Rhinolophus sinicus. Taxonomy (NCBI): domain Eukaryota; kingdom Metazoa; phylum Chordata; class Mammalia; order Chiroptera; family Rhinolophidae; genus Rhinolophus; species Rhinolophus sinicus. Next base: position 29,739,736 of record NC_142502.1, on the reverse strand, counting down.
AAAGAAGGAAGAGAAAAGAGGAGAAAGGGAGTGAGAGAGAAAACATGAATCAAAGTCAGTAGACCCAGTGATTAGCAGAGACCCAGGCCCAGCCTGTCTCTCAGCACCCCTGGGAAAGACAAGAATGAAGAATGGATGCTACAGGTGCACCCGGAAATGGTGAGTGCTAGGCAAAAGTGGTCCCAGCCCCAGCAAAGATTCTCATGCACCTGTGTACAAACACAGAGCCAAAATTTGGGGACCAGTAAAGACCTCAACAATGAGGATATCAGCAGAAATCATGCTGCACTGGAGGATAGAAATGCTCCAGTTCATCAAGCTCTGTGAATTCTGATGTAACCTTGGGAGAAGCAGCAGCCCCAACACCGATGAAGGGTAGTGGGATGGGGTCTTTAGTGTGGATGTATTAAATGAAGATTACAAAGTGGTTTTGTCACGCACCTCTGTTGGATGGTGGTTCATACCATTTCACTTAGAGATACACCACGTCTAACACATTACTGAATGCCTGAGTGAGCTCCTCACCCTGTTTGCTTAATTCCTTTTGAATCAGAACAAACTTGTCTGGCCCCTATTCCATAAACCTTTCAGACAAATATCCTGCCTCTGTGATTTTATTACATCACAGACGTTTGCTATGGGGGCCAATTCAGAGCATGCCCCTGTCCATCATCAGTGGAAGTGAAATAAATGTAGTATGTGAGGTTTTGAATGTTTAGGATTGACGGAGATTGTCTTTATTGCATTTCAGGACTTTCTACTCATACGTCACACTCTAAAACACCTATTGCCTTTACCAAAAGAAAAGAAAATTTGCCCCAAAATACATTAGGTGCCCTTTTGAAGGACATATATTTCTTCTCCCCTTGTTACCTTCTAACAAGCTTAATGAAATAAGATAGTGCATTCAAAGAACCTAGCACAATGCCTAACACAGGATAGGGGCTTGGTAAATTGTGTTGTCGTTGTTTTTGTAAGACAGAAATACTCATGCATCAAATTCCTGGTGTCTTAAGGATGAAATCAGTACTAAAACAAAACAAAACAAAACCTGCGTGTCCCACACTGACCCTTGCCCTCAGCTCATTATAGTCATTGAATAGCAGCCCACTTCCTAGGCAGTAGATTTGTCAAGAAACACAAAGACCTGGACACAGAAAAGAAGTAAAAATAAGAGATGCATTTTATCAACTCCATGGAAACTAGAGACTTACATAAATTTCATTATACAATTTGCCACTGCTACAGACTCATACACTATTTTCAGCTTTATTTTGCTTTTGCTCTTAAAAACAGCCATCTTGCAGCTGCCAAAATATGAATTGGGACACCCGTCCACCTGTCAGCTTCATCAGAGCTCATGCACCCTAGCGAGTCTGTCACTATCCTCCAGATTAGCGATCCATCTCTAGAACTCATAACTCACATTGTTATGGGAGGTCAGTGTGACGGTGACACTTCCCCATGGACCTGCTTTCAAAGACAGCACTAAAAATGGAAAACCATCATTCACATGTCATTGACTCTTCTGGGAAGAATGAGAATGTGGTAGCTTTGGTGATGCAGAGTGAAATTGCTTTTTATTCCCAGATATTCATGAACTAGAATAGAAACTACAATTGTATCTATACCTTGAAAACCTATCAAAGATGAAAGGAAAAGTAGTAATTCATGCCTTGCCTTCTGGTTACTGGAAATCTTAGACTACAGCCCACCCTCTACACCAATCCTCAAACATCACATAACACAAGCCTGGCAATCTTTTCTTAGGTTTCTACATACAATGCTTTATGTAAGCCCATATACTTTTTGGGTTTTAGGCAGTGGTTGTGTTGGAGCTGACTCCTAGACTCAATGGTATAAATCTGTTCCCAACTCTGCATTCTGTGTGGGCACTTTGGGAGCTTGATGTCAGCCATGAGGGGAATATTTACACCACAGAAAATGGCCAATGCCATAAACCAGGGTCCTTTTTTTCTTCTTCTTCTTCCTTTTTTTTTTTTTTTTTTTTTAAAGATAGCTGGTTGTTAACACTTATCAGCATAGCAGTGGTGTTAAGGAAGGTGAGTGGGAGCAGTCATGTAGGTGTCAGGTGCTTAAGCAGAAGAAGGAACTGATGGTGTTGGAAATAAGGAAATAGCAGAAAAGAGGTTTATATAAAGAGGGCCCAGGGCAAAGAATACCACCAACTACCATGTTTCCCCAAAAATAAGACCTGGTCTTATATTAATGTTTGCTCCAAAAGACACATTAGAGGTGATGGTCTGGCTAGGTCTATTTTCAGGGAAACACAGTATAATATAATATAATATAATATAATATAATATAATATAATATAATTAATATAATATAATATCTGGTCTTATATTAATTTTTGCTCCAAAAGACACATTAGAGCTGATGGTCTGGCTAGGTCTTATTTTCGGGGAAACACGGTATCTATCAAGTCTCTGGATTAGTTTAATACAAGAAACATTGACCAAACCACCAACATGTGCTAGGTCCTGGACATACAGAATTTATAAACAGCTCTATACTATCTCATAGTTTATCAAGGGCCTGGCAATGCCAAGACAAAGAGCCAGGGTGCCTGCCAATTCCCCGTCATCTCCTTTCTTATAACCATGTAAATTTGTGGAGCGTCTTCCAGCAAATATCCACAAACTACATGCTCAATAACAGTCGTCTACTAAATCTGCTCCTAAATCCAGACACCCTCTACACTTGTTTGTAAAGCCTCTCCACATTTAAAGAGACTTATATTTTACAAAGGGCTTCAAAGATTCTGAGACAACTCAATATTTGAAGATTTTAGACAGATAAGATGAAATTGAAAACGAGGGAACCCTTGAATCCTAGAAGAAAACTCAGGAAACAATCAGTATGTTTTTACGAGTATATTGAAGGTACTAAGATTGGATTTTTTTTTTTTCAGCTAACAATAAATTTTGACCAAGTCTCTACTCTCTCCAAAGCTGCTGGGAGTTTTTTCTTCCCGATTTCCCCCGAGTGCCATGAGTTCAGTATGTAATAAGAGAGGAACTGACATTACTCTGGAGGCTATGGAGTGATTTGGGTGAACAAATATGAAAGGAGATCAATTTTTTAAAACACTTCTCGGCGAATTTTCTGAACACAATGTATAAATATGCTCTTTATACTCAAAATCCATAGCAATTTCATCAATGTTAAAAATCACAGTCTTAATCATTTCTTAAGGTTAATCTTCCCTTGTAGAGAAGCCTTGCAAATATTTTTTTCTAATAAGATAGTCTTTATCCAACTCAAGTTACACAAATGCAAGAGATTATCTGAGGGTTATTTATGTTTTGTTGTTTTAAATATTGTTTAGTCTTTTTAACACAAAAACTATAGATGACTATGTTGATAGGGGAATGCAATTAAAATAGTAATGATAATAAGTGGTTCAAACTATTTTACATGTTTAAACTCATTTAATTCTCACATTTTTACAAGACAGGTGCTATTATTATCCCCACTTTATAGAAAAGAAGATGGGCACAGAACGGTTTAGTAAGTTGTCAAAGGTTATAGAGCTAGTAAGTGGTAGAACCAGAATTTAAAAGCAAGAACTGTCTTTCCAGAATCTTTGCTTAGAGCAGTAGAGGAGACCCTGTCCCCCACTCCCACCTCCCTCTCGCAAAAAACAAGGCCGTCTGATCCCTCCCTTTGTATCCTTTTATGCATTCAGATTGACTCACTTAACACAACCAAAAATTTGGGAGAAGGGGCCTTTTATGTGCAAAGCACTGTGTGCTGGGCCCAGGAAATACTCCATAAACAAGGCAAACAGAGCCATATTTGCCTTCCTGGGGCTCACAGTCTAGTGAAAAAAAGGAACTAAATAAACAAGCAGTTAAAACAAAATGTAAAGAATATAATCTAGTCGAGGGGTTAGAAAAGACCTCCCTGTGGAAAAGGCATTTACACTGAGATCTGAAAGAGGAACAGGAATTAGCTAGATTAGCAGGAACATTGGCAAAGGCCAGCGATGAGAGTCGCCAAGCAGTCAGGTGTGTCTGGTAGGCTTGCCATGTGTAGAGAGGGACAGAAGAAAAGGACAAGAGATGAGCTCAAGGGGTTAGAACTTACATTGAGGATAACAGATAATCCTGAAAGAATTTAAGGAAGGGAGTCACAAGATTAGATTTACATTTTAAAACACAACAATGAGAGACATATTTAGGGCAGGGTAGCCTGTGTGCCTATAATTACCAGCTTAGAAGAGTCCCCATCATCTCCTTCCTCATAACCATATAAACTTGTATAGTTGTGCAGCAAAGGCCCTCAAACGCCACATTCAGTAACAGTTTTGTCTGCTCTGCTTTTCTCACCTTAAACAAATTCCTCCCTAGAGGAAGCATTGCATCTCATTTCCCGGCTCTCTTTCACTCTTTATTCTACTCCAACAGGCTTCGGTCCCTTTACACCACTGAAACCACTCTTGCCAAGGTCACTGATAGTCACAATGTCAACAAATCCAAGGGTGACTTGTCCCTGGTCACCTGACCAAGTTTCTCTGCAGGAATCCACAACGGGGACAACACCCTTCTCTAAAGCACTTCATTGACTTGGCTCGTGTGACTACTCCAACTGCTCATTTTTCACTCCTACTTCCCTAGATTCTCCTTTGGGGCATCCTCTTCTTGCTCCTCTTCAACGCTGGACTCCAGCTCCAATGGTTGGCAGCCTCTCTGCAGTCTCCTTTCCTTATCTCCTTCCACACATTCTTCCAGGCTGATCTCATTACAGACTCTTTTCAATACCACCTGACTGCAGGTAACTCCCAACTGGACATCTCCAACCCTAACTGACATCTCCTGAATTTTTCATTCATACTCAGTACAGGATGGCTGAACTCATCAACGAGCATAGGAATAAAGGATCTATAGTATTGTATTTTATATCTGTAACTTTCACAGAGAAACATTTGTTAATTTCACCCATCCAATGCCCCCATGCAGGTTAACAGGAAGATAAAGACTTCCAGATGAAAATCACAATTGTTTTTCAGGGGAAAGTCCAGTGCACTAAGAAAGTAATTCAGAAAGCAGTGTGTAATTCTAGATGCTATTTTAACCTTTCAAATTTTATCACAAACCAGAATTATGCTTATCAGAAGATAGAATGCTGATAAACTGGTTAGTGATGATTGGTTGATTTTTCTTTATTATTTGCTTTTGGGTTCTAATGAATGATTTTAACATTCATTCCTTAATTCATCCTTTCTTAAAATGAACATGAAGAATTTCTTCCATTTTAAGATACAATAAAAACTTTAGATTTCATGCTCTGACTTCTCAGAGGTCTTCTCAAGCCTTAGTTTTGAGTCTGTGGACCGTGGCCTGACGTTAAAGCCACAAATTGACCATCATCTGCTTACCAAACTTCCTTACTAATTTCTTTTTTTCTTTACCTTATATAATGTTAAATATTAGAAATTTTGGTTTTTAATAACAGACTTTGCTTTGTGATTGTGATTTTCTTCCATCCTTACATTTACTATAATTGATTCAATATGATTCAATAATGTCCCTTTTCCTGGCCCCTTTTTATTTATTTATTTTTCTTATAATTCGCAACTGATTTTTTCTTAATATCACAATATATAAAGAATTTTTTCAACTTTTCCTTGCTTCAAGGTGTGACCAGTGGTGATTGTTTTGCTGCATTTTGAAAAGATGCTCCCATAGCCTTGTAGGTTTTTCTATTACATATTATCTTTCTGTCAAGGGTTTCTAGAATCTTTGCGTTTGCTAGATCTGCACTGTCCAATACAGTAGCCACTGGGCACGTGTGTCTATTTAAATTTAATAAAAATTAAATGCAATTAAAAATGCAACTCTTCAGTCACACTAGCCACACTTCAAGTGCTGAATAGCCACATATGGCTGGTGGCTGCCCAGTAGGTGGTGCAGATATAGAATATTTCCATCTTTGCATAAAGTTCTATTGAACAGTACTGCTTTCGTCAGCTATTACTACTCTATGCTCCTGTACTCTTTTGTCAGAAACCAATGAGGATATAAGAGACTACTCTCTCAATGTTTCAGGGCTCTGGAAAATGGAAGGATTCAGGCTATTCTTACTTCTCCCACCCCTTAGTGTCATTACTGTGTTTTGAGATAAATACAGGCACTTTCACTTCCCCCCAAGAAGATAACATTACCATAATTTGTGAAGGTCCCAGTCAACAATGAGAAGAAGCCACAGGGAGAAGAATCAAAGCAGAAGTAATTCTAGGAGATATTTCTAGAGTAGTTACTCAAATTGTGACTATTAGAATCCTCAGGGGCTAACTAGGAACAGGAGATTCTAATGTCCTTTCTGTAAGTACGTTGTATTATTCACAAACTGAGTTTTCCCTCTGAGAAAGGTAGTAAACAGCAAGTTTTTCCTTAGTATTTTGTTTTGTTTGTATTTTGTTTTGCTCCATTTTACCTCTAATCAGACTGTGGTAAAAGAAAGAGTGAAGGTTCTTTAGGGCAACTAGGAAACTGAGTAGTGTTGTACTTCATGAAGCACTCTCAGGATTGCTACAGCCTCATTTGTCCTATGTCCATGTGTATTAGTCAGCGAGGGCTGTCATAACAAAACACCACAAGCTGGGTGGCTGAAACAACAGAAATGCATTTGCTCACAGTTCCTGAGGCTGAAAGTCCAAGATCAAGATGTTATCCGGGCTGGTTTCTAGTGAGGCCTCCCTCTTTGGCTTACAGACAGCACCCTCTTGCTGTGCCCTACTCACCTGGCCTTTGTATGTGTTTGTGGAAGGAAAAAGAAACAGAGAGAGGGCGGGGGGGGGGGGGGGGGGGAGAGGGAGAGGGAGAAGGAGAAGGGGATGGGGAAGGGAGAGGAGGGGGAAGGGGGAGAGAGAGAGAGAGAGAGAGAGAGAGAGAGAGAGAGAGAGAGAGAGAGATCTGGTTTCTCTTCCTCTTCTTATAAGGACACCAGTCCTGTCAAATTATGGCCCCACCAGAGATGGGAGGGGTTTGGGGGGTGGATGGAAAATGGGAGGGGTTAAGAAGTATACAAATCTGTTGTTACAAAGTAGTCATGGGGATGCAGGGTACAGCATAAGGAATATAGTCAATAATATTGTAATGACTGTATGGTGTCAGATGGGGACTAGATTTATTGGGGTGATAAATGGGAGGGGTTTGGGGGACGGTGAAAAAGGAGGAAGAATTAAGTTCAAACTGGTAGCTACAAAATAGTCATGGGATGTAAAGTAAAGCATAGGGAATATAGTCAGCAATAAGGTAATAACTACGTATAGGTGGATAATAGACTAGTCAGGGGGATCACTTCTTAAATTATATAAATGTCTAACCATTATGCTGTACACCTGAAATTAATATAAAATAATATTGAATGTCACTATAATTGAAAAATTTAAAAAGGTAAAGGGAAATGTTTAAATTTCCAGGAATAAAACAAACAAGTCTTGGGGATGCAATGTACATCATGGGGAATATGGCCTTGACAATATTGTTATAGCCTGGTACAGTGTCAGATGGTTGCTGAACTTATCATGGTGATCACTTCTTTAGGTATATAAATATTGAATAACTATAGTGTACACCTGAAACTAATATAATATTGTTTGTTAGCTGTATTTTAATAAAAATCTTTTTAAAAATTTGAACAAAGTCTAAGAAAACGCAATTGTGATGATGCCAAATACAGTATCACATTAAGCAAATAAAGGTATTGACATTTTTATGCCTTTTAATAATGACCTTGTACCTTTAAATAGAAAATTACTTAACAAAAAACATCTCTTTAGTCAAAGTAAAAAGTTCATAACATATTTTGATAATGCTGGAGAGGAAATGCATTCCTAAAATATAATAAATATTCTGATTATGGATTTTGAGTCTGAAGTTTTGATCATGTGGCATCGCTTGAGTGGCAGACTGTCAAATTCAAAAGGAGTAGCTGGGGATGGGGGTGGGGGAGGGGTTGAGGGGGTGGGAGCTGGAGCAATTTCTGACACTTCAGTAGCCTTAAGAGTAATAGAGATACCCTAGTGGTTGCACCGAGCTCCAAATCGTCAGGGCCTGGTTATAAGGATTTCAGCTCCTTTCTCTTTTGCAGCATCTTGATAAATGCAAACATTCTGAACTTCAGAACATGAATTCTGAACTCATCATCTAAAATAACTGAAATGGGGAGATCATTTTTCAAACCACTTACTGTAAAAATTAGGAAAATTCAATATTCTACTTTGCAGTTAAATTTTTCTTCTAAAGTATATTAACTTTCTTAATTAGTGTGTTTTTGCTAAGTGGAATTAAAAATCTATAAATGATAATGTAATATTAAGATTTTGCAATCAAAAAAAAGACTAAGATTTTAAAATTGATTACTGTTAGTAATAAATAATTTCTTATAAATATTTTTAAAGATCCTCCCTACCTCTCTTCAAAACCCTCTAACTAGTATTAACTATTACAACTCAAAATAGCTCAAGAGGAAATTCTGCTTGAGAGAGATGGTGCACCAACTACAAAAATAATAAAGCCAGGTAAACTTGGTCCATGTACCAACTAGAACAATAAATCTGTTACAGTAGGAAGCAAGAACAGGTTCCTCTCTCCCCGTGACCCTGTTCTTCCTACAGAAACATTTCTACTTGTTATCTCAGGAATTAAAAGACCTGAAAGAAGAACAGCAGGACAGATCTTTTCCTAACCAACACCCCTCAGAACGTGACTCTTGCACAGTCTCCTAGAGTTAAGCCCAAAACACAATAGAGCAGGGACTTATGTGGGAAAGCACACTGGGCCTCAGTTTTTCCCAGACTCTCTCCCTTTCTCTGTTGTTTTCCATTCCCATTTCACCCAGAAAATCTCCCCTTTCTTGACTCCAGCCCTCAGACTCTTGAACTCAAAACGGACTCATCTTTATCCCAGTCCCTACTCTCAGATGTTCCAGAAAGGAGAAAAATTGGGGTATGGGTTGTCGATTATGCAGGAGAGAAATGAAACTTGTTTGTCTAGCCACCTAGGTCCACGACCTGGAGCCCTGCAAATTAGACTGACAAAAGGCACATTATCAGAAGAAAAGGCGTACAAATTTTATCTGATGTTAATTTTTACATGACTTGGGGCCTTCCTAGAAAAGAAGTAAAGACCCAAAGAAGCAAATAGGCCTGAGAGCCTGTATATCGTTTTTAACGAAGAGCAGTAAGTTGTGGAGATATGATGAGACAAAGGAAAAGGGGATTCAGGCTTCTAGGGGCCTCAGACTGTGGAAAGTTAAATATACGGAGGAAACTAATGGAACATAAGGACCATGTAAGCAAAGTTTGGTGCCAACTTTCCCTCCTCTTTACGGCCATAAAACTTGCCAAGAAAAGAGGATTGATGGCAATTCTTATTTTTCAGGAGATTTGGGGTTTATTCAGATAAAGGCAATTCCAGAAAGGCTTCTTCCTGGATCTGTTGAATCTCAAATGTCATCAGCTCAAAATAATCCTTATGCCAAAGTGGCATATTTTGGGATGAAATCTTTTGATCCCCTTCAATTACGAAGACATATATACAAGACCGAGCATTAAAAATTTCAAACTTAACTCACCCTCCTCATATGCCGTATCGCATATGAAAAGGATAGTGAGATTCTCACAAAGGTAATATTTCTACTGTTGAATGATTATTTTAAGGTCTCTGGGAGTATAGCTTTAGAGTGAGCTTCTACATGACACCTCTACTAATAAAATCTGAACTGAAGAATGCACATGAAATATTCTGGACTGACTCTGTTACGGTTCCAAGTCTTTTGGTTGTATGTGCACATCACCACATAGACATACGGCACAAGTAGTGCTGAAATTTTAAAGAACATAAGTGTAAAATATTTATTAATTTTATTCTATTTGTCAAAGCAATAATCTCATTTCTACATTTTATGATTTTAAATGGAACTATAATTCCAAATTTATTTATTTAAGGATACTCCTAACGCAGAAAAAGAAATCATTTTACCCATCAAAGATAACTTTAGGAAATTATCTCCCATGCTTAACTTGCCTAGAAAAAGCAGAAAGCAACATTTCCTTTGATACAAAAGATCACATATAAATTCTCAGTAATTTTTGGTTCAAGTGATAGTGCTGCATTTACAAAATGAAATACCTTTGGCTTTTTAAAATGCTTATTATAAGTTTCATGTCAAGGTTACTGCATGTCAATGATAGCATATGTGTCTTTCTGTATTCCAATACCGCCAACATTTCTCTAGTATTCCATTATTTTAACACACTGGGCTGTGCTCAAACTGCAAGTTACTATGACAACAGAGATATTTGTGGCTGCTTATACTAGTATGCTCCTCTATAAATCACACTTTTAAGAGTAATTTTTCTAACAATGCATTGTTTACATTGCTTCAGAGTTATAGCAATTATGTTTTAGATTATAAACATCAGAGTACAGAGAAAAGCAAATTTAGTAACTCTAGACTAGGATTATAATAATGCTAATTGTAGACAGATACAGTTTTAATGCATAAGGCTCTTCATACTCCACACACACTGCTCTTGATTCTGGGCAGGATAACATAGGCATCTCATTTAAACCAGGTTTATATTATAGAATGATAAAATGGTCCACACTGTTTTTCCTTCCATTTAAACTTATTTTTATACTGTGATTTTTTTCAGCATGTTGCCATGAAAATGGCTTCTTCGATAGAACTGAGATGGAGCTAATGTATTTTTTCCATTCATTTAATTTCATCCACTAAAATTATATAGTACCTTAAATTGTCACATATGGTTTCAGTTGTTTTATGTATGTAATATAATTGGGTGGTCTCTCATGAGATTACAATCAGGCAGGGCTGGAGTCATCCCATAGTTCAACTAGAGCTAAAAGATCTTTCAAATCTCACTTGCATCATTGTTACAGGCCTCAGTTCCCCATGGGTTGTTGGCCAGAGCCTTCTCTCAGTTCCTGCTTAGTGGGCTTCTCCATGGGACAGCTCACAACATAGAAGCTGGCTTCCCCCAGAGCAAGTTAGCCGGAGGAGAGAGATGGAGGGAGGGAGGAAGGAGAGAGGGACTAAGAGCACCCAAGACAGTAGTCTCAGTCTTTTTATGACCTAACCTTGGTAGTGATATTTCATCACTTCTGCCATATTCTATATATTAGATGCCAGTCACTAAAGCCAGCCCATACTCAAGGAGAGGGAAATTAAGTTCTGCCTTTTGAAAGTAGGAGTATCAAAGAACTTGTAGACATATTTTTTAAACCACCACAGCAGAGCTATGTAAAATGTTAACTAGTATTACTCTTGTGATTTTTTTTTTTTTTTTTTTACCAAATCTGCTGTGGCTAGATAATACTTGAAGAAATCATTTGGTTTTGTTTTTTCTCTTGTATCTTCCTTTTTCTCTTTCAGAATTGGTCTACAAGTCTTGCTGGCTTTTCCTTTGCAGAAGCCTAATTCCTTAGAACAACAGAGTGTCCACAGACACTAAAAAGAGTAGAGGTATTGGTGGATACAAACAAAATGTGTAGGAGGAGAATACAGCAGGAAGGAAAAAAAGGAAGGCCCTGGGGAGGTCTGAGAAACATTGGAACCCGTACTAAGATCTCTGACCCACTTGGAAGGCCATGAGCTGTCAGAGAGAGAGGTGTGGCTGTGGTTTGCCTGGAAGATGGGACATGGGTTGCTTCACAAAAGATCCCTACAGCACTGGTGTGGCAGAGGTATCTGAGAGAGCCTCCAGATCCAATGGGCCACAGAGACAAGGGCAGTGACATGTATTAAAAATGACCAACAACACTCCTTCTCCAATGATTGCCGCCCTTTTGTCCCTATGCAGTAGTCCCCCTTATCTGTTCCAAGACCCCCAGTGGATGACTCAAACTGTGGATAGTACCAAACCCTATATACACTGTTTTATCCTTACAGAATACCTATGATAAAGTTCAATTCATAAATTAGACATAGTGACAGGTTAACAACAACAATAATAAACAGAACAATTATAACAATATACTGCAATAAAAGTTATGTGAATGTGGTCTCCCTCTTGCAAAATCTTATTGTACTGTACTCACCCTTCTTCTTCCTGTGATGACGTGAGATGATACGTCGCCTTCATGATGAAATGAAGTGAGGTGAATGACATAGGCATTGTGCCATAGTGTGAGGCTGCTATTGACCTTCTAACCATACATAACAAACACTTTAAGGCTTCTCTTTGCTTATCCAAATTGTCAGTATCACTGCTCTTGTGTTTAGGGGCATTATTAAGTAAAAGAGGGTTACCTGAACACTACAATACCACCACAGTCAATCTGATAACCAAGATGGCAGCTACTACATGACTAACATGTCAGAGAGTCTGCAGCATGGAGACGTGGAGGTGTTACACAGAGATGATTCATATCCCAGGCAGGACATCACGAGATTTAATCACTCAGAACAGAGGGCTACTTAAAACTTATGAATTGTTTATCTGTAATTTCCCACTTAATATTTTTGGACCATGGTTGACCACAGATAACTGAGGCTGAAGAAAGCAAAATCATGAGTAAGGGGGGGACGACTGTATAAAAATACACAACTTGGGGGTTGCCCAGGGAAATGGGGGCCTAGAGTCAGAAATTGAGAAAATTTTTAAATGTGACTTCCATCATACCTGAGTTGTGACCGAGACCCAACAGCTACCTACACTCCTGTAGGACTGAATGCTGGCCCGGTCTAGAGCCAGGACTTTCATGTGAATGATCTCAGCTGATCTTCATTGCAGCCCCCACAGATGAAGCAACAGGCTTAAGCAGATTCTGAGACTTACTCAAACTCATACAGCTGGTAAGAGGCAGGACCAGGACTCAAACCGGACCTCAACTCCAAGAACTGGACCCTAATATAAAATCTGACGGAGACTAGGAGCATAATAAATTCTTATTAAATATGTAGCTCTCATCCATGAGAACTTCTGAAGGCCAAAGGGGATGTCAAAGAAGACAGACCTTGCACAAACATGGAGGGAAACTAGATGGTGCTTTTCAGCTAACAATTACATTCTGTGTGAGAGCAGCGAGCACACTTTTCACTATGTGGAATGACCATCTCCCCATTGGACTGAAATTCCTTAAGAGCAGAGCCTGGATGCTCTTTAGCTCTCTCCTCAGCAACTAGCATAGTTGGAGTTAGGTGTTCAAAATGGTTTTGTTGCAGTTGGTTTCCATTATCACTTTATAATTCCTCAAATGCCCTACTGTCCTTTTTGGGGGGAGAAGCTAAATAGTAATATGTGTTTCTATACAGAAGTTTAATTTTTCTGAGTGATTGCTTGTCAATATGAACACAAACAATAAAATATATGGTTTTCTAGCATTTTACCAATTGCAAATTGCTATTATCTCTTTAATTCTGATATTTGATTCACTTGAACACACCTTTCATTTATCATATAAGTTAGAGCTTGCTGGATATTAAAATAGAGATTAGAGAGAGATGTTACAAATATGGAAGGGAGATAATGCATATGATAAAATATAACTAGAGTTCTGGTTAATAAAGTGTTGAACAAAATGGCTTTTATTATATCTAACTTACTCAGCATGTTTAGGTAAAATAGCAATTAACCATAAGTCAACTTTATTTAGGGATTTTATTGTTGTTGCCTTATTTTACTTTAAAGAGAAAATTCTCAATCTCTTGCTGCACACACACTCTACATACCCACATACACACACATACAAGGCCTGCAAAGATTTGTTTCTCTCTTACGTTTCCTTCTGATTACAAAAGTAAATGGTGTGAGAGCTAAAAATTTTTAATTTAGAAAAGTCAACAAAAGAGGAAAGTTCATATAATCATCCAGAGGTAGATGCTTCTACCATCTTCCTAAAATAGTTAAAATGATCCAGTACATACAATTTTGTATCCTGATTAACAGCATAGCATGGTGTTTTCTCCCTTCACTAAGATACTTGTATGTTAGTAAATCAGGAAGGTCAATGAGGCTTGAAACAAACAAAATAATTTCTTGACTTCTCCTCATTTAGCCAGAAAATAAAACGAATTTGAATACTCTGATTCCCAGAGCATGCAGGAACATTTTTACATGTAGTCCATTGCATTCAGTTCTGTTTAACATAACCAATGTTTATTAAACACCTAATATATGAGAGATAATAAGAAATGAGTTCGTAAGATGCTGCCCCTGAGCTCAAGGAACTGAAAATGTAGTTGAAAAGGCAAAATTTTAATACACCGAACAGTTAAATAATAGTGCAAAGCCAAATATAATGAGGAATCCGGAGGAGCTGTGCAGAACATAATGGCCATAAGAGTTCAGGGGTAAAAAAGACTCAGTGATGTTTGAGTGGAGGGCAAACGTGTGTGGCTATCATCCCACAAATGTATGATTACAGGCATAATCACAAACCAGCCTTTCCTGCTCTGTCCACCTAGGACATTTCTGCAAATCTGCTATTCCCCGGTTCCTTGAAGAAGTGTGCAGGCCGTGGGGGAACGAGAATCAGCACAGCCCTTCAGCGTGTGACTGCAGAGATGGTGGCAGTGGCAGATTCGCCTCTCATTTCTTCTTGTTTGAATTCCTTCCATTAGTTGGCACACATAAATTATACATGAAAAGCTGGACTATAACAAACAATAAAACCATGAATTCATGATTGGAAATACACAAAAAGAGATGCAACATTTGATTATTCCCAAGGTTAATGCAGATCAGTTTTCCTTAACAACTATTCTAAACATGTGGTCTATTCTGAGCTCAGAATGATTTTAGGTCTCTCTTAAAAATATGGAAAAGATACTTTAATGTGTTTAAATTCACTGAAAAGAAACCCTTTTTAAAAATTATTTTTGAAACCCAAGATCAAGGTAGAAGCTTGAAACTAAAAGATAAATTTTTTCAGGAACAAGAACTGAAATCTGGCTTGAACAAACACTATATTTGATTAACCATGATAGTTACATCACATGCTACAATTAAACTAAAACCACATCATGAGCAATATGAGAATGAACAGAAGCAGAAATAACATACACTTCATGTGTTATCTTTTTGTCTTCAGCTTTGTCAGCTCTCCTGAAATGTTGGAGTCAAATATTGGGTCTAGGACACCAAAAGAACTGCCAGCAGTGTTTACAATCCCTGTGCAATATGCATAAGATTGTCCTTGCTTCACATCCTTTACAAACTGTAATTTGCATGATGTTAAAAGTATTTTACACTGTGACCTTTAGCATCAAGTCTCGTTGTTAGCAAATGAAAAATTATGCCATTTTGTAATGTCTAGAAATTCAACATGAACATAACAGTAATGAATCTTGTTTCAAATCACTAATTATTACAAATTTCCTTTACGTAGCCTTATCACCTGAAAGAAACAGCATAAGAATAATAAGATCATCCAGAGACTCAGTAGCCAGAGTCCACTATAAATTGGATTTCACCTATGGTATTCATTTATTTTTAATGTTGTAAGTGTTCAGTCCCTTTGTGTTATAAGGACTTCTGAATGGGTAGGAAAAGAGATTCAGTACTTGGTTAAGGTATTAGTTCTGAAATGAGCAACACCCCCATTGTATTCCGGTTACCACCCCCACCCTTATTTCTTCATCCACTTGGAAGCTGCAGTTCGTCGATTAAATAGGGCATGAAGTAGGGACAACAAACTATTTTATTATAGAAAAGACTATTCTTATAAAACTCAAGGGTACAGTATGGATTTAGTGAACATATATTCACCCATACCATAAAATATTTATTGTGTTTTATTTCTATTTTACACTTAGACTTTTACAGGCTGTAAGACACTCTACAGAATAAGCCACCTGGTGCCCAACTAGATATACAAAAAAGGCAGAAGCGGAGAGGTGACATATTAGGACTGTTTTGTCATGCTGCATGTGTCACAAGAGAGCAAGGACTGCTTTAATTACTAGTCATTTGAATTTCTGATAGATATCATGGCAAAATTGAAATCTTATTAATTTACTTTGGCAGCTTGACAACGGGCTCATTTACAATCCTTTCAGGGAATTGCAAATTTCTCATGCTTCGATTTGGGGTGAGGTGGCATTATTCATATAAGAACATGTGGTGGAATTCAGAGCTGAACATTAGAATATATTTTTAACCCATCATAAACCTAAGTCATGATTTTTAATGTTTGGAAGAAATAATACAGGGGGAGGAAAATATCAGTCATAAGCTTATAAAAATTCAAATGTGGCCCAATATTGATACTTATAACTTTTTAATCTAATTTTTTTCATTGGAATATTGTCATAAAACTATAAGAAATACTTTTGTACTGACCCCTCCCAAAAATCTTCCAAAATTCCTTTGACTAATATTTTGAGTTGTATAGTTTATTTTAAAAAACTAAGCTTTTTCAATCTTAGAATGTAAACTTCACAAACACAGGAAATTTTGCTTTCTTCAGTTTACTCCATCCACACCCCCAGTTCAGCGTCATGAGCATTTGCATTGCTGAATAACTTCTGTTTTTCAGGAGTGGGAAAGAGGTGGGGTCCAGGCCAAGTTAAAGAAAAAAAAAAGTGTACAAAGATTCAAAGATGTGTTTTGTGAATGCTTTGAGAACAATGAAGCCTTTTCATTCATAGAGGAGATTTAAAGCGTCCAAGTTGTGTTCTAGAATCTTCACACAGGCAAAATATCAAAAGAGCCTTGCGTGAATATTTATAAAGCATGGATTTTAATCTCAAGAGAAAAAATTTCAAAGCAAAAGATGTTTTCAATTTTTTTCTTTTTCAAAATGCAAATTTATTTTTTCCTGGCTTTTGTGTCCATGAATGGTTCTTTGCACAGCAGTATCTAATTCCTTTCTAAAAAGTCTTTTCTAATAATTTCATAGGAGATAAAAATAGGTAATAAATCCAAGTTTTGGGATCATTAGGAAATCAATCCATCAAACCCAAGACCAGTGGAAAAATAAGCTTGATACCTAAATACATGTTGGAACAAGATATCTGCTCTCTGATGAGAGTGTTTTCAACTTTATCACCACTCTCTCTAGTGTCTAGACACATCTTGATGTAGCTAACTGTCTGCATATGCTCTACATTATTCAAAATCGACAACCTGAAAACACCGCCAGCATAATGGGAAGAAATATACACTGGTTCATTACTTCTGATCATTTCCTCTTCTGAATCTCTGATCTCAGAGGACTGTTCAGTTAACATAGGAAGGCAAAGCTGAAGAAAACACTGACCTTTATCTTCTTAATTAGTAAATGAAAAGCAAGCACAGATGCAATTAAATAATAAGTTTTCATTACTCAGATGTTAATATTCTCACATGATTACTTGAAATATGCAAAGTTTAAATTCAATCTGCCATTTTGGTAATTTGTTGCAGGTTTATGGGTGCCTTTTATTTGATTTTATTGTACTTTGGGGTTTTTGATTTAACAGAAGTCGTTATCCAACTGCCACCTCATTTCTTTAATGCAGTAAATGCGCTGGCCTAAAGATGCAGCCCTCCTTCTTTCTCAACTACTGACACGTGCAAAGTACTTGCTGTAAGGCATCCTTTCTTCTTTTCACTGAACATTAGTTCGACTGGAGACTTCAATGCTGTGGAATACAAAAGAGTCAATTAGTTGATATTTGTATGGATATTCAATTCTTCAGCAACCCAGACCCATGACATGATTTCCCCAATATCCCACAGCAGCTGTGAATCAAAGGATGAACATGGCCTCATGAATGAGAATGAAAATTATACTTCTTTCTGATGTGAATCTGTGATAAAAACAAAAACAGAAACAAAACAACTACTATGAGGAGACTGCAAACAGAACACTAATAAAATTAAGAGTTCCTATGAGTTAAGCCAGACATTGCTCTAACTCCTTTGATGGATTGAAGCATTTTAATCCACACAGAAACCCTGTAAGAGAGAACCTATTCTGACTTCCATTCCACATAGGAGGAGAGCAAGGCACTGAAGAGTTAGGTAATTTCTCCAAGTGGACACAGTTAGTAAAACAGCATTAGGAATCTGGATTCCAACCCAGCTCTCTGGCCCCAGACCTCATGCTCTGAACCACTATGTACACTACCTTTCTATGACTGGCCTTATACAAACGTGTAATTTCTAAATGTAAGTCATACATTATCAATGTTTCCCAAACCCTACATGAGGACATATGCCTGGCTAAGTGATTTTTCTTGATTTCTGGTTTTTATTCTGATTTTTCTTGAATAAAAACTAGTTTACTTATAGTTTTTAAAACCATAAACCTAAGTTGTTCAGTTATGATTAACTTGAAAAGAATGACTTCACATGAAAAGCTAGAATATTTGGTTGTGAAAGCCACAATGAAGGCATAAATTGGCAAATTAAAATGTATGTCAGCAACATAGCCCTAAATTTTGTTCACAGATGACTTTCTTCCCTTTTTCTGAAAAAAAAAAAGAAAAAAAAAAAAGAGTCAAGCATGTTATCAGCAGCATGTCTAAGTTTAAAGCATCTCAATGCTTTTGTACCCTTTCCATTGGACTCCATTAAGTGTTGGCCTCTTCGTTGTCCGTCATTTACTTTGCTCTTGGTTCAGTTACTTAATGGGTCTGATCCTTAAACCCACAGAGTTGTAGAATGGCTTTGAGATAAATGGGGTGAAGGGCTCAGATGGTACCTGCATATAATAAATTGCTATTATCAATGTTGTTGTTTTCATTATTAATAAGGCTTCTCTCTAGAGAATATGTTGTCTGCCTGATCTGTCTTCGTTCTTGCATGTCCTGATATCTGCACCTCCCACGCCCTTCCTCTGAGGATTCTTCCCAGCTCCTTGGGGTTTGGTGGGGCTGTGGATCACGGTGCCACCCTTGCTGGCTACGAGAGTGGGCTGTGACTCGTGATGGCCCAGTTAGAGACTCACGTGGAATTCCCAGATTGGAGATGAAGCAAAGTTCTTCTTTTATTTTGAATTGAAAGGTCTAAGAATGTAACCCAAGACTCATCTAGGGTTACAGGAGCCAGATCTGTAAAGGAGCCAGAGAGGCTCTGAAGCCAGTTCATGTGCAGTTAAGCAAAGGAAAAAGATAACTGTGTCCAGCTTGACCCTTATCCTTCCAAGTACAGTAATCACTAACGCCCCTTTATGTTTGGTTTTCAGAAAACTTGCGATTGAAAAACTTCCAATGGAATATGTTATTAATTCATTCATTAGTTCTTTTTGCATTTATTTATCAGATGTTTATTAGATGTCTATCACATGTTGGGTTTAAATGGAAAATTATATATCCTGTCCTAGATATTTGTGAGAAATTGACTAGTTGGGTTTCAGAAGAATTTTTTCTAGGTATGTTTGAATTTTTAAAAGCTCTTAGTCTTTAGAGATGGTTTATGACTTTCTGAAGCAGGGCTCTGAGCCCCAATCCATGCACACTGAGGACCAAGTTACATATCCCTCATTTTTAAAAAATCTGAGTCCAAAAGTAATTTATATTATATTTTAGAATACAGGAAGTACAGGAAAGCACAAATAAAAAATAAAATAAAACCATCCATAGACCAACCACCAAGAAGTAACTCTGTTCATATATTGGTATATCTGTTTCCAGTAAGACCTCATTTTGTGAGCAAATTCATGAATCTATATGTTGAATTTATAGTGACCTATAAAGATTCTATTCACTTGTTTTCCTCTTCTGTCACAACTAAATTAGATGGCTGTTTAGGGTATACTGTGTTTCCCCAAAAATAAGACCTAGCTGGACAATCAGCTCTAATGCATCTTTTGGAGCAAAAATTAATATAAGATCTGGTCTTATATTATATTATGTTATATAAGAGCCGGTCTTATAGTAAAATAATACTGGGTTTTATATTAATTTTTGCTCCAAAAGATGCATTAGAGCTGATTGTCCGGGTAGGTCTTATTTTCAGGGAAACACAGTAATAAAGATGCTTCAACTGGATAATTAGAGCAGTATTCAGCTGTGCCTTCTCATTAGGGGCACAAGTTCTGCCTAACTGAGAACTGTCCATGGTCAATTGGTTGTGTTCAGCAGGAGATAATTATAAAAGCTGCCTGCAGCTGCCACTTGAGCAGTTAAGCACACACTGGATGGCACCTGTGAGAAATTGTCCATCCTAGTAGACCAAAGAGGAGGCAGCAGAAATCTGGTATGTCTAACCTTTGAGGTTTAACAAGAGTTCCAGCCTCCTCTCCCCATATACAAAAAAACACAAATTGATCCTTTAGTTTGCTCATGAATGAATTCCATCAGAAATCGATCCATTAGTTTTTGCATAGAATTTAAGTTTACCCAGTCGTGTTTAGATATTTTGTTAACTCCACAAGTCATTGCGGGGGAAAAAAAAAAAATGAGTTTTCCCTCCAGCTTTGGGATGGGTGGATTCTATGAGCACACATTCACCCAGACGCTCCTCAGGAGAGACCTTGCTTCCCCAGAAGCAATAAGGGCAGACGTAACTAGCCTATTTCAGGTCTGGGTCAATTAGTCATTAGAGTACACAACTTTTCCTTTCACGTGGCATCCTCAGTCCTCAAGTTCTCATCCCAAAGGATTTCCCCTAATAGTGAAATGGTTAAATAGACGACTCTACAGATGGGTCTCTGGGTTCAAATCACTGAAGCTACTATAAGCTGGGAAAATTCTCTCTTTTGTAAATATTAAAACAGCTAATATTTTAAAGCTTTTATAACAGTACCTGGCACATAATAAGTGCTCAAGCAATCGCTGTTCTCATTATCTATTTACCCAGCAACTATCAGCATGGTACTTACATGTTCAGAAATGTCTATTAAAAATAATTAAATGTTTAATAACAGAAAATATATAGAAAACTTCTGTGCTCAATACAAATCCTTTGAGCCTTATTGAAAGAAGAAGCACGAATCCCAGGAAGGCAAGCAGCAGTATCTGCAGTCCATAGAAGTTCAGGAGAAATTGGATGGGCTGTATGAGTGCATTTCCTGTGCCTGTTGCAGCACCAGCTGCTCTAGCTACTGGTGGAATGGAGACAAATATTTGGGACCTGCAGATGTTATTCAGGCCTATTGCTGGATGGATGACTTCACAGAGGAGCGACTGGCCAGCTGCAGGACCAGTTCTCTCTGGATCGTTAACACAGCCATCATGAACTGCACACAGCCCTGTCCCAAGAGGCTGAATCCAGGGAAAGCTATTGTTGAAATCAAGAAAATGATGGCAACCTACAAGGAGAGTTTAACTCTTCTAATGCTAAATGTGACTTATAATGCAGTTGAACATAATGTATATCTAATTTCAGTTCCTTCAAACTCCTTGATTTTCCATGAATACAGCATGTATAATAAAACTTTGAAGAAATTTTAAAAAAATAAAAAATAAAAGCAACCACAGTGTGTAAGACCCACATCATTCAGTTTTATCCTGGGGACACACAGCAATTTAGGTCATGGAGGATAATCTCCAGTGGAGAGCTTTAATCTTATTAGCCTGAGTATTTGTGGATTACCAGAGCAGCTGGAAATTGAGAGAAGACATCTCAGAAACAAGTTAGGGTAATGAGAGTCCCCAGTGTGCACATTAACCACCTTCAAATTCTTAGTTAACTTTTGAACTGTACTTGTGAAGGTTAAGATTCTAAGCAACTCAGAAGGAAAATGATAGCTGGAAAACTAAAAGACCTACGCATAGATTTCAGTGGCTACTCACCATAGGGGATACAGAGTTTGGAGTTCAAGACTCATCAAATTAGAAGGGCTTATTACAGGTCTTGGGCTTCCATTAAAACTCCAGAAGAAGGGCCATCCCTTAAAAGTAAAGACCTCCTCTCAATATCTAAAATATCATACTAATTGAAAGAAACCAGATGCAAAAGACTTCATATTGTATGATTTGATTTATATGAATGGTTAGAGAAAGTGGATTTATAGAGACAGAAAGCACATCTGTGGTTGTCTAAGCCTGAGGGTTAGAGTGAGGACTAACAGTAAGAAGGCACAAGAAAGATTTTGGAGGTGATAGAAATGTTCAAAAACTGGATTGTGGATAAATAAAATGTGATATATGTGTGTGTGTATATATATATACACACACACAATGGAATATTACTCAGCTTTAAAAAAGCATGCTGACACATGCTACAATTTGGATGAAACTTGATGACATTATATCAAGTGAAATAAGCCATTCACAAAGGATAAATATTATCTGATTGCACTTATATGAGGTACCTAGAGTAGTCAAATTCTTAAAGAGACAAAAAAGTAGAATGGTGGTTATCAGGGATTGAGAATGGGAGAGGGGGATAGGAGTTACTGTTTAACAGGTATAGAGTTTCAGTTTTGCAAGACATAAAGGAGTTCTGGAGATAAATAATGGTGATAGTTGCCCAACAATGTGCATGTATTTAATGTCAGTGAACTATACATTTAAAAATGGTTAAAATTGTAAATTTTATGTTGCATATTTTACCATAGTTTTTAAAAACTGAATTGTGGTTATAGTTACACAACTCTATAAATTTATCAAAAATCATTGAATTATACGCTTATAGTAGGTGAATTTTATGGTATGTATATTAAACTTAAATTAAGCTATTAAAAATACCCGGGGGATGGGGGAAAGGCCTTACCCCTAGACCAAGAGATTTGCCTTAGGACTAATCACAAAACTAAAATAAACCTAAAACCAAGATTTCCTAGGCTCAGGGTGATTCTCCAATAATAAAAATGTTAGAACAAAATTACACGCTCTTCAGAGGAAGGCAACAGAATTCAGATTGTCTCCTCATAATATCAAATATGCAATTAAAAATCACTACAAATGTGATAAATAGCAAAATTTGAGTCACAGTCAAGAGGAAAATTAGTCAACAAAAGCAGACCAACAAATGGTCCAGATATCAGAATTAGCAGAAAGAGACTTAAGAATAACTATAAAATATTTAAAGACTCTATAGGAAAAGGTGAATAAAATAGATGAGGAGACAGAGAATTTTAGGAGATCTAGGGAATTTGTAGAAAAGAACCAAATAGAAATATTGGAATTAAAAAATATAATATTTGAAAATTTATAATTCACTGGATGACATTAAAAGAAAAAAGAATTAGTGAATTTGAAGACAGGTCACTAGAAGTCATTCAACCTGAAGCACAGATAAATAAAAGATTTTTTTTTTAATTAAACAGAACCCGAATCGCCTGTGGAATAATAGTAGTCTAATACACATGAAATTGGAGTCCCAAAAGGAAAGGAGAGAAAGAATCAGCAAGACAATTATATCTGAAAAAATGAAGACCAACATTTTTCTAAATTTGATCAGAATCAGCAATGCACAGATACAGAAAGCTCAGTGAACCCCAACCAGAATAAAAGCAAATAAAACCACACCTGGTGACATCATAAAGAAACTTTTAAAAACAAAAGATGAAGAAAAAAATATTTAAAGTATACAGAATTTAAAAAGCCTCGTTCCATAAAGGGAAAAATAAAATAATTATGGCTTACTTCTCATAGGAAAGAGCAGAATACAGATGACAATGGAAAAACATCTTTAAGATGCTAAAAGAAAAAAAAAGAAAAGAAAAAAACTATGACAATCAAGAACTCTGTATTTGGCAAAAACATCTTTCAAAAATGTAGGTGAAATAAACCTATCTTCAAATAAAAAGCTGATATAATTATATGTTGCCAATGGATCTAAACTATAAGAAATTATGAAACTTTCTCAGGCTAAATAACACTAGATAAAATTTAGATCTACAGTTAGGAAAGAAGAACACTGGAAATGGAAGGCTATTTTTATTTTCTTACATTCTTAAATGTCAATTGACTGTCTAAAGCAAAAGTGACAATAATGTATTGTGATTTATTACATACCGAGAGGTTAAAATTATAAAAATAATAGAAGACATGAGAGAAAGTGCTTATGCAATTATACTACTGTGAGATTTTTACATTATATAAAAAGTGATATATTAATTCAAGTTAGAATGTAATAGTTAAGGAATCTTATTATCCTGAAAGGAATTCTTTATCATGGGTAAGCTACTACTTCAATTTAATAATGTTTTCATTAAAACCATTTAAGAAACATCATGTGAAAGTTACTTTAAAATCAACACAACTCACTGGAAAACACTACAAAATTATAATAGGGTTAAATATTTTCAAAAGAAAATTAAGATTTTTCTCTAAGTATTCAAATATTTTCTAAGTCATTCTCTCGTAGACTTGGAGAAGATTCAAAATAAATCAGGGTGATGCATTTGACTGAAAGATTTAGGCAAAAATACCACAAAATTTCAAATTTGATTATAATTCTATCATTCCCCACTTCTAGCTTTATAATGCCAGATAAATTTAAAATATAACTATTTTAAAAATCAGTATGCAAGTTTGTACTAGAGAACAAAACACTCCATAGAGAAACTACCCCCAAAAAACTGGTCACATTTTGTGGCTTTGTAATAATAAAAATAGCAAATAATTATTGAATGTGTATCATAAGTGCCAAGGATAAGAGTTAAGTACAGAGCTGATTGATCACCCTGACCTTCAAGGAACTCTTCATTTAAAATAATACCAAAAAAAAAATACACAAATAACTATAATTCAAGACAGAATGCAAAAAAAAAAAAAAAAAAAATCCAACAGGAAAACTATCAAGTTTAAAAGAGAGTGAGATCATCTCTGGTTACACAGTTAAGAAAATCTTCAGAGCATTTGCAATGGACCTCGCAGGATGAGTAGGATTTTCTTAGTGAAGAGTGTGGGGCTGAAACAATATGCTCAGAGGCACAAAAATGCAAACTATGGAATGTGTTAGGGGACAATCCAATTGTTCACTTCATCTCTATCACGATGAATTAACATAAGAGTTGTCAGAAATAAACCAGAGAGGTAAATTGGGGCATCCTCTGAAGGAATATGTAGGACACCCCAAGAATTTAGAACTTTATTCTTGTAGGTTATAAGAAGTCATTTTCCACATGCTGCTAGGAGTTGGGCATAGTAAAACTGTATTTTTGGGGAAGATGAATATGGCAGGTGGATGAGAGGCAAAAGAAACTACAATCAGAGTCCCATAAAAACATCCTGTTCACCTGGAGGTCCACAGCAGGCCAGAGATTAAACTAGGATGATATTGGAACAGAAGCCAGAGCAAATTCCTAGGAAGATCCTGCCAAGGGACTCCCAAGCCACCTAATGTCATACACTGAATGCCTTCAGGGTGGCAGTTCTACATTAGGCACTGTGTAGCATATAAAAATGAGTGACATCTGGCTATTAAATAGCAAATAAAAACATGTACAAATCACCAAAATATAAGTTAAAATGAAATAAATGCCATATAGATATTTCTCCATCTTTCGGGACATGATCTGGTACTACCTGGCCAACTGCAGCTTAACAGGGAAGATGGGAATAGCTGGAACTTGAGTATAGACATGTCCAGTAGGGTAGAAATATACTGAAAGGACAGATTCAGCTTCCAGTGGAAGAGGGGGTCCAGTTTGGCAAGAAGATTGCAGATTCCAGAAAGCACAGCCACCAATTATAGATAGGAATTCATAAGCCATCTCACTACAGAGGATCCAACACTCAGTAACACTGCAGCCCTACCTTTGGCAGAGCAGAAATAGGGGATCCAGAACACGCAAAATTCACAGAAACAAAGAGGCAGGCACAAGGGTACTAGTACATTCTGCCATCACACACGAGTCCTTCCTATTGGGCTTGGGCTCAGAGGCGAGAGCCCAATATAGGAAGGAATCAGCAGATGGCTATACAACAAGACCATGGAGAGTCCCCACATTATAGAGACTCTCAGAGTCTAGTCAGGTAAACACAAAGTTCTGAGGCACAAAGAACAAGATAGGAAACCAATCACCAAAACCGAGCTATAAAGTTGAGAACATGTATTATGATCTAACCATAAAGCCAATGAACAGAATTGAAGTCCAAAGTCAGTACCAGTCTTAGATATTCAAAGCTGAAGTAGTAAACTAGAATTATTTAAATCCTCCCCTTATTTCCGGTCAGGATCTGTCCCAGAGAGTAGGATAAATTTGAAATGGAGGTAAGAGTAAGTTGTATCGATCAGGGGAGAGGAGAGTGGCCAAGGCGGGGGAACTAGGCCTTCCCTGACCGGAATGCAAAATGCACTGCATTAACCCAGGGGAGAAGCTATGATTCTGACTGAGAGGATCAGAAAGAAGCATCATTGAACAGACAATATTGAAGTTGACTCTTTTTAACAAGAAAGATTGTCTCAAAATGAAGAAGAAATAGTAAGATTTGCCAGGATGCAGGGACAACATGAGCAAATAGGGTGGCTGGAATGTCAATGATTTGGAGGGTAGTAGAGAGGCGTGGGGTCAGAAGGACCTGGGTAACTGAGGCCCAAAGTCAATCTAAGCAATTGGGACTTTATTCTATAGGCAACAAGTGGACATTAAAGATTTCAAGGAAAAAAGTGAAAGGGTGCCATTCTGGACAATAAGCCTGACCACTGTCTCTGACCTCTACCTCTCCATCGTCTCAATTTTCAGGGTTTCAACCACAGGAATATTGACAATGCCCTCCCTGCTCCAATAGTGGATCAGATGGGATCAACCTAATGCTATTAGGTTGGTGCAAAAGTAACTGCGGTTTTTGCAATTATTTTTAACCTTTTAAACCGCTACTTTTGCACCAAGCTAATAGCCTGTGTCCCATCTCAGCCCTGCCTACCTGTTCTGATATGGAGTCTCCATTCTCCTTTTTCATTGTGGTCCCTGCAGCCACCTCTCCTCCTTCTCCTTTGTCTCAAGGTCTTGATGATTACCTATCAAGCTGATGAGTTTCCACACTTGTTTTATGGGCTTGTCTCTGCAAATGTGTGCCTGCCCTTGATGCAGCCCTTCCTTCTGCACCTTTGTATCCAATGCTCTGTATTCAGCCTTGCACACACCTGTCTGCCTAGGACTTCCCTTTGAGATAAATCCTGGGATCATGAGTGTCCCAAGATGTCATAGTGGTGATAATAAGAAGATCCTGCCAGATGCTTCTTATGTTGCCACATCATCCCATACAAAGTCAGACCTTTGATAGTCTGACTAGCCTAACAATTATCATGCTACTCATTGTCAAGTGTGCTTCATGGTTTGTATTGGGTGCCATAGGCCTCCCTGTTCAAAGCAGTAGATATAAGAAGAGAAGTTTAAGATTAAAAAGAAGAAGGTAAAAATGGAGGCTGGGAGAAAAGAAACCACAAATAAATAGACACAAAATAGGCACTATTTATCCATAAGTTTCACACAGAAAGCAAGTCATTCAGCAAAAAGTTGAGTCATACTTCTAAATGTTGCATAAGTCTCCATTGTTTTCTTTTAAAAAGTGCTTTGCATAAAGCTAAGAAAACAAATCTGTGTCATTTATCGTTAAAATAGCGAAGAAAGGGGGAAAACATTTCACAGGTAAAAAGATACCTGAAGGGGATCACAAAAATAAAAATTCAAACTCTATCTTTTTGGTTTAAATTAATATAATGCATTTGGGTAGAGAAACATTTATTAAATCCATAAGCATATCTACGGGTTTTTTAAAAATGCAAAGCATAAATTAGCACGAACATATTTGGGATAAAAATTAAGCTATGAAATTCCCATTTTATGAACCTGGTAGTTTGAATTGAAGAATTAGACTTGAGGTTATAAAATCCTCATGAGTGAGCCAGTCATACACATTGGCTCCAGAACTCAAAGTGAATAATAATACCGTGTGTCCCCCCAAAATAAGACCTAGTCAGACCATCAGCTCTAATGTGTCTTTTGGAGCAAAAATTAATATAAGACCCGGTCTTATATAATATTATGTTATATAAGACCCAGTCTTATATTATATTAAAATAAGACTGGGTCTTATATTAATTTTTGCTCCAAAAATGCATTAAAGCTGATGGTCTGGCTAGGTCTTATTTTCGGGGAAACACGGTACTTGATTTCTTCTTTTTCAAATACCTCTGGAAAGACTTTTGTCAATAGTGTGATAACATAGAAATGTGATAGTCTGCACTCTGGCTCTCTGAACAGTGAGATATTTGACTGAGAAAGAGGAAAAGTGAAATTTGGTAACATGAACAAACCCCAGGAATATACAGTAGTATTCAACTGAACTCAGATAACTCAATTCTCTACAATATTTGAAGACTTCTTTGTGGAAAATAAAGTTTTCAACTTTGACAGAGAGTTACTTTCAACTGCAATATTTTTTTTAAGCTTAAGAGCTACAATTATCATTTGGGTTTATATAATCACATTTTTCGGTAAAGCAGCAAAATCTAAATCTGGCTATCTTAAGCAAAAAGGCCATTTAAAGGAAAGACTGAGGGCTCACAGCATTGCTACAAGGCTGGTGCAAATGATCTGGAAAACAGAAGATCACCAAGGCTCCTGTGGCATCCTGGTCCAGGTCGAAAACCAGCACCCTCCAAGCTGCAGGTCACCACCACTACTACTGAGATGAATTAATCAATTCCATCTACACATTGTCAGGTCCTTTTGTTTCAAGGTCGAAACTTCCAGAGAGAGTGCCTAACTGGTCAAACTAAGTGACATGCAATTCCTTAGTGGTGAGATGTAGGAAGGGGGAGAATCCAACTCCTTTAACTTTCAAATGGGAAGGGAATTTCCACCTAGACTACATACAATTGGGGTCTTCCCAAAATGGAAAGTAGTGTGCAAACAGTAAGGAGTACTAAATATTGAACAGTGGAAACAATTTAAAAGTCTACACGTTTAGGTCCATAAATTTTTTTCCTAACACAAACCAATTATCCCTAAGAGAACTGAGAACGTTCTCACTCTACCCAAAGAGAAACACCTGAATTGAGTAATGACTGCATCCCAGCTCTTAATTCAGTATCTCCAGTTGATATACACTTTTCCCCATATCTACAACATGTAGCCTAAATATAAATATAATCACAAATAATTCACCCGATAACAAGTGAAAGAGAGGAGAAAGAAGAGATAACAGTTAAACTACTTATGTACACTTGATAGAGTAGAAAGTCAAATACAGTTGAGATTATAGTCCTCATTTTTACAAACAATCATAAAGCCATTGCTAATATTCAATGTTATCAGAAGCAACCACCCATCAGTTTTGACTTTTCTTCTCCTTGGCACATTCCACGTTCCCTTTGCTTCAGTCAGCACAGGTGGTAGGAGTTCTTTGTTTTGTTGAGTTACTGACAACTTATGAAAGGGGGAGCTGAGCCTCTAGAGGTACAGTATGTATGAAGATGCATTAATGAGGGGAGTGGTGGATGGAATAAGGAGGCTCCCAGGATCACCTGGGTTTGATCTATATTCCTCCCTGCCACCATTTAGATCCAAACTGTATTTATCTTTGATAGCCAAGACCTCTTTTAAGTTCTACAACACAGTAGTCTATTTTCTCATGATAGTCCTAGGACATGATGAGACTGAAATGGCCAAACGGCAGTGTGGCACCCGATTCTCTAGCTTCATTGTTGTATCCAAGTTGGAGGCATTCCTACCTTGAGGCTAAGGCATTTGAACCAACTACACCCAGCATACAAGAATGAGAAGTAAAAAAATTTCGAGTGATGTCATCAAAATGGCGGCATGAGGTGAGCCTCTGTAAATCTCCCCCAGAATTTACAACAAATTGAACAACTATAACTCCACATAGGATTCCTTGCACAGCAGACAGGCAAGACGAAGAGGCTCACTACTGAATTCACCTAAAGGTGGGCAAATTGCTCAAGCAGGGGAGGAGGGAAGGGAGAAGTGCAGAGACGGAGCTGCGTGGGCGCAGGACGCAGACCTAGCTCAGTGCTCCGAGCTCGCTGCTTCCCGGAACTACCGCAGCTGCGGGAGAGGGAAGAACTCGAACTGCTAGGGCTCGGCTTATGGCCCACAAGGCTGAGGGGGCAGCATATAACATGGCTGAACTCAACGCTCACGGCAGAGACCTCAGAGCAAAGATTGAGGGAAGAAGGCTGAAAATGGTGATTTAAGCCCTCACTGCCAAGCAGGGAATGGAAGCCTTAGGCACTGAGACTAGCTGCCCCCTTCCTACCCTCCCAGAGCTCACCCTGCCCCCACCTGCCTGGTGCTAGAAGCAGAACAGTAGTAGTGTCAGATCAAAAGAACAGAATATTTGCAGTTCTGAGAACTGTGGTCTGCAGACACAGATTCGTAGCCCAACTAGTTCCGGCAAAGGGGAGGGAGCTGTGGAAGCAGGACCAGTTGTGGTGGTGGTCACTGCCATTGCTCTGGGCCATCTCTCACAACCCACCTGCCCCTGTCCCCACCTATCTGGGTGGATCCCTGCAGGAGTAAACAGAACTGCTGAAACACATGGGCTCTGAATCTTGTGCAGGAAGAACTTTGGAACTTCAAAAGCTCTCTGCATCCCCACATGGACGCGGTGCCCTATGACACAGGTGAACTGTTAACAGAGGAGAAGCCCGCCTTCCAGGCAATGCCCCTATTGTGTGAGAAGCTGGAATTGTGCAAAGAAAACATAACACTACAGTGTGAGAGAGAAAAAAAGGCTGCAGTTGCTGACAAAATAAAACATTCTACCAATACATACTGAAAACAAAAGAAAGACCTCTTCCTATCAACCTGTTGCAGAACCCACTCCTATAGATGTCTAGGAAGAGAAGTAATGAATCATTAATTGCCATGAAAAACCAAGGCAACAAGACAGTTCAGAAAGAAAGTGAAAAGTCTCCAAAAAAAGGAACTTAAAGATATGAAAATATGTGACTTAAATAACAGAGAATTCAAGATTGCAGTTCTGAAAAAACTCAACGAGATGCAAGAAAACACAGAAAGGCAGTTTAATGAACTCCGAAACACAATCAAACAACAACATGAACACTTTATGAAAGAGATTGAAATTTTAAAAAAGAACCAAATAGAATTTCTGGAGATTAAGAACACAATATAAGAAATGAAGAATGAAATAGCCAGCTTAGGTAGTAGAGTTGACCAGATGGAGGAAAGAATCAGTGACATCAAAGATAGAAACCTGGAAATGGCACGGATGGAAGAAGAAAGAGACTTGAGACTTAAAAGAAATGAAAGAACTCTACAAGAACTTTCTGACTCCATCAGAAAGAGCAATATAAGAATAAAGGCATAACAGAAGGAGAAGAAAGAGAGAAGGGAATAGAGTGTATATATTCAAACAAATAGTCAATGAGAACTTCCCAAACTTGTGGAAAGAACTGGATTCTCGAATCCAAGAAGCAAATAGAACACCTAATTACCTCAACCCAACAGAAGTTCTCCAAGGCACATTGTATTGAAGCTGCCAAAAATCAGCGACAAAGAAAGAATCCTCAAGGCAGCCAGGAAAAAGAAGACGGTAACCTACATAGGAAAGCCCATTAGAATATCATCAGATTTTTCAGCAGAAACTCTACAAGCCAGGAGGGAATGGAACCAAATATTCAAACTATTGAAAGAGAGAAATTATGAGCCAAGAATAATATACCCAGCAAAGATAGCCTTTAGTTGAGAAGGAGGAATAAAGACCTTTCCAGACATACAGAAGTTGAGGGAATTTTCTAATACATGACCTGCACTACAAGAAATACTAAAGGAGGCTATTCGACCACCATCAACAGGGACAATTTGGGGCAACTCAAACATAAAAAGGGGGAGAATAAAAGCCTGAACTGGAATATGAGAATGGAGAAAGTAAGCATGCTAAAGAAAATGGAATACTTTAAATATCAAACTTTCTTTTACATAAACTTAAGGGTAACCACTCAAAAAAAATCCAGAACTGAAATATATACTATAATAAAAGAAGAAACAGAGGGAAAAATCATAGAATACCACCACACAGAAATAATAGACAACAACAAAAAGGCAAAGAAACAATGGAGACACAGTCTTACCAGAAAACTAAAGATAGAATGATAGGAAATCCTCACATATCAATAATCACCCTAAATGTAAATGGACTGAACTCACCAATAAAAGGCACAGAGTAGCAGATAGGATCAAAAAACTAAACCCAACCATATGCTGTCTCCAAGAGATATATCTCAGCTACAAGGACAAGCATAGACTCAGAGTGAAAGGGTGGAAATTGACATTCCAAGCAAATGGTATCCAGAGAAAATCAGGTGTAGCTATACTGATATCAGATGAAACAGACTTCATGGTGAAAAAGGTAATAAGAGACAAAGATGGACATTTTATAATGGTAAAGGGGACTATATAACAAGAAGACATAACAGTCATCAATATGTATGCCCCCAATCAGGGAGCACCAAAATATACCAAGCAACGACTAACAAAACTAAAGGGAGAAATTGACCAAAACACAATTATACTAGGGGACCTAAATACATCATTGACAGCTATGGATAGATCATACAAACAGAAAATAAATAACAAAATAGCAGCCCTAAATGACACAGTAGATGAAATGGACATAATTGACATTTAGAGAGCACTTCATCCTAAAACATCACACTATACATTTTTTTCTAGTGTACATGGAACATTCTCAAAGATAGACCATATATCGGGACATAAATCTAGCCTCAGCAAATTTAAGAAGATTTAAATCATACCAAGCATATTCTCTGATCACAAGGCTTTGAAATTGAATATCAACTGAAAAAAGAAAGCAGGAAAAACCACAAATACATGGAGATTAAACAACATACTTTTAAAGAACGACAGGTCAAAGAAGAAATTAGAGGAGAGATCAAAAGATACAAAGAAACAAATGACAATGAAAATATATCCTACCAAAATTTTTGGGATGCAGCGAAAGCAGTTTTAAGAGGAAAATTTATATCATTACAGGCCTATCTCAAGAAACAAGAAAAATCCCAAATAAATAACCTCACGTTACACCTTAAAGAACTAGAAAAAGAAGAACAAATGAAACCCAAGGTCAGCAGAAGAAAGGAAACAATAAAAATCAGAGCAGAACTAAATGAAATAGAGAACAAAAAGACAATAGAAAAAATTAATGTGACAAAGAGCTGGTTCTTTGAAAAGATTAATAAAATTGACAAACCCTTGGCTAGACTCACTAAGATAAAGACAGAAGACACTAATAAACAAAATCAGAAATGAAAAGGGGAAGTTACAATGGATGCCACAGAAATACAAAAGATCATCCAAGAATACTATGAAGGACTATATGCCATCAAATTCAATAACCTAGAAGAAATGGACAAATTCTCAGAAACATATGGCCTTCTTGGGCTGAACCATGAAGAACTGGAAAATCTAAATAGACCGATCACCAATAACGAAATTGAATCAGTCATCCAAACCTTCAAAGAGGATCTAACATTAATCCTGCTTAAACTCTTCCAAAAAATTGAAGAAGAGACAGTACTCCCTAACTCATTTTATGAGGCCAACATTACCCTGATACCAAAACCTGGTAAGGACAACGCAAAAAACCTACAGACCAATATCTCTGATGAATACAGATGCAAAAATCCTAAACAAAATTCTAGCAAATCGAATGCAACAATGCATTAAAAAGATTATTTATCACGACCAAGTGGGGTTCATCCCAGGGGCACAAGGTTGGTTCAACATAAGCAAATCCATCAATGTGATACATCACATAAACAAAATAAAGGACAAAAATCATATGATTATGTCAATTGATGCAGAAAAAGCATTTGACAAGATACAACATCCATTTATGACTAAAATGCTTAATAAAATAGGCGTAGAAGGAAAATACCTTAACATAATAAAGGCTATATATGACAAAACCTCAGCTAATCTCATAATTAATGGTGAAAAATTTAAACCCTTTGCTCTACATTCAGGAACACGTCAGGGCTGTCCCCTATCACCTCTGCTTTTCAACATAGTGTTGGAAGTCCTTGCCAGAGCAATCAGGCAAGAGAAAGAAATAAAAGGCATCCAAATTGCGAATGAAGAAGTTAAATTGTCACTCTTTGCAGATGACATAATGCTATATATAGAAAACCCTAAAGACTCCACCAAAAAGCTATTAGAAACAATCAACGAATACAGTAAAGTTGCCAACTACAAAGTCAACATACAAAATTCCATTGCATTCCTGTATACTAACAACGAAATCTCAGAAAAAGAAATAAAAAAAAATAATAAAAAAAATAAAAAAACAATTCCTTTTGCAATTGCTGCAAAAAGAATAAAATACCTAGGAATAAACTTAACCAAGGATGTGAAAGAACTATATGCTGAAAACTATAAGACATTTTTTAAAGAAATTGAAGACACAAAGAAATGGAAAGACATTCTGTGCTCATGGATTGAAAGAATCAACATAGTTAAAATGGCCTTATTACCCAAAGCAATATACAGATTTAATGCAATCCCTATCAAAATCCCAATGGCATTTTTAAAAAGAAATACAAGAAAAAAATCATCAGATTTGTTTGGAACCACAAAAGACCCCGAATAGCCAAAGCAATCTTAAGGAAAAAGAACAATGCTGGAGGTATCACACTCCCTGACTTTAGTTTGTACTACAGGGCAACAATAATCAAAACAGCATGGTATTGGCAGAAAAACAGACACATAGACCAATGGAATAGAATTGAGAACCCAGAAATAAACCCACATAAATATGGACAGATAATTTTTGACAAAGAAGCAAAAAACGTACAATAGAGAAAAGACAGCCTCTTCAATAAATGGTGCTGGGAGAATTGGAAAGCCATGTGCAAAAGAATGAAACTGGACTGCTATCTGTCACCATGTACCAAAATTAATTCAAAATGGATCAAAGACTTAAGCATAAGACCTGAAACAATAAACTGCATAGAAGAAAACACAGGTACTAAACTTATGGACCTTGGGTTCAAAGAGCATTTTATGAATTTGACTCCAAAGGCAAGGGAAGTAAAAGCTAAAATTAATGAATGGGACTATATCAAACTTAAAAGCTTTTGCACAGCAAAAGAAACCGTCGACAAAATAAAGAGGCAACCAACTGAATGGGAGAAAATTTTTGCAAACAGTGCCTCCGATAAGGGGCTAATATCCAAAATATACAAGGAACTCATGCAACTCAAAAACAAAAAAACAAACAATCCAATTGAAAAATGGGCAGAGGACCTAAAGAGACGTTTCTCCAAAGAGGACATACAAATGGCAAATAGACATATGTAAAAATGCTCAACATCACTAATCATCAGAGAAATGAAAATAAAACCACAGTGAGATATCACCTCACCCCAGTCAGAATGGTTGTCATCAACAAGACAATAGTAACAAGTGTTGGAGAGGCTATGGAGAAAAAGGAACCCTCATACACTGTTGGTGGGAATGCAGACTGGTGCAGCCATTATGGAAGACAGTGTGGAGGTTCCTCAAAAAATTACGAATAGAATTACCACATGACCCAGCAATCCCTCTCCTGGGTATCTACCCCAAAAATCTGAAAACAGTTATACATAAAGACATTGTGTGCGTCAATGTTCATTGCAGCTTTATTTACGTTGTCAAGAGATGGAAACAACAAAAATGTCCTTTGATAGATAAATGGATAAAGAAGTTGTGGTATATATGCACAATGTAATACTGTTTGGTGGTAAGAAAAGATGAAATAGCACCATTTGTGACAATTTGGATGGATCTGGAGATTATAATGCTAAGCGAAATAAGTCAGACAGAAAAAGCAGAGAACCATATGATTTCACTGATATGTGGTATGTAAACCAAAAACAACAAAAGAACAAGACAAACAAATGAGAAACAAAAACTCATAGACACAGACAATAGTTTAGTGGTTACCAGAGGGTAAGGGGATGGGGGGTGGGAGATGAGGGTAAGGGGGATCAAATATATGGTGATGGAAGGAGAACTGACTCTGGGTGGTGAACACACAATGGGATTTATAGATGATGTAATACAGAATTGTACACCTGAAATCTATGAAACTTTACAAAAATTGTCACCCCAATAAACTTTAATTTTAAAAAATGCAAGCAGATTATTAGGAGTAATTGTTCCTTAATTTGCATACCCTAATTATCAATTATCTCTATCAAAAATCTCTTTGGTTCAGACCACTTCTATTATCATGCTGATCCTATGGACAATTACGGAAATCATGGCCATTTTGTCTGTGATAGTTAAGTGGAGCTATTTGGCCTCTGCTACCTCTGGGTCCTCCAGTAAACTCTAAAATCAGGTAGCCCATTTCTACTATGTGGGATCCTACCAGAATCCCTAGTTTTGAGAAAACAGCTCCTTCCAGAAACGATGTTTTCTTTACAAATGTATGTCTGAAGAACCTGTCAAAGGGAGTGGATTGTAAGACAATTTAGGATAGAGTTAGACAAGATATTCATGAGGGATCTCATTCTATATTTCCCAAGTATAAAATAATCCATTCCTTTATTCTACACAAAGAAATGTTTTTATCTGGCCCAATATTTTTGTGGGCTAGGGTTGAAACCAGGTTTGGGTTTATCAGCCAAATAAATTATTGGAACATGCAGCTACCCAGCCTTGCTCTGAGAGTAACACATCTGGTAAGCACATCAATATTGAAAAATTTGACCAGATATATGATTATATTCCTCCCTATCAGTGAAGCACCATCAGTCTTTCCTATACATACTCCACAGATATTTTCCCATAAGTTTTGCAAAGCCTTGGAATTCTTACCATGTATAAACCTTTTCTTCCAAGGAGTGACTTTGTAATTTGTGCTCAAGTCATGTTGAGATTTAACTCCAGTTATTTCTCTGAGCAAAGTATAAAATAAAGCAGGTGGGGAATTTAGAGAATAGGCGTCTTCTTTCAAGAGATCTTTTTCTTGAGTCAAAAGAAGACAAGAGTCTTGAAGCAGGAGAACAGTCTCTCTAGAGCAGGGAAACAGAGGGTAAGGATTTGGGTTACTGAGACCTGAGTCCTCTCATGGACCCCATCCCGATGCCCAGGGGCCTACTCTTTTCTGATGGATGAGTACATTTCCGTGGAAATGACATACAGAGTGAAAAATTTATTTAATTTATGTTATTTGGCACCTTGGATCAAAATCTGCTTCTGAGTTTTGGCTATTTCAGCCTTGTAGCAGCAAGATAATAAAATTTTTCATCACGGTTACGCACCATTCCTGACTTTCATTCCAAGGCTTTAACTGAGAATTGGAGATTTGAGCTTATTTACTCTCAGGCTTTACGCCATTCAATCTTATCAGAAGCAGCCACCCATCAATTTTTCTTATCTTTGATGCTCTTTTTATGGTGGTGACAACATGGTCTGCCAGAACCCTGTCCTCAATGGATCCTCAATCACAGATATCCATAGGCAACCATTTCATTCACTATCTTATCACTGTGAGCCATGAATGATCAGATTACCATCCCAGAAAAATAATAGGACATTCAAATCCTTGTGCACTATCTCAGATTGAAAACCAGTCTCTAATTCCCCATATTTTCTTTGTCTGTTACTTAAATCTCCACTTCCTCATACGAATTTCTAAACAATTTAGTTAAAATACTGTGTAGATTCAAATCCTTGCTCTGCCATTTGTCAGCTATGTGAATTCAAGCAAGGTCTCTGCACTTCAAATTTCCTCATCTGGGAATCAGGACAGTTGGTGCCTATCTCAATGGCTGTCATGAGGATGCAGGAGTTACTACGTATACATACTTTAGAACAGTGCTTGGCATATTAAATGTGCTCAATAATTATTGGGTCATTGCTATAAAAACAATAGTAATTATTGTGGGAAAAAGGAGGGGTTCTATAAATAAGACAGTCCAGTTTAGTGGGTGATTAAACTAATTCGTGAGCACTCAGTAGGTGTTAAGCACAAAGCTAGGTATTTCCCTGCATTACCTCCAGGAATTCTCACAAACTTATGGCTGAATATTATAAATATTCCAATTTACAGTTAAAGAAATTGAGGTTCAGAAAGGCTAAGGGATGTACTTACCTCTACCCTGCCGGATGCAAGTGATGAAGCCTGATGGATTTTCAAAGTCTATACTCTTAATTACCCACTACACCGGACTGTCTTATGTATAGAGTAAAACAGATGTTGACAGTTCTAAAATTTGTGGCAAATATATACAAGGGTTTTTTGTTTTAGTTTTTTGTCCTTTATACCTAATATTCATAATTCATCACGTTCATTATTATTTAAAGTATTTAATTACTGGGAAAGCACCTGCAGTCTTACAGAATAATTCCTAACTTCATGGAAGGGCATTCACTTATTGGGACTTCTTATTTGTGGCATTAACGTTTTTTTCCTTCTTTGAAGATTTAATGTCAACAGACACAGAAAGAATGACAATTCAGAAAGAACCTTAGGATGGCTATAGTTATATTTCTGAAGGGTATTTTTTTTTTTAACTTTTCTATCTTTTTCCTAACAGGACTGATCACTTCATCAAAAACTGTAGCATTTAAATCTCTCCTCTCGTCTTTGCAATCACTCAGCCCCTTCACAAATAGGTCGTACTCAGAGAAGCTGAGCCCTTGCATTTGTGCGTGAGCCTGACTGCAGTCTCTTTGAGGACAGAACCATTTCTCATTAGAGCTTAACTACCAATGCATGTCTAATCCCATCTGAGCATCTGTTTCTCAGAGGACCTGAAATGATAGTTTGCCTAATTGTCTCTGGTCCAAATACAGTTATCAGATGCATATTCTTAAAAAAAAATATTGTCATTATATTGCTCTCCTGTTTGAAGTACTTCAGTGGCCACCCTTCATTTAAATGAAAACCTTTCCACTTGATTTCCAGTGGCCTGGAAATCAAAGGGTAATTATCATTATCCTTTACATAGTCCGTTTTACTAGGAGCACTCCCACGCCCTCCTCCCTCAAGCCCCATCAGTCTCCTCGATGTCCTTCAAACACGCGAACCTCTTTCGTGCCTTCAATTGTTCATGTTGTTCCCATCTCTGAAAATGCTGTTTCATTTCATTGAACTTATTTGAGGCTAATTTTTAAAGAATCGATGCTGGAATTGCCTACCCAGACATTTAATATTTAAAAATTATATCTAGATACTACTGGCATATTCATTTATGAAGTAATGTATGTAATTTTCAGAAGACAAACTAAGGTAATATTTACTTCCAGTATTCATTTAACCAGTATGTATTTACTCGGGACATATTTACTCAATAGACAATAAACACTGTGGTAAACACAAAGAATCTATAATTCCTGTTTTCAAAGTGTGATGGTTAGTTTTGTCAGTGGGCTGGGCTACGGTGCCCAGTTGCTTGGTCAAACACCAGTTCAGATGTTGCTGGGAAGGTGTTTTTTAGATGTGATTAACATTTATAATCAGTTGACATTACATAAAGCAGATTACCCTTCAGAATGTGACTGAGTCTCTTGCCATGTTCGAAGGCCTTAAGAACAGTAATGGAAGGGAAGAAGAAGGAATTCTGCCTCAAGATTGCAGCATAGAAATTCTGCCTGCATTTTCAGTCTGTTGGTCTGCCCCAGATTTCAGATGCGAGATTTCATCAAATCTCACCTGAATTTTCAGCCACCCAGCCTGCCCCACAGATTTCAGACTTGGTAACTCCCACAATTCTTTGTAATCAGCCCCTCAAAGTAAATCTCTATTTGTAAATTATACTATTCTGTTTCTCTAGAAAGCCTTGACTAATGTACAAGGGTTTTTCTTTCTGCTGTAGAGATGAAACCTTAGAAAGGTAAATGACAGTACAAGACAACAATATGTTGCCAAAATAAAGCATTAAAGTGTACCGTGTTCCCCCCAAAATAAGATCTAGCTGGACCATCAGTTCTAATGAGTCTTTTGGAGCAAAAATTAATATAAGACCCGGTATTATATTATATTATATTATATTATATTATATTATTTACATTATAATATAAAATATTATATTATTTACATCATATTATTAAAATTATAATAATATTATATTTATATATTATTATATTTATATATAATAATATTATATTGTTATATTAATTACATTATATTATATTGTATTATATGACCTGGTCTTATATTAAAATAAGACCGGGTCTTATATTAATTTTTGCTCCAAAAGACACATTAGAGCTGATGGTCTGGCTAGGTCTTATTTTCAGGGAAACATGGTATCTGTCATATTTTTGCTACAGACACTACATGCTCAAGTATTCCAAAATAAGATAAATCGAAATGGACTACTAATCTCAGTGAAAGCCCACTCACTCAATCACTTCGGTGTTTAAACTTGAAACAAATTAAAATTATAAAACTAATTTGTTAATATTCCAAATCCACCTTTTTAAAAAGCATATCCTACATTTGGTCTATTTTGGCTTTTGATAAAGTATGTTTCTGCTGAGATAGAAGAAAAGAGAAAGCATGACATAGTTAAACCCAGGTAAAACTAATCTTGTAAGTTGATAAAACAAAACAAAAAACTGCTTCATAAAAATTTTCTCGTTAAAGTGTCTTGGGAATACCCTAGTTGGAATTGAAAGATCCCAATTTAAAACAGGACAGAAAACTGTGATTTTCCAACTTACAAAAACAAAAAAAAAATCCCAAGCTAAATTGTGTAATTTGCTTCATTAGAGAGGCAATTTTATTTTAACATCACATTTTTTTAAAAGACTAATTTGTTTCATTTACCCTACTTTTTGCCACACCCACACCTTCTTATGCAAAACTTTTCTAAATTTGGCAAAGTCAGGTTTACCTCCCTTTTCATTGCAGCTGACATTTTTGATGTTGTGGTTGTTCAATCATAATCAATTGATGGGATACACAATCCAGAATAAAGAATTAATAATAAAGCAAACATTTCTGTACAAAAAGCCTTAATGTCTGAAAAAGGGCTGTTATTCAAATTATGCAAAGAACACTTAAAACTCAACAATAAGAAAACAAACAACCCAATATAAAAATGGGCAATAAAGCTAAACAGACATCTCCCCAAACAAAATATACAGATGGCAAACAAGCCTACAAAAAGATGCTCTGCATTATATATCACAAGGAAAATGCAAATTTAAAAAAACAGTGAGATACCACTACACATCCTGCACCACATACTGGCAAGGATGTGAAACAACAGCAACTCTTATTCATCGCTGGTGGGACTATAACTTGGTACAGCCACTTTGGAAGACAGTTTGGTAGTGTTTTATGAAAGTAACACAAATTACCGTTCAATCTAGCAATCATACCAATTGGCAGCTACCCAAATAAATTGAAAACATAGCCACACAAAACCTACACACAGATGTTCATAGCAGCTTTATTTATATTTGCCAAAACTTGGAAGCAACTAAGAGTCCTTCAGTAGGCGAATGGAAAAATAAATGGTGGTATATCCAGACAATGGCATATTATTCAGTGCTTGAAAAGAAATGAGCTATCAAGCCCTGAAAAGACATAAAGGAAACGTAAATATACAAAGTGAAGAAAGTCAACCTGAAAAGGCTGCATACTGTATGATTCCAACTATATGACATCTGGAAAAGGCAAAACTATGGAGACAGTAAAAAGATCAGCGACTGCCAAGGGTTGGCGGAAGGGAGGGATGAGTAGGCAGAGCATGGAGATTTTAGGGAAGCGAAACCGTTCTGTGTGATACTACAATGAGAATACATGCACTATACATTTGCAAAATGTATCTAAAGACACCTTCACAAAAGCATCCAGAATGATGCTTTGACCACACATCTGGGCACTGTGGCCCAAACAAGTTGACACATAAAATTAACCACCATATCTCCTTCTAACCTAGGTCTTGAGCAATCGCGTCCCTTTCTTTCATTGAAGTTTCCCTCAGCTCAGTGCTGTCACGCAAGTTTTTGTGGACACCCACCCCTTCCTGAGAGAAAGGATGATAGTACCTGTGTTTCTAGGGAAAAAATTCCTTTTGCCATTAAGAAAAATGTAATGCAGCTGTAAGGGCAAATGCTTATTTGTTGAAGGGCACACTTAGAGTTCAAAGAGTTTTCCACCTGGTGAAACAACAGATTCTGTTTTAGTAGCAATTCACAAGGCAATCCCCTTCTTCTGTATCTTGAGCCCTGAAAGCAAATGCCACTTAGTAATAACCTTTCTTTTTCACCAGAATATCCCTTTAAAAAGCCTCTAGGTTTTAGGAGTCAAGTTGGCTGATTCAACCCACTTAGAAAATAAGCAGTTTTTCTTGAGATAAGTGTAACTATTTATCTTACAAACCAGTGGACTTTGAGAGTCAAGAGAGTTTTAAAAATAATTAAGAGGTGTTAATTGGTCCATAGACTTCAAAAAGGGAATGAGGAAATAGAATTGTCCAAAGTTTAGTTGCCAGTGCTGTCTGAAATGTAAATGTTGGTTGACATTGAGCTGTGTATCTGAAAGGAATGCAGGCTGTTTTGTGCCTGCCTGAGCAGGCTGGCCCATGAATACTGGGTGTCTGTGAAAATCTGACTACAGCCCGCAAGCCCCATAAAAGGGGGAGATAATGGCCTTCTCCCTAGAAGAGCATTCTCCCTAGGCAGCAGGATACATGTCCACTTGGTACTTCTACCATTACATCTACTAAGACTTGCTCAAAGAAATGCCATCTTCCCCTCCCCTTGCAAAAATAAAGGCAGTTTCTTCAGTACTTGCAGACTTTTGGAAGCCATCTCCATCATCAGTGTTCACCAAAGCCTCTTTGGACAGGTGAGAAAGGATGACCTTGATCTTTCTTCTTTAGCCAGGGATCCTTTCCTTTCTTCTCCACTGGGCATCAGAAAAACAAGAGGCATAAGAGGAGGCATCAGGACTTTACCCATATTTTTTTTAGTCCATATTGTCTCATTTAGAGAGAAAAGAATCTGCTTCAAGGGCCCACTTCTAGACTTTGAAAAAACCAATTAGATGTAATTCATATAAAAAAGGTAAAATTCTTAGTCCATTTCAAAACTACAATTATGCAATGCATCCATTCATTCAATAGATATTTGTTGAGCAACAGTGTCCCAGGAACTGACAGAGGAATAAGCAAAGCAGACAAAGATTTCTGACATCATGGAATGTAGGTGGAGAATGTATTGACGACAGTTCATGTGAACAAAGATTCAGTGGTTTTACTTGATCTCTTATGAACAAGTCTGACATGGCTGCTCCCCAAAAATAAAAATACAAACTAAGACTGCATTAGAAAAAACATATTGTCCCAACCGAGAGAGATAACAATTTCTCTATATATTCTTTGGTAACCTTCCTATTTTGTTTGGTTCTGAGAATATTTTAAGAGATCTTGATGAAGAACAGAACCTATAAAAATATACTGAAGAATCGAATTGAGGTAACATGGAACATCTAGAGAGCATCAATAAGCCAAAGTTATAGGGCAGTATATTTTGGTTTGATATGAGAAAGAGGCTCATGAAATTGCCTAGAAAATTATGACCAAGGTGGCTCCATCAATAAATATATGTGCCTCTGAAGAATAGATCATTTGTTGTATGGGATGATGAAAGTTTGTTTTTAGACATTAAATTTTAAATCCCAACAGGATATCTTGGTGGAAATGCCCAATCAGTTGTGAGATAGGCATCGGGAGCTTGATACCAATGTCAGAGAGACAGATTTCGAAATTACCCACATAGAGGAGCGTGAGAGAAGCAATGAGGGGAGGTGAGTGCTCTGGGCTCATCTTTCTTCAACAAATATTTAAAATAACCCCAGAGAGCTGTGACATCCAAAAAGAAAAAGGTTACACTCTCCTGAACTGGAGGGCATGGGGGACAATAGGACACTTGAACGCCCTCAAAAGGAAGCCACCTCTCAGTCCAACAAAGAGGCTAAATTTAGAGCAGTCTTTGTGGCTTCATTACTAAGGTTAGAGAGTTACCGAATCACTTTTTTTTTGGCAAGAGGGTAATACATAATGAAGCTGAGACACTGAAAACTGAAGAAAATGTATGTTATCTATACACTGAGAAAACAAAATCTTTAGGGAATACCAAAAGAGCAAATGCTGCCAACTTAGTCTTACTTAGCAATACTGCCAACTCAGCTGGGAAAAGAATGAATAGGAGGCAGTGCCTCAAGGTTGTTCCGTGACACCCTTATATTGCAAATATTACCCAATGTTGACAGAAACAAGCTCACACTATGAGAAGCCACAGCCCTCCGTGAATGACTAGAGAGAATGGGAGAAAGGGGAGAAATAAAAGTAACACTGGCACCTTTATAACAAAGGTAAGACCTTTGGGATATGGGACTCAGACACATTATAAC
Organism: Rhinolophus sinicus; assembly: GCF_057876585.1. Lineage (NCBI taxonomy): Eukaryota > Metazoa > Chordata > Mammalia > Chiroptera > Rhinolophidae > Rhinolophus > Rhinolophus sinicus. The sequence goes on along the minus strand of NC_142502.1, from coordinate 29,695,489 downwards.
AGGGCGATGTAAGTTAAATTCCAGAATGGCCTGGTGCTAATGGTATATTGTCAGAACTCATTAGCCAAAAACCGCTGGGTGTAATAGAGAATGCTGCAGCACGGGATGTTCAATGCAACCTACGGGAGATGAACATTAGAAGGCAGGGATGAAGCAATAAAAAGGTAGGACTAGAAATGAAGGGACAAGATGACAGGCCAAGGAGTCTGGGCTCCCCCCTGAAGATAATGGGATTTATCAGAAATTTGTCAGGAAGGGGAACAACAGATTTCTATTTAGGTTGGAAAAGGGGACACCAGTGGAGGTGCACACAACTGCCTGGTGTAGGCCAGAGACCCGCAGAGGGAGGCCAGTGGCAGGTTTTTGCAATAAGGTGGTCAAGGGCTGCACGGGACTTGTACTAAGGACACCACTGGGGAAGAAGGGTGGGGCGGGAAGAAAGATTTTGACCACGGTTTTTTAGTAGAATCATGGACTTTAGAAAGCAGTTCTCTAACAGTCAACTTTTTAGCCAGAATCCTTCTTCTTCCCTCAGGCCTTTTTATAAATCATTCAGTCCATCAGGCAATACAACATTCTTGGCGGAGAGGAGGAAGGGTTTATATAAGCAATACCACCTCACTTTGCAAAATAAAATTAGAAACACTCCAGGGCTGTTTGTAGAGCTTAAGAAAAGGTGCTGCAAATGCATGGGTTCCTGATGCTGTCATCCTCCATTCCCTCTTCCTTTTGAGAGTCTCTTTTGTCATGTCTGCAACACATGGGTGGCAAAAGATGTGGATTCTACATTTAAGCTCTGATTATAACCAAACAAAGCTCTTTCCATGCTTCCTCTTAACACTGCCAAGAACACTATAACAACTGCAATTCAAAAAGGAAAGCTCGAGAGAGACACCAGATCTTCTAAGCTCAGCCATTGTAGCAAGCCTTCAGGTCATATCACAAGTGTACTGGATAACTCAGATTAGCATTCGAACACAGACAGACGTGAGTTAAGTTCAAATGCTCACTCTCCTACAGAATCATATGACCTCAGCCAGGTCCTCAAAGGCTCTAAGTCAGTAATGTCTGACTCAAAGGGGAGTAGAAACAGTTTAGACATAACATTTGAAAAGCAACTAATACCAGATGGGCATATATATCAGTTATTAATAATAACGTAATTTGGCTGCTAGCAAAAGAGACCCAACTCCAGTGGATGAACCACAGAAGGGTTTATTCTCCTACAGAAAAGAAGTCCAGAGGTAGGCAGTCCAGGGCTGGTATGTCACCTCTAGAAGTCTTCAGGGGCCCAGACACCTCCTATTTTTAATCCTGAAAGTCACCTCATGGTGAAGATGGCTGCTGGAAACAATAGGGGAAGAATTCATCCCTCCCTTCTAGGGAGACTTCCCAGAAGTAATTTACATTTACATCTCACTGATCAGAACTTACAACCATACCTAACTGCAAGTAGAGTGGGAAAATCTAGTTTTTCAGTTAGGCACCCTGCCCTAGGTTCTTTCACAAAAAAGTGAGAATTGACATTTGATAGGTAATTAGCACTGTGTCTGCTACAACTTATTAAATGTTAGTCCCCTTCTCTTTCAATATAAAAACATTTAACATAGAATTTAATATCACATCCTTTGTTTTTATTCATCAGTGGCACAATAAATGGCCAAATGAAGAATATTCCTGCATCTTTTAAGACATTATTGATATATCATCCAAATGTTCAGTTTTCTTTGACTTAGGCAGTAGATTAGTTCCAGAACAAAAGTCCATCTCTACTGATTAAAAGAGATTTGGTTCATTTTTCCTTTTATCAAATGAGAGCTGTATCTCTTCTATTGTTGTATTTTGCTTTGGCTTGCCATTTTGCATTCAATTTTAATACAAACCTCAGTCTAAATTCCAGATACAGTCATCTCTAATCATTTTCTTAATTGGCTCTTTTACTTGTCCTCTTATTTTAATGATTCTTAGAGCATTTGCACTTCAGATTCTTTTGAAAGCTTAAGGAGGTTGAAATAAACAAATCCAAAGATTGAGTACTTGTTCAGGATATTTCTTTGATTATTCTTCAGCTCCAGTGCTTAAATAATTAAGAGATAGTTGAAAAATTTAGCTTCCAAGGCACTATGTAAAAAGGATTACCATTAAACTAATGCCAATGATCTCTTACTATCTGGGAATACAATAGAAGTTTTCATTCATTTCAAATATGATGCCACTGAATAGGCAACAAACGACTGAAATCCATTCTAAGGAACATTAAAGCCTTACACAAATTTCCAGAAGTAGAATTGGTTATGGCCAAGTGCTTTTAAGGAACTAAATCTAACATGACAGGAAACAGGAATTGCTATACTACTGCATTTAATAAAATAGACATTTGAGAGAGGAAAAAAATCACAAGAGAATTGGAAAAACTCTTAAGATAAAAAGCAGAATGTGACCTATGATGCTATTTAGCGGGCAAAATGCTGAAAAGTTAACAGTTAACGATTACTCAATGGTTATGGCTTTAAAAAAAAGCATGATAGTAAAATTCATCTGGTTAAAACAAGTGAAGACATTTCTTTTTTTCTTTTCTCAGAGGCTCACTGTCAGAGAGAGCATATTAAGAGGTGAAAGAACAAGCTGAGGCAAAAAAATGAGTTCTGATCATCTTCAACTAGAAAGAAAGCCTATTTTTAAAAATGAATCTGCTGTCTTTTCTCTTCACCTCGTGTACCTGACCTGATTTCCCATGACACACTCCAGCACCCTGTCCTCTCTGGATTGACCTTTGATTCCTCACAGACTCAGAGCTGTGCTGCGTACATCTTCAATATGCCATGCACAGCCCTGCCTTCACGTCTTCCCTCATCATCTTCCGTCCTTAGGAAAGTTTCCGTATGGCTATATATTAACCATCCTTTCAAAACCTGCTAAAGCCCTATGTTTTCTTAAGTTGCTGTTCTCGTTATAATCTTTTTTCTTAATTGTCCTGTACTCAGGCTCTGACATACAATGCAGAATAAGTACAGACTAAACACATTTGAGGTTCTTTTACATATGTTGGTTTTATAACTAGAGGGGAAGTCACCTGGACTGGAAACCACATTCCATATCCAGATGACCTAACTGTGCCTGATGCAAAGCTGAGTACAGACAGTGGCAGCTTTAGAGAAGGCAACCTAGAACCTACTGCCTGCACGTATGTTTTTCCCCTTTTCTCTTTGTACACCATTTACTACATGCAATTATTAATTCTCTCCCAGGAACAATTAACCATTCGCACCAGACTATTTTTTGATGTTCTTGGTGGTTGTCCTCTTTGAGCCCTGAAGCAGCAGGAAAAAGAAAGAAGTGAGTTGAAGGGTTTGAATTTCAAAGACTACATTGGCTTTGCTTTAAAGGTTTTTGCCCTTTGACATCCTCAAAAGGATCTTCTGCCGAACCCTGTGGGATTCTAACAACCACATGGCCATTTTATTTGGTATTTGCCAGGAAGTCTAGGGATCCAATGCATGTCATGCCCTTTTTTTCCTTATATCATTCAACAAATATTTATTGAGCATCCTCTGTATCTCTAAGGAATGACCCTACGTACTGGGAATACAGCATTAATTAACATAGTCAGCCCCCTATAGTGGGTTGAACAGTGGCCCTCCAAATGTATACCTGTAGCATGTAAATTCAACCTATTTGGGAAAAGGGTCTTTGCAGAGGTAATCAAGTAAAGGATCTGACCTCAGGATTAGATCATCTGCATTAGGATGGACACTAAATCCAAGGATGTGCTCAGAAGAGAAGAGGAAATAGAAAGACAGACACTGAGGAAAACACTGGGGAGAAGGCTACCGGAAGACAGAGGCGGAGATTGGAGGGATGAGCGGGGGAGCCATGCAATGCCACAGACTGCCAGCAGCCCCCACAGGCTGGAAGAGGCAAGGATGCCCCCTGGGGCCTTCAGAGGGAACGCAGCAGCACCAAGACCTTGACTTCAGACTTCTGGCTCCAGAGCTGTGCTAGAATACATTCTGGTGTTCAAAGCCACCAAGTGTGTGATAGTTTGTTTTAGCAGCCCTAGAATACTATTACATCCTCTCATGGAACTTATCATCATAGTGAAGAGAAAATACCCAACAAGAAAGTGTAATATTGTGAGTGGTAAGTGCATTAAGAAAACAAAACAAGACAATATGAAAGAGTGTCATTAAGAACTACTTTAGATTAGAGGGTGTGGAAGACTATTGAATCTCTTCCAGGATTTCCTGTGAAATACTATTTGGGGAAAAAATTATTATGTCCAAATTCATTAACTCATTAAGCAACCTTTCCACATGCACATTAAAGATTATTTTCTTCTGATCATTTTAAGATGTTGGTGAGATGGTAGCATTTCCAGAGATCTGGTCTAGGGTGTCACTGACACATTCCTAATGACCTAGAAGAGACAGTACAAATTATCCTGAATTACAGCCATAGCATAGAACTTAAGACTAAAATAAAGTTGTGAAATAAATCACTTATCCAGGAAATAGATAACAAACGTCCTCACAATTTAACAGCATCCACATCACATCTATTGTTTTCATAGTATTATGCAAATGTTGGGGATACAAAATAAAATAAAATTGATATGGTCCTGTGCTAGGGGCATCTGCAGTCTATGGGGAAATATTGATGTTCAATAAGTCATTTTAAATAAAAAAGAATGTTTAAAAACAAATATAGGATGAGAGAGGGGGTGGGGATCAAACAGGGAGTGCTGACAGTAAAGACTTCCCTAGCTCATGTATTTCTTTTATTCAACAAATATTTCCTGAGGACCCACTCCGTGCCAGGCCCTGTTTTAATAACCTGCGATAGATCAGTGAACAAAACAGGACAAGCTCCCTGTTCTCATGGGGGATTCCCCTACCAGAGGAGACAGTCAATAACAGACCCAATGGATAATTTAATATTTTATAAATAGGTAAGTGCTATGAGAAAAGGAAAAAGTAGAACAGGGTAGGGAATATTGGGAGTGAGAGGCAGAAGACAGGCTTACCATTTATACAGGGAATCAGGGAGGACGTCATTGAGAAGATGACATTTGAGCAAAGATTTGAAGGAAAGATGAAGTTATCCAGCCAGATATGTGAGCAAAGAGACTTTCAGCTGTTGCAACAGCCAGTGCAAAGGCCCTAAGGCAACGTATACTTGGCATATCCAAGGAGCAGCAAGGAGGCCAGCATAACTGAAGTAGAGAGAAAAAGGGAAGAGGAGTAGGAGACAATGTGACACGGGACCAGATCCTTTGGGGTCTCCTAAGGTATCATGGAACTTACTTCTCTTGAAATAAATGAAGAGCTATCACGAGAAGGGCTCTTCCTTCATCTTCACGTTGTCTCAGTTACTTCATGGTTCAACTTTCGTATGTTCTTAACTTGATTATCACAGATATTTTCTATTGCCTACAGAAAGTTTATCATTTCATTTCCACGTAACAACCACATATATAATCTTCACTGCTACCCATACACATCACAGGAAAATTGCATAACAATGAACAGAAGGGCTTGCCAGAACTATGACAGGAAAATGGCATTAACACATTTATTGAAGGTGAAAGAATAAAGCCCATTCATAAATCAAAGTGAGCTAATTTTAAAATGTCACCTAGCCCACCGTCACTCTGGGAAGGAGTGGGAACAAAGACGAATGGCCTTCCAATTTACATGGGGTTGGGGGACATCTGAGCCTCAAGTGAAATGCCTGAGTGTTTTTCATCCCGTTAGCAGTTTAAAGTAAAACTGGGCCAAGGGAAAATTTTCCACTTGAACAGGACAATGGGAAAAAAATTAAACTGAAACATTAAGAAAGGGGAGAATTTATCCATATTTGAAAAACCATTCAAAAGCACAACCTGACAAGAAAATAAAATGACCCAGAAGACAATCAGTCTTTGATGCTGTTCGCCGGCTGGTAGTTCTCCTCGCCCAGAGGAGAGCCATTAGATGGGTGACAAGGAAAAGAAAATATCCACCTTGAACCAGAAACTCTTCATGCAATTTTATTCTTCAAATAAAATCACCATCTCTAGTCGCTATAATGACATAATTGCAAGCCAGGCCACTCCTGGGTAAGAACAGGATTTACAGCAGTGGGATTCAGTGGAGTCAGCCTCTTACACCTGAAACAGCAAACGCAGATAGCTTTCATGCTGCATTTCCAAAACAGGCTTAATGGTCTCAAGATACCATGTTGTGCATCCACTTATAAAATAAATATGTCCTGGGGATGTCATGTACAGCATGGTGACTATAGTTAATAATACTATATTGTATATTTGAAAGTTGCTAAAGGAGTGTATCTTGAAAGTTCTCATCACAAGACAAAAATTTGTAACTGTGTGGTGAGGGATGTTAATTAGACGTATTGTGGTGCTCATTTTTCAATATACACACATAAATCAAGTCATGTTGCACAGTTAATACTAATATAATGTTATATGTCTATTATATCTTGATTTGTTTAAAAAAAGATATATTTTTAAGGAAATTTCTTATAAATTGTCAACATTTGGGGGGACAGGCAGAGCAACGGAGATGGGAAGCTGTGCTTTGCATTTATCTGAACTATAATTCCTCTAACTGTGAACAATAAAAAAATGCATCAATTTCCATAAACATAGACTCTTTTAAACAAAAGGTCCTGGTGATTATCTTAGACAATACCATCATTTTACTGAGGAAACTGAGCTCACTAGACAGAGGATATGTAATAGTTCCATGTCTCTGTCAACCGGGTAGTGTTTGTAAGAGGGGAATTTTGACGCTTTGAAGAAAGTCAAAGTGCTAGAAACTCTGCTTAATTTGTTTCTCCTCATGTTAAAGTCAATTCAGTTCCAAACAGGGGCACTTGCACTACTCAACTCCCGGAGGCATCATTCATACTGTAGCCTACAGCACGGCTCCTTCTAGAGGAATGCCGCACAGTCTGGGCAGACGTCCTTCCCGAATGTTCCTTTAGCTATGAGTCTTGGGTTGGGTAAAAAAGATGCACTGACTCCCAGTGTCGACTTTAAAATGCACCGCTTTGGCTTCATTATTTCTGAAGTTGGTTAAGTGCAAAGTTTGACTGAAACCAAATCAGAAGATATTGCCTTTGTGTGTGGGGGCGGGGGGGGCGGGGAGGACTCTACCTTGCTAGGTTCTCTGGCTGGGGCCCTGGAAATTAAACTGACAAAAGACAAACCAACAAGATAAAAAACAGTATATTAACATGTGCAGCATGCATACACACAAGAGAGAGGAGTAACTCAAAGGGGTGGTTAGAACTTGGGGCTCATGTAGCGTCTTAACAGGAAAACAGTGAATTTGTGGGAAAGGGATAAGACAATGGAAAAGGGGTTTAGGCTTTTAGGGGTAGGACACTGTGAGAAGGTAAGTATATGAGGGGAAACTAATGGAAGATAAGTCTTATTATAGTAAGGTTAAATATGTAGTTTCCTCTCCTCTCTGGGCTAAGAGTGTAGAGATGTCACTCAGGATTTTGAATCTAAGAGTTGTCCTCCTGTTTCTGGTACAGGAGAATGAGACATCTTTACAAATGGAAATTTATGCCCTGCTTTTAGGCAAATGAGAAAAAGGAAATGGCTTTTTTGAAATGCTTCTTCATTGTCTTCAGCTCAAAATAATCCTTATACCAAAATGGCATATTTGGGGGTTTCATATTCAGATCCCCTACATTATTTCCAGTTGAATTGCTGACAACCCCTGTGAATAGGAGGTCCTGGTCTCCATGGGCAGAAATGATCTCCTCAATTCCAACTTCTGCAATCCCAATTCAGGTTATCATTAGCTAGATCTATTGCTATGGGTTCTTCATGAGAATGAAGTTATTCTCTAGCCTCTCATCTCCTGTCTCTGCTCTGCTTTTCCCACTTTACTAAGACAAATTGTAGTTCCCTATAATCACCTTTATTATTATTATTTTTTGTGCCTCCATAACTTTGTTCATATAGTTTCTTCTCCTTAGAACACCCTTCCCCTCATTCATCACGTGGCCAATGTGCATGCATCTTTTGGGACTCAGATCAGATCTGACCTTTCAGAAAGTTTCTCAGTCATCTGCTCTTTAATCCACTGGCTATGAGAAGTCACCTTACTTTCAGCAAAAATACTCTGTGCATTAAAATTTCTTGTTTCCTCTCACTAAATTGTAAGCTCCTTCAAACCATAGTTATACGTGTTGGGGAGATCAGCAAACACATTATGCCTTTAGATCCTGCCCCTGTTCAAACTCCCCTGCCCAAGCAATTGGGGAGTTATTCCTCAGATAACATTCACTATTGGCTACAGTCACTGCCACTCCAAAACTTGTAGTTGCTACTCAGAAAGTCTCTAAGTAGGTTATTATATCATCTGATCATTGCTTATGGACAATGAGTTGCATATCATGAGTTACTCCCTGACGTCCTAAAAGTTTTAACCCTGAGATTCCATGGCCAGTCAAAGAATCCATTTTGGGCTAAATATTTAAAGTACCCAGGAGTAAAGTTGGCCTTGTTTATACGTGTGGTCAGCCATTTCTTGCCTAGCTGGATGATTGGCATGTGATAACTGCCTTGGACACTGTAACACCACATTAGAGATAAATCCCTGATAGTTAAAGTATTTTAATCTTCAATGGCCAACTGATTCAGGGAGGATTAGCTCATGTGGTCCCAATTTTTAAAAGTCTGGTTGATACCACAAAAGAAACATGTATTAAATTCCACTGGTCTTGCACGGTTTCAAATGCTATTTGGAGAGCCAGATCAATGATTATTCTCAGATTATTCTTACATAGAAGATGCTTTCTAACACAGATCTCTCCTTCAAAGAAATATTGGAAGTTTAGTGTTTATAACTAAAAGTAGTTTGTCATGGTTATATAGAATTAGCTATGCAAAAATACTTGGAAAACTTTAAAAGACTACATAATTAAATTCTTTCTCTCCAAATCCCCTTTTTCTAGATTCTTGGTATGGTAGAAAAATTATCTGTCTTCTCCATTTCTTTAACATGTTAGACAGTGATTGGCACAGAGCAGGCATTTGAAAAATATTTATGGAGTAAACGAAGTGGTGAAAGAGAGAGAAAGATACAAAGACACAAAGAGAAAGGAAGATGGAATTACCTCCCTGAGTAACACCAGGAAAGCAATGATGTCCCTGACTCTCAAAACTCTCACCTTTAGTACCGTGGAGTGGAACTAGATAATCTTGAAAGTTCTCTTCGATAGTGTTGTTCCCAAGCAGAGCTTCCATGGTAACCGTCTACTCTTTATTCCTATTTCTACTTGTAATTGTGATGGCTCCTTTCTTTTTTTCAATATGCTTTTAGAAAATACTAAATGCCTGTTTACAGATGATCTTTTTCATTGGAAACATTTAAGTTGGGCTCCTTCATTATAGCACCTAGACAGCTCTCTCACCAGTGAATTGAATTTACACATCGCTGCAGGTGAGTTTCCTCCAAAGAGTTAATATTGTCCCACAGACACAGATGCATGGAAACTTCAAACAACGGAGATGGCACTTACTGATTTAAGAGACTGAGCCTTTCCGATTTTTATATTATGTTTCAAATCTGTTCCATTCCGCAAATATTTCTTTAGAACTGATTGTGTTCTAGGTATTGTGTAAAGCATTGTACCCTTAGTCCACAGCCTGTATTTGGTCTGCATTGTATATGCAAATCATAAATGTAAATTAATTTTTTACATATAAATAAACATCCACATATTCAGAGAAACTAAACTTTAAAATGCTTTTTGTCAAATATACAGTTACCTTGGAGTAGCCTTATTAGGCTTGAGCATCCAACAACTCGATATTAATCATCAGGTCACAGAGGACCATATGCTCTCGGCAGCATCCCCTGATCTACCAGGATTACCAACCGTGACGCCCATCCTTCCTATACATTTGTCGACTGTATAGTAGACAGGGTATGTGCATCCAAAAGAATCTCAAAACACAGTCCTGACTTTCAAGGATTTGATGACATGCACAGTGAAGAATTCTTTGTTTTGTCAAACCTCAGCTCTGCTGAAGATCAGCAAGCCACACCACATGACAAAGGTAAAATCCACATAACTGTGGTCTGCAAAGAGAAAACACACAACTGCTATCAAGAACAAGCTGGAATGAGACAAGGAGAGAAACTGGCAAGCAAGCTTGGAATGCTGATGATTCTGCAATAACAAAATGTCAAAATAGCTCAAGGAAACTTTTGCTTAAGGCGTTCCAAATGTCTTTGCCAGTGTCAGTCACTATTCCAGTTGTGAATTTTTGCACTTAAACAGAATGTCCACAGACATCATAAATTACTACAGGGGGGTTTGTGTTATATTAACTTAATTCAATCTAAAACAGAAAGTGACTAATCCTTACTAATTTCAGAAGGAATACATTTGTACTATCACACTTGTAATATCAATATTTAATGTCTCATCTTTAAAAAAACCTTCTTATGGGGAAAAATCTGCTACTTATTTCATATACTATTGACGAAAAAACATAATTGGGGAAGGTTAAAGAAAAGTGAGCAGAGAAAGAAAAATGTCAAATATTAAAAAACAGTGTACCAGCTGTTTTTTCATAAAAGAGTCTAGTTCTGGTAATTGTAAAGCTACATGACAACAGTTACAGTTGTGTAACCATCAAATCTCATTAGTCTGGGATTCAGCAAGTAGGGGAAATAAAATCAATTTTCAGCACTGGTGTGAATAATCCAATATGTCATTTTGTCTGCACTGTAACAAAGAACCTAATAAGCCCTCCTTCAGTCAGGAAACCTTTAAATAAGACAAGCTGATAGTGAGAATAATTAAATTATGCTGTTGTTTATTCATTCCTCCTCTTGGCAAACCATGATCATTATTCATCAGTCTTTCTTTTTCTAGTCATGGTACCTGATGCTATATTTATAAAATCAGACAATTGTAAATCTCTGTCATCAAGACATTCAAAACTTTTGCCTGTTAGCTGTGGAACGTTTTTAGCTTTGAAGAAGGCATTACTGAGCTCATCAAATATATACAGCTAAGATTATTTTTACCTCAAAAGAAACACTACTTTTTCTAAAGCAAATGCTAATGGGAATAATAAATAACTTTCAGGGTGAGGGAGGAGGAGAAAGAGAGAATGAGAAATAGGAAGCAAAGAAGGGAAGAATATAATATCTTACGTAAGAGTTAAGATAATCAAGATGTAAATGCTTTTTTTCCTCTTAGATTTTAACATGTCAACCTTTCTAATACACTTTACTCATAAATGGTTGCCACGAATTTCCAAATTCAAATGGAGAAAAGTAAAGGAAAAATCAGAAGTCACTAAAGCCATGTGCAGCCTGACAGGTAGTTTAGCCACCCATTCTTTTGGGAGGAAGCCTTTTCTGAAAGCCTTTTGGGAGCAAGTTTAATGTGGCAGCGGACAACATACAGAAGAGCACAGAGATTTAAATGCTATTCCTGATTCTATTCCTAATGGCCTGTCAGAGCTTTAATTTCATTGATCCCTGTTTGCACAGTTGTAATTGAACTTCTGAGACAGCCTTGAAGTAGCCTCCCTCGCTCCAGCCTTTTCTCTGCTCACAGCCATCCTCCATGTGGCTGCCAGGGTTATCTTTCCATAACACATACCTATTCATGCTGCAACCATGATTAAAACAGCTGCTGCCTCCTCAGACAGACAGGATAAAATCCAGCTCCCTAGCAGGCCCAACAAGCCCTTGGCAATCTAGCACAACCCATCTTTCCATCCTCATCTCCTACCTCTCCTCTCGTCCTACCTCACACCACCCAGGGTACTCAGTTCCCACCACACTTTTGTTTTCATATGTGCTGTTCCCCCCTACCTGGATCCCCTCCTTTCCCCTCTCTCACATCTCCACTGTGACTTCACAGTCACCTCAAGTTATTTTCAAGTGCAAGTTTTACTATTATTCAAGTGAGGTCACCGGAGCAGGAAACGATAGCTTTGAAAAAATAATTTGGTGTCCACAGAGGATGAGGCAGTTCATGCCACACAGGGCCACACTGGGAAACACCAGGGGCCGTGAGGAAGCAGAGGGAGTGAGGGGAAAACAAAGGCAAAAGACTTTCCTGTGGTTTCTGCAGGAAAAGCAAGGCGAGGCAAGGTAAGCAAGTTTAGGATTAGTTAATCTGAATAATTTCAATAGGCTCTGGGGTACAGGGGCTGCTGTGTCTAGTTGTCTGATACCTGGCTCTGGAGAGGAATATTGGTCCTGAGCTCAAACAGCCAATAGAGGAGGTGGTGGGCTGTGGGGGCTCTGGATTGGTTGCTTTGCACGTGAAAGGTGTGCTCCCTGGTGGGCGAGTTGTTTACTATCTCCAGGAACTGGCTAGCTCTGGGGACAGCAGTCTTTCCAGTGTCAGCAAGGACTCAAGATGTCAACGCCTCAGAATTACAGACCATCAAGAGGCATGATTGACACGCCCCTCCCTACTGTAGTTTGTGCAATACCTTTGTAACAGTTTAAAGGTATTGTGCTTGTTTGTTTCATATTCCTTAAGAACAGAGATCTCACCTTTGGAGCTTCGATACACAAAGATCTAAAGGTAAACAAGGAAAAACATGAAGGCAGATTGTCCTGGGCAAAGAATCAGAGATGAGTCTTTTAAATAATGTCCTAACATTGAACTTCCCAGAGTTTTCAAGATCACAGGATTAAAGGGATGACTTTTCCCTGGGAATATTTGTGTATAAGATCTACCTGAGCAGCACTGGAGGTCCAGAGCAGATCCGTGTAGCACCTGCCACGTTCCGAGGCCCAGATAAACCCTCCTTGAGATGTGGGCTCCTATAGGTCTATAAGCTGGGTCCTCCATCAGCTATGTGATCTGAGCAGCACCTTTATTTATTCTATTTCTTCAATACAGATTAGACCAATCACAATAGCAAACATAGTATTCTTCCCTTACATTTTTCATGCAATCCCCCAGATCTGTTAGCCCACACTCAGTTTTGACAGAAGTAATAGACCAGGAGAGAGGATGAGACCGAGACTCCAATTTTTCTATGAAGATATTTCCCCTTTAAATAACAAAAAGATAAAAAAATGTGTGCAAAAATAATTGCAGAATAGATCTCTCTTAATGTCCTTGATTGCAGCCCATTAGATAAGAACCCCAGAGAGCAGTATGTGCCTCTCATGAGTCTCTGATTGGAGGAGAGCACTGTACAGTAAACGAGGTCTGAAGGCTCGAGAAAACAGCAGGTTACCGTTAGATGACTTTAACCGAAAATAAAGAAGGATGGGGCAAAGCAGATTAAGAAAATCAGCAGGAAGAAAGAAAACAGAACCAGGACCAGTAGGTAGAAAAAGAAAGGAATATATGCACTCACTGTGATTCGTTAACTAGAAAAAAACACAGTCAGGCCTAAGTGAAAGTCATTACTTTCATCGATCCAAATCTGTAACAGAAACATTCAACTTGTCCTCTGCCAATTGCAACATCCTCCTCTTTAGGTCAAATGGAACCATTTAAGGACTGTTTTAAGTGAGACAATGTATGTGAAAGCATCGAACACACTGAAGAACAAAAGGAGCTTATTCAATAAATGTCAGTGTTTCGTTTCCTTCCCTGCATGCAATTTGAGAAGTGGCTCCAAACTCATCAAGTACGAGGTCATCGGATTAGTGTTACACTCATCCCATCAAAATTAAATGTCATGGTTGATGAAAAATTCAAGATTTCAGAGTAATTAGTTCACAAAAGGACTCAATGTGTGGTCCTTTCTTGCTCTTACTCTGGCACTTTCTGGCGTTGTCCTTGGCTCTTCTTCACTGACAGTAGACAGACTCTGCCTTTTTCTTTGCGGCTAAGTGGGTGAGTGTTCATCCACTTTGCAAGTGTGGTGTTTCCTTTGTTCCTTAGCCAACCCAAATGTGCCATTAATGGAAGACTCAGCCAAAGATTTTCAGTGTCCTGGCTCCTATCCCACAGGCCCCCTCGCTCCTGCCTTACTATGTGTGTTATGGGAGGAAAATATCATTTACTTCATTTTCTACTTTTGAGCCTTTTTTCCCACAGGGGTAACCATGCAACTAAGATTTAGATGATTCTAGTGATGTCCTCCTTAATTTCTCCCTCCAACATAATTTCACAGCTAGTACTCATGTGTCTTATACTCAATGGAGGATATTAAATCTTTTTGACCTCCTGGAAATATGCCAAATTGTACAGAAACAAGCAACTCTCCTAAAAGTAAAGAGGTCATCATCGAGTCACCATGTCCAGTTGCACAGTTTGTGCCATGCATGGGTTTCTTAACTCAGGAGGTAAGTGGGGTTATCATCCAGCCTTCACTCTGTGGAGCAATGCTCAGAGGAGGTGTGTTTCCTAATTTATACAAAGGCACCATATCAGACAGAGTGACCCTGGTCATGTCAACATTAATGTAAAAAGAAAAAGAAAAAAGAATTGAGTAAACATACAAAGCTAAGTGTTATGTGGCCAAATAGATTATGCTGATAATAACATCAATTATTTGCATTTTCTTCCACATTATCCCTATGGAAATTTATTGTCCATTCAATTTATTCATTTACTAATTTGAAAAAAAATAACCTAACCTAATAAAGATTTCTGGACTTAAAAGTTGAAATGGTATAAATAGCAAAATTCATCAAACAATTTTATTTCTGAAGTATAAATGCCTAAAGGTAGAAAGTTACTACCAAATTCTTCTCCCTAAAGATCAACATTAATTAAATGTGAAAAAAAGATTAAAGACAGGAAATGAGTTCAAGTACCACTATAAATAATGTAACACAAAATATGGGGTTTGTAGTCCTAGCCCACCCAATTGATTTATGGAGAACCTAAAAACTTACTTTAACAGAATGTAGTTTTAACAGGACAGGAAACATTTTTGCCCACAGAACATTCTCAAATATTAAGCTCCAAAATGGCCTACCCAAATATAATAACTATTAAGTGCAAACATTCTACTTTGTAATAGAAAGGACAAGAAGATATTAAAGAAACTACCCCCTAACCTGCAGGGACTAAAATCTTAAATAGAAACAGATTAAAAAAACTCTTATTGCGGTCATAGAGGTACACATGTGTTAACAATGGGAAAGGGTGGGAAGGAAAAGAGATGGTGGCTGAGGAATCAGAAAAAGGTTTTGTGACATTTGAGTGGTACCTGAAAATGAGACTAAAGGAGGATTAACTTCTAAAGCTCCAATGTTCTGCAGTCAAAACTCACTGAGGAAATGATGGCATTTGTGTGGCACACTGGGGTAAACTGAGGATGCTGATTCTTGCTGGGGCAAGGGCTCTGGCTAAGACTGGATGTCTCCAGAGATGAAGAGATCTGTAACTCAATACACTCATAAGGCAATTTGGTCACACCAGGATACCATGGGACACATATTGGCAAGTTCTGTAGAGTTTTGAGAGTAAATTGGTATTTCTCAACCTCTGTAACACATTATAATCACCTGAGAGCTTTTTAAAAATATAGATGCCGTTTAAGTCAGAATCTCTGGGAAAGCAGCCTGAAAATGAACATGTTTTAGGAGCTCTCAAATAAGCCTAATGTGAGATAGGTTGAGACCCACTGGTCAAAGCTTCCCTTCTCTTACCAGAACAAAACTGAGTCACATAGCAAGTTGCAAAATAATAATAATAATAATAATAATAATAATAATAATAATAATAAATTAAATAGTATCTACTTCTATTTCAAGCCATGAAGGAGTAACGGGGTCCAGAATGACCCTCCCACTATAAACAACTAGAAAACTTGATAATACATAGAGTAAAACTACTTCAGACACTAGAATGTAAAGGACTGTGATCCATAAAATAGGGTGAAAAATGAGTGCCAGGATTTCTGCCAGGAGACCTCGCTAGCCTGTCAGGACAGAAAGGGAGAACCCAAACAGAGCCTGAGAAGCTTGCTGAGTTTAGGATTCAGAGACTGGCGAACAGGGAAGGCGAGGCAGCTAGAATTTGCAGGTCAGAAACCCCAAGAAGAGGGACCTAAGCAGAAATAGACCTACACATATATAGCCAATTGACTTTCAATAAAATTAAATGCCAATTTAATTCAACAGGGAAAGGAAAGTTTTTTCAACAAATGTTGCTAGAGGGAGAAAATGAACTTTGACTCTTAACTCAGGCAATACAAAAATTTAACTCAAATGAATTTCAGACTTAAATGCAATATTTAAAATTCATAAACTTCTAGGAAAAAAACATGAGAGCAAATCTTCATGAACTTGGGGTAGGCAAATATTTATTTCTTCAATAAAACACAAAAAGCATGAACCATAGAAGAAATTTTGATAAGTGAGACTTCATCAAAATTTAAAACTAAGCTCTTTGAAAGACATTATTAAGAAAATTAAAAGAAACACCACAGAATGGGAGAAAATATTTCCAATATGAATATCTGACAAAGGACTTGCAGCGAGAATTTATAAAGAATTTAATTAGTTAGAACTCTATTTAAAAAAAAAAAGCAACACAATTTTTTAAATTGGCAAAAAATATGAACACTTTACAAAAGAAGGAATATGAATGGCCAATATACACATGGAAACATACTCAACATCATTAGTCACCAGGTGTATAAATCATGCCATTTTATTCAATATTTTTGATGCTTTAGTATTTTAGGTTCTTGTTGATCTTTATGGTAGTTATCTCTTGATCTATTGACCTTGCCATACATAAATAATAATAAAACTTATATTTTAGAACACAGGGAAATTCAAATTAATGCAGAATGAAATATTACTATATACCACTAGCATGGACAAAAATGTTAAAAGATGTCAATACCAAGCGTTGGTGAGGATGTAGAACAATTAGAACAACTCCTCATACATTGCTGGTTAGATTGTCAAATGATGTACTCATTTTGGAAGGTGTTTGACAGTTTCTTATAAAGTTAAATATACTTTCACCATAAGCCCCAACAATTCTATATTTATTTACTCAAGAAATGAAAATACATGTTCACACACAAAACATGAAAATACATGTTCACACACAAAATACAAGAAATGAAAATACATGTTCACACAAAGACTTGTACACAAATTTATTCATAATAGCTAAAAACTGGAAATCAAATGTCTATCAATAGGTGAATATATAAACAAATTAGGGCATATTTACAGTCAAATGGAATGGATATGGAGTGAAATGCTACTCACCAATAAAGGGTAATTAGCATTTTCGATCAAGAAAGTAGAGTAGGTAAACACTGTGCTTGCATCTTCTAACAACCACATCAAAATTACAACTAAACTACAGAACAACCATAATTGAGAATTGCCTGATGTCTACCTGAACAGAAGTCCTACAACAAGGACATACAGAAGAAACCACATTGAGACTGGTAGGAAGGGAGGAGACTCAGAATGGGCTGGTTCCACACCCATGTGTGGCAGTTAAAAATTGGGAGGGCTATCTCGACTGCAGAGACCCACCCCTCCTAGGAGTAAGGAGTCCCAGCTTCACACCAGGCTTCCTAGCTGAAGGTTCCAGTGCCAGGAAGAGAAGTCCCCACAACTTCTGGCTGTGAAAACCAACAGAGATTGTGTCTAACTGAGACAGATGGTGGCTGGAAACCCAGGCGTTCTTCTTAAAGGACCCACACATGAACTTACTCACTGAAAGACTCACTGGCTCTGGTCTCCAGCCCTGAGGCAGCAGCTTGAAAGGCACCAGGGACATACAGGGAAGAACTGAATTGTCTGGATTCAGAATGAGGGCTGGTGGGGCAGCTTTCTTCCAGACAGAAGTGCTGGCAGAAGCCACTGTTTCATTGTTGGGCCCTCCGTCTCCCAGTGTGCAGACACAGGTGGCCACCATATCTGCATCTCCATCAACCTGGCTAACAATGTTAGTCCAGCCCTGCTGATTCCCTGAGGCCCCACCCAACCCAATTTCTGGGCCTACTCATGCCACTTCTAGTGGCTTCTCCATACAAATGGCCTGTCTTGGCTCATGCTGCAGACATTCCTAAAATGCTTCAAAGGTTCACAAACTCCAAACAAGCAGCATCGGCCTCGGCATGCCCCATACCTCTTGCTGAGCAGCCCTAAGCCTAGCATTGGCAGCAGCTGGTCTCAGTTTGAGGGTTAGCACCTTCCAGGTGCCTTCCCAGAAGTCCCCGGGCTGGCACGCCCAGTGGCCAGCTTCAGACTGAGATGGAGCACCACCCGGCTGCCTCCGTGGATGACACACCCAAAGGGCAGACTGGGCAGGCACCAGAGCCCCACTAAAGTGAATCCTGCTCCATAGGGTCAGTCCCTGCACAACAGCTCCTCCAATGTGGTCACAGCCAGTCCTCACAACCAATTAGCCTGAGGGTCAATCCCTCCCATTGATATGCAAACAGCAACCAAGGCTAAACTACAAGAGGGCACACAGAACCCACACAAGGAACACACCTGGAGCACCCAGCTCAGGTGACCAGGAAGACTGCACCACTGGGCCCCACAGGACACTCAACACATAAGGCCAATTTACTAAAACCAGGAGACATAGCAGCCGTACCTAATACATAGAAACAAACACAGGGAGGCAGCCAAAATGGGGAGACAAAGAAACATGCCCCAAATGAAACAACAGAACAAAGCTCTAGAAAAGGAACTAAACAAAATGTAGACAAGCAATCTACCAGATGCAGAATTCAAAATACTAGTTATAAGGATGCTCAGTGATCTCAGTGAGAACTTCAACAAAGAGATAGGAAACATAAAATTTGAGATAGGAAACATAAAAAAGTATCAGTCAGAAATAAAAAATATAATAACTGAAATAAAAAATACATTAGAGCAGGGGTGTCCCAACTTTTTAAAAGGTTTTTTACCATAGGCCATATGCGGTAAAATACACAAACAGCTGGGCCACTCACTTGAGTTAAAGTACGTATTGCCTCACCTGGTTTATTTAAGTAAACTAAATATATTTTTGGTATTTGCTGCGGGCCAATTGAAAATGGATTGTGGGCCGCAGTTGGCCCGTCGGCCACAGTTTGGACACCCCTGCATTAGAGGGAATCAACAGATTAGATGAAGCAGAGGATCAAATCAGTGATTTAGAAGGTAAGGTAGAAGAAATCACCCAATCAGAACAGCAAAAGGAGAAAAGAATAAAAATAAAAGAGGAGAGTTTAAGGGGCCTCTGGGACAACATTAAGCATACCAACATTTACATCATAGGGATACCAGAAGAAGAGAAAGAGCAAGGAACTGAAAACCTATTTAAAGAAATAATGATGGAAAACTTCTGTAACCTGATGAAGGAAATAGACATACAAGCCCAGGTAGGGCAGAAAATCTCAAACAAGATGAACGCAAAGAGGCCCAAACCAAGACACATCATAATTAAAATGCCAAGGTTAAAGACAAAGAGAGAATCTTAGAAGCAGCAACAGAAAAGCAGTTAGTTGCTTACAAGGGAGCCCCCATAAGAATGTCAGCTGATTTCTCAACAGAAACTTTGTAGGCCAGAAGGTATTGGTAGGAAATATTCAAAGTGACGTAAAGAAAGGACCTACAACCAACATTACTCTACCCAGCCAAGCTATCATTTAACATCGAAGGTCAGATAAGAGATTCCCAGATAAGAAAAAGCTAAAGGAGTTCATCACCACCAAACCAGTATTACAAGGAATCTTAGAGGGACAAGAAGAAGAAGACGGAGAAAGAGAAGGAGGAGAAAAGATTAAAAATATGAATAAAATGGCAATAACTACATATCTATCAATGATGACTTTAAATGTAAATTAATTAAATGCTCCAATCAAAAGAGAGGGTGGTTGAAAGGACAAGAAAACCAGACCCATACATACTCGTATGCTGCCTAGAAGAGACTCACTGTAGATCTAAAGATACACACCGACTGAAAGTAAATGGATGGAAAAAGATATTTCATGAAAATAGAAACAACAAAAAATCTGAGGTAGCAATACTTATAGCAGATAAAACAGACTTTAAAACAAAGGCTGTAACAAGAAACAAAGAAAGACCTAGTAATCCCACTTCTGGGTATTTATCCGAAGAAAGCCAAAACACTACTTGGAGGGGACATGAGCACCCATATGTTCACTGAAGCATTATTTAAAGTAGACAAGATATGGAGGCAACCAGGGTGTCCATATATGGATGAATGGATAAAGAAGCAGTGGTACATATAAACAATGGAATATTACTCAGCCATAAAAAGAATGAAATCTTGCATCTGCGACAACATGGATGGACCTAGAAGGTATTGTGCTGAGTAAAGTAAGTCAGACAGAGAAAGACAAATGCCATGATCTCACTTAAAAGTGGGATCTAAACAAAAAAAATAAATGAACAAATGAAACAGAAACAAACTCATAGATATAGAGAATATTTTGAGGGTTGCCAGATGGGAGGGGGTTGAGGGATGGGTGAAAAAGGGGAAGGGATTAAGAAGTACAAATTAGTTGTTACGAAACAGCCATGGGGATGTAAAGTATAGCATAAGGAATATAGTCAATAATATTGTAATAAATATGTATGGTGTCAGATATGTGCTAGATTTATCACGGTGATTGCCTCATAAGTTATATAAATGTCTAATCACTGTGCTGTACACCTCAAACTAATATAACATTGTATGTCAACTGTAATTGAAAAATAAAAAAGTATTTTAAAAAATGAAGAAGGAAGAAATGTGGGAAAGAAGAAGGAAAGAACAGGAAAGAGAGACATAATGTTAAATCACTGCCTTATACAAGTCTAACCTCAATGGCCAACATAAACACTTGAGAATAAACTCTGGAAAAGAAATTTTAGCACTTTCACATATGAAAAACAGAACAGTAAAATCATAACCGACTAAAGCTTTTATTCAAAATAAAACACATTAGAGTAATTAAAAAAAATAATTAATTACTTAAAAATGCAACAGCACAGATAAATTATTCTAAGCAAAAAAGTTAGACACAAAAACATATACATTATAAGATTCATTTCTATGAAACTTTAGAAAAGGTCAATTAAATCTACATGGACAGAAAAAATATCAGAGGGTGCTGGGGGTGGGGAAGATTGGGAAGGGGCACAAGGACAATTTTGGGGGGTTGATGGTAATATTCTATATCTTGACTGTGGTGGTGTTTACATGAGCATATAAATGTGTCAAAACACATTGAAATATAAACTTCACGGGACAGAATTTATTGTATGTGAACTATACCTCAATAAAGTTAATTTTTTAGAAAATAGTATCCTTGAAATAGAATGAAATTTGATGTTGATCTTTTTATTATTCTTTTACCCATAATGAGGTAATACATCTGATTATTCTGAAATACCATAAAAAGAAAAAAATTGTATTTGGAAGCAATTACTGAGAACAGATGGTTTTCTTGTTCTTTTAGGAGTTAGACAATATAAATAATATTGCTTTATGTGCCTATGAAGAGCTATATCTCTGTGTACTTTGTATTATTATCTATCTATAAAATACTACTTTTACATGGCTTAACTGTTAACGCTGACATACAGGCTTTGTTACACATCCCTCCCAATTTTGACGTTAGGAGGCTTTTGCTCACCACCTCCAGCACAAAAACTGTGTGGCTGTTCAGGAATCTGCTGTCTGGATAGATACCTGCTCTGCACTCCCCAAGAGGAGGGCTGGGAAGTCTGAGCAGCTGGAAGGATGCCCATGAAAAGAATGTCCCCATTTCTGGTTCTTTTTAGGGGCAGTGGGGAAGATAAAATAGGACTGCCAGATGGCTACAGCTCATGACTGCCTGGCCACATTCAGGGTGAAATGAGAGTAAATTAATCAGTATTCATGAGGAATGAATGGCAAGGGGCGATGCTATTTTAGTGCAAGTCAAATTAAACCTGTAGAACTGACAACATGCATTAATCTCCCTGTTGCCTCCAGTAGCTGTGCAAATGAGCTCCTAGTTGCTTTATACAAACCACTGTTATTTTCCTGTTACTACCTTGTCAAAAAGTTCTAGTAATGGCCTGGTAGTTTATTCCTAGTGATTGATACAGACTGGTGCAGTATACTGACTCTGCTAATGAAAGAACTTAACCTATATTGTAGCAATGAATCTCCAAACTGCAACTCTCCAACAGAAAGCAGGGCTCATGCAAAGCAACAGTCAGATTTGTCAGATATCTGCAAACACTCCAGCATAAATAAGCACAGTAGATTTACTGTTAGGATATTGCAAAAATCAGAAGGATTAATTTTTTTTTCTTCTAAAGAGAAATAGGAATAAAATTGTGGTATTTTAAAAGAGAATTCTGATATATATTTCAAAGATCAGCTATAAATCTGTGTGATGGTATTACATTGGATTATCTCCTCTGTGACACATATTTAGGAATAACACTATCTGGAAGAAAAAGATTGACTCTCAGTTAAAAAAAAATAAAATCAATTGATGATATCTGGGTTAAATTTCATTCCTGCTTAGTGTAAGCTCCTTTGTGAGTTAATGCAGAGTTTGTGGCATCACTTTCACCTCCCTCCCTTTAATATTGGATATGGCTATCTTTGGTGAATGCCCCTCTTGTGAGGGTCCACTAAATTAGAAATGCCTTCCAGAGCCTCCAAATAGCCAGAGATACCAATAAGAAGGGGTTAGTATCCTCCCAAAATTATGGCAAGAAGCAGACATTGGAGAATTTAGAAATCACAAAATGGTCTGCAGGCTCTTTGGGACTTCTCTTAGGCCTTTTTCGTTCGTAACATTTCTATTCTTATCCAGCAAAAGATCCAGGTTTTGTAAGTCTGAAGCTTATACTCATATACTTTGGGGGCCCTTATTTCAGACAAAAGAATACAAAACTGCAAACACAAAATACTGTATGAAAGTGAGGATGTACATAGACTGAGAAAAGAAATAACAAATTAGAAAGCTAACACTACTTTGTTTTTTTTACATTCTGGAGCTTTTGTCAATCCTCCTGTTTTTGATTTTACCTTCTGCAATTGACTGAATTTTACCCACCCCCGGAATTCATGTGTTGAAGCTCTAATCCCCAACATGACTATATTTGAAGATAGGGCCTTTAAAGAGGTAATAAAGGTTAAATGAGGTCATAAGGGTAGGAACCTAATCCAATAAAACTGGTATCCTCCTAAGAAGAGGAAGAGACACCAATAGTGCTCACACACAGAGAAGAGGCCATGCAACGAGGCACAGCAAGAACGAAGCCATCTACAAGTCAGGGAAAGCGGTTCATCAGAAACCAACCCTTCCAGCACTTTAATCTCGGACTTTTAGCCCCCAGAACTGTGAGAAAATATATTTCTGTTGTTTAAACAATGCAGCCTGTGGCCTTTTGTTATGGAGGCCCTAGCAGGCCAATACACCATCCCTGAGGACCCACCTAAAACTAACACTTTCTATTGTTCTTTTCTCTCCTTGTCCTGCTTTATTTTTCTGCAGAGCACTATCACTACTTGACATTATATATGTATGTCTCTAGGAGTTTGAAAGGTAGTAGAGTAAAACACAGTGGATAAATGTTTGGGCTCTGGGTTCAAATCTTGGCTCTGCCACTTAGTAGTGCTGTGATCCTTGATGAGTGATAAAAGCTCCATGAGCTTTTCCATCTGCAAAATGGTGATGATGAAAATGATATTTACTGCATAGGCATTGATATAAGACTGTAATGATACAGAACAAGTGAAGTGCTTGCACTACCCAGAACAAGACACGCATTTATTAACTGTTACCTACTATTTCTTATTGTCTGTCTACCCCACTGAAATACAAGTTTCACAAGGAAATGGGTGTTGTCTTATCCACGGATATGTTTATAGCTCCCGAATCAGTGCCTTTAGGGTAGATGTTAAGCTCTCAACAAATATTTTTCCCCCCGCAAATGTGAACAAATGAAAGCTGGTGGACTTTTTCTCGACGTTCACAAAGAATTTAAATTCCTTATTGTCACTTCTGTGATCACCTATTTTATTGACTGAGCAGCTTATAACCTGCCATACCACATGATTTCAGAGTCCCCATTTTTGTGTTGACTGTCGTACTGGTGCCCAGTGATAGTATTTTAATTGACACAGGCTAGTGAGCCAAGTTCAGAGGGACAGTTAACAAGGGACAGAAGAATATAGGCTTTCCTCCTCAAAAGGCTCGCACTGGAGCTGTCAGCACTACACTTACCTTGTGAGTGAAGCTTCATTTCAGGAAAACACCACCCCTATAATGAAATCAAAGCACTTTATTTGAAATCCGTTTGTTTTGTTTGCCTTTAATTTTTTTCTATTGGTTTTGAAGCTGCACTTATTTTGATATTCCAGATATCAGTCAATGGCATTTTGGCACTTGCCACTGATGGACTTCAGAACTTTCATTGTTTTGTGTCATGTTATCAAAATGAGTCATTCTTTATGGCTCAGTCAGATGAAGGCAGAATACAAATCTGAGGCCTGGCGGGTTTGGTATTACCTTCAATAGGTCACGATTATCTAAGGAAGGTTTTTGCCCAGCTGTCACGGAGAGTATATATATATAACAGGTGGTAAGAGTAGTTCCCTAGGAATTTTACTCCTAAATATCAACTTCTACAATCACTTGTGCCTTAAATTGCCTTGTCAACCAACAACTGGAACATTCACTATTAAGGAAAGCAACAGGACAGTTTAATCACTAATGTAATATGACCGTCTATTTTCACAGATGTATATTTTCCAATGATATTAATGATTTTTCCTTCCACATGGTAAAGAGCCAGGTGAAAAATTTGCTGTCATTATGGTAGCAAGTTGGACACTCTCTATGGAACCCCATCCCAACTTCTGGTAAGTCAAATAGATTACCATCTTTCTATAGCTGCTATGCCTACTAAGCATAACCCTAAGCAACCAGTTTGGGTTGAGATATGAGACTTTATAGATAAAAGTTCTCAAGCTCTGAAGGATGTTTTAATAAATTCTAATATTTAATCTTCTAGAAGTTCCTGGTGATATGGTATTTTTCATAAACTAAGAAAACTTTTAATACCAGTAATAATCAGAAATTGAAATGTAAAAAGCAATACCTTTTACAACAGTATAAAAATATGAAGTACTTAGGGATAAATCTGACAAAAATGTTCATGACCAGTATACTGAAAACTACGAAATATTATTGTACAAAGCTAAAAAAGCCCCAAATGAAATGAATACATGTGTCATATTCATGGTCAGAAGACTCAATACTGTTAAAATATCAATTCTGTCTTCCTCTGTAGATATAATGAAATCCCAATCAAAATCGCAGCAGGCCTTTTTATAGACATTGGCAAGCTCATTCCAAAACTCACGTGGAAATAAAAATGACCTATACTAGGTAAAACAACTTTGAAAAAGAACAAAGTTGGAGGACTAACAGTACTTGATTTCAAGACTTATTTTAAAGTTACAGTAACCAAGACAGAATGGTGTTTGTACAAAGGTTAACAATTTAATCAATGGAGTAGCAGAGTGGGTGCAGAAATAGACCCACACATAATTAGATTTCTGATTTTTGACAAAGGTGCAAAGGCTCTTCATGAGCAAGGATAATGTTTTCAACAAATAGTGCTGGAACAATCAAATATCCATATGCAAAAAAAAACAACATTCTAATGCATATATCTCACCAAATACGAAAATCAATTCACAATAGGTTATAGACCTAAATATAAAGGCTAAAACTGTAAACTTCTAGAGAAAAACACAAGCAAAAATTTTTGTGACACTGAGTTGGGTAAAGATTTCTTAGTTATAACATGAAAAGTACAATACACAGAAGAACCAAGTGGTTAACTGAACTTCATTAAAATTTTAAAAACTCCTGTGTTTTAAAAGATGCTGTTAAGAGAATGAAAAAACAAAACTAGGGCTCAGAAAAAAAGCCTTGCATATCACGTATCTAATAATTGACTTGTATCCAGAATATATAAATAACTCTCAAAACTCAATAAGAAAACAAATAATCCAATGTTGTAAAATGGGAAAAAGTGCTGCAAAGACACTTCATCAAATGAGGTACACAAAATTACAAAAAAGCACATGAAAAGGTGTTCAACATCATTAGGAAAATGCATATTAAAACCACCATGAGCTACCACTGCATACCATTGGAAGGGCTAAAATTAAAAAGACGGCCAATACCAAGTGTTGGTGAGTATGCGAGGGAAATGGCATTCTCATAACTCTGCTGGTGGGGATATAAAATGGTATAATTAGTTTGGAAAACAGTTTGACAAGTTCTTAAAAAATTAAACATACGTTTACCTTATGATCTAGCCATTCAGTATTTACCCAAGAGATATCAGAGCACATGTCCATATGAAGAATTATGTAGAAATGCTCACAGCAGCTTTATTTGTAGTAGCCTATTATGGGAAACAACCAAATGTCCATCAACAGGTAAATGGGAAAACAAATAGATATCCAGACACTGAAATGCTATTCGGCAATATGAAGCAATACATCATTGCTACACACAACAATATGGATGGATTTCAAAATAATTACACTGAGTAAAAGAAGCTAGACAGAAAAAGAGACATACTGTGCCTTTTTATAAAAAATTCTAGAAAATACAAACTGGTGTATAGTAACAGACTAGTGGAATCCTAAGGACTGGGGGAGCAGGACGGGGTGGGAGATGGGGATAGACAAGGGACCCCAGAAAACTTTTGGGGTGATGGATATGTTCATTATTTGATTGGTGGTGATGACTTCATGGGCGTATATACATATATCAAAATGTATCAAAGCATATAGTTTATTATTTCAGTTATACCCATAAAGAGCATTCGTAAGAAAAAAAGAAAACTTCAAAGTCCACTTCCAAGATTATGGTCTTGAAACTTTATGTGGATCATAATTACTTCATATCCAGTAAATAATATCACTTATCACTCTCTCCTTCTTGAATCTTTCTTTTGCCACCATTTATTTCCCTAACATTATTTCCTGAGCGAGTTCCTCTACCACCTCTTAGAGCCTCCATTTTTTGTTTTCTTTCCTGGTTCTTATCCTTCCTCCCATGTTTTAAGTGAGGGCATTCTTTAGGGTCTGCTGTTACTCTCTTTTATACTCACATACACTCCTTTTGATCAGTCTTTCCACCCTCTGAACCCCATGCCCAGGCTCAGCTCAAATCCTATCTTTTTAATGAACTTGGCCCAATTCCCTAACTGGAATTAATCCGTCTCTCTTCAGTGCTTCCATTGCATTTGTTGATATGCCAGTCTGGAAGCTTATGTTATTGTCATGTATATATTTGCCTGTTTCTCTCACTCACCTTTGTCTAGGCGTTTGATGAAGGCTTGCTGAACGGAATGAAATGGAAAGAAAGAACATGACAAACAGCCTGCCTAACAGCTGCCTGGTAATGTCGCTTGCTCCTGGAGGTTCTTTGTAGATTGACGCTTTACGAATTAGCATCCTGTTCAAGCTGAGAGAGCGCCAGAAAGCCGTCCCATTGGAGGGCACACAAGAGGAACAGCAGCAGCACCGCTCAAGGGTTTGTGGCGTGGGAGAAGAGACACAAATAAAGTACAACAAATGCTGACTTAATCTGAGGTATTCTAAATGACTCTTTCTGAAATTAAGATGTCTTTCTTCTGAGAGGAAGCTGTTTACTGTCCGCTGCTCAGGAATGCCAGCCATGCATCCCAGAGACCTTCCTCCCCATTATTATTTTATAAATTAGGGTGCCGACTTTACAGCTGGGACGAAGACTGCGTGGCCACACAAAATCCTTGATGAAGAAATTCAGGAGGCCTGACAGCAGTATGTTCATGATAGGCTCTGCCAGCCACTCACCAAGGCAGCTGCCAAGTGGGGGTGGCAGATGGGGTTAGAACATGAGAGGGGCCATGAACCCAAGAAGGAGCTCCCAATTCCCCCTAAATATTTCCAAATTCTCCAAGAGATCCTTTCAATATGGAAGTGATTTGTTCTTTTAGTTAGTTTAAGTTTGGTAGACTAGAGAAAGTCTCACCAAAGCAGTCAATGGCAACTCAATTTAGCCAACAAGTCAAAGGCAAGTGCTTATTACCCCCTTCTTTTCCCAGAAACTTTAGTTACCCCACAGCCCACATTGCTGTTGTTTTGGGCCCACCTTCTACTGAAACTGGTGAGCCACAGGAATGTGCAGGCAGAAGACAGCTGAGAGTGCGAGCTATAACGCAGCATGCAAAACCTTGTGCATCAAGGGGAGAAGGCTGAGGGGCTGTATTACAATCCGCTCCACTAGTATCACTCACAGCCATTCTCCCTGTGTTGGTTTCTCTCTCAGAGGCCAGGACCAGGACTTGACTCTTGTTTGTACACCCAGCCTCTAGTCAAGAGATTGGTTTCCGGTAGAATTAAATGTTTGTTGAATAAATGACTACACCAGGCACCTCTCAGAAAAGTATTCATAGCAAGACATACTAGGAAGAGTTTTCACATATGCAAAAAATACTGTTGTCTTCCTTGATATTAGTTGTATCAATTGTGCTTGAAGGAATATTCACTTTTTCTAGACATAGGTTCATAGGTACATTAACATGGTGACTAAGTAACTTTTAACTCTGAAATTCAGAAAACGTAAGAAAAGTTATTCCTGCCGGGGAATACATATAATGATGAGGTTTGCTTGAAGTCAGGTCCTTTTCATTCCAGATAAACTGAATACAAAGAAGTCCAGGCCTCCTGGTGTCATTCCCAACCCTGCCAGATAAATACGCTTTTCTGGAATGATGTGGGAGAATCACCTTTCCATGCCTCTGCACTTTGTAGCTGAGTTACAGAGTAACCTGCCAGCAATCCTCTCAGAATTCACAGGGCTGTTCAAACAGAGCAAAGTCCACAAAAAGTTCCACCGAGATGTGCTGAGCAAAGGCCAGATTCCCGTAAGAAAACAAGTGCAGCATCTCAGCCACACTACCCTCATCCTGGGCGTGAACCCTACCAGCCCAGGAGGGTCTGTGTGATTGGCAATGAGCCCTGTGCTGTCAGCGTTCATGAGAGAGCTTCCCAGCTGGTTCCTACTCTGCGGGGTCTTCTTACCTGTGACTTTGCTGCTACTCCTTCTCATCGCCTACTTCAGGATCAAACTGATGGAGGGTAAGTGTGAAGCCACACAAGGCAGGGTTGGAAGTTCTTTCCCATGGCACACCTTTGGAACAATGCAACGTCAGGGTTTCTGGGCGGCCTGGTGTGTAGGTACTTTTTAAGAAGTGCTCTCTCAAGATCTCTTCATTGGTGAACATGACAAAATTTGATCCTTGCAGGAGTGTGGATGGTGAGCTAGGCTCTGAAGGTCTGCTGTGGGGACCCCTTAATGGCAGCCCCTCACAGACAGTGAAACCGTGAACCAGCAATTTTTTGATAAGTGATTACTTGTCTCTGTCTCTCAGGGAAACAGATTCACAAACATTAAGACATTTTTTCATGGTCTGCTTTCTCTACCGGACAGACTTATGTGTGTATGTGCCCATGAGTGTGTATGCACACACACTTCTTTTTCATCCACTGAACTTCTGTTAAGGAAATAGAAATGACAAATGTCAAATGTCAAGCCCTAATAGATATTTGATGGCTTAGTGTCAACTTCCATGAGGCTGTAGTCTGAGGCTTAGTGTAAACATTCCATGAGGCTATAGTCTGAAGGTGAAAAAAAAACACAAAGTGATTTAGACATGGAAAGTTGGGTCTTGGATTAAGACTATTTTTCTGCTGTAATTGAAATTAATGAGATTGGACTGTACCTTAACAGACTGTGTGTTGGTAAAGCACCCAGCAAACATAAGATTAATATCATAGAGGTTAATAGCAATTTTGCAATATCAACAAAAAACAGTAATATTTCTTAAGTTGGATGGATGGTATCATATTTAAGTAGAGATTTAGAACATAAAGAAATCCTAGAGGGCAGAGTGTACATTACAGAATCATAAGTTTTCGATCATATCGTACTCAAATATCCCCCTAGCCTTCCATTTTTTGTGTCACATTTTTATGAACAGCTCTCTTGAGTGACCCAGCTGTAGTCTGTCTTGCTCTACAACAGACATATGATAAATCCTTTTCTTTATTAAGTTAGCTTATCCTCCAGTGCCCCAGGACCAGTCTGCTGGATGTTCTGCCACCCAGCCATTCATTACCACTGAGCCCTGGAAAACACCCTCTGAGAAAAGGAAGAAAATTAGAAATCCCCAAGCTTCTAATTACAGCTACCCTTCAGAGTCTTCCAAATAGGTTTACTGCAAACATTTCCATTTTGAAGATTTTTTTTAAAGCTGTTGCAATGGCCACTGTTAGTCACACACGGGCCAGGCTCCCGCTGGCATTCAGCACCCGGTGGAGCAGTCACAGGATGCTGATGTCACAGTCAGCGACTTGAATAGTTCATGTCACTTCCAAATGTCATTTCTGGCTGCCTCTTTAGCTAGATAAAATTTTTAGTATCTCAAAAATGCATCAAGCATTAAATGAGGCAAACAATATGCCAAGATAACGTCATGGCTTCCAAAGTCTCCTACTGGCCTCCACCTATCAGTTATAGGTCAGATCATACAGTGGGACAGCAGGTAGTATTTGGGAAAAACTCTGCAAAAAAGGGTGAATCGTGGTTTTATAGCTTTACTTATCCCTGGGTGACACGTGGGGGAAGCCATCTATAATACGTCAAATTTAAATGGGTCTACAGTATTTTACTTACATATTTACTTACAAAATTCTGAGGTATAAACATATCAATAACATTCCTTCAGAATGCCCTGGAAAAGTCCATTTTCCCTTGAGAGTGTGGCCTGGCCTGGCATCAGCGGGGGCTGATGCAGGAGAGAACACAGGCAAGGCCCAGAGGACAGGCTCCATGTGTGTACACGTCACTGTGATCCCTGCACGGTGACACGCTTCGGTCTTCAGCACATCCCTGCCTGTGTAATTGGTCTAGAGAGCACGTCTCAGACAAAAATGATCCCCTTAAGTTTAGAGCTTAATAAATTTGGAACGGCTTCTGAAGCATCTGAGTAAAAGAAGGGGAGGGCCCCAAAGTCCTGTTCTCTCTTCACACTTCCTTCTCCCATCGTCAGGCTAAATTCTGATATGCTACTGAGTTTTTCTTGACTTCTAGACTCTCTTGACTTCTGTCCCTTCCCTCTTAAAGCCCCCATTTTTTGCAACATAGCATCTAACACAAAGGATAGCAAGAAGGTCAGCCTCACATGACGACTCCTAATGTTCTCTGGGTAAAGTCCTTTCACAGACTTTGAGGCTTGCTCCAAACTTGCACCATATTTCTGGGTAGAAAGAGTTCCCAGTCATTCATTTACTCATTCATTCATTCAACAAATATCTGAGAATCTACCATATACCAGGTATTATCCTAAATAGTGGAACAGATTTTTATGATGGGCTTTTAGGACTGAGAGAAAACAAACTCAGTTCTACAAAACCACAAAAGCCATCTGGCAAAATCATTAGAAGTTGGAGGAGGGACATTGCAAATCTGGCTCTGGCCTCATTAGACGTCTGGTCAAAGGGCTATAAGAATGGCCTTCCCTTTCTCCTAAGTCTTGTCCCAGCATTAGAGCTGAACACGCCCACCAGAGGCAGGACCTTCTAAAGAGCTAAGGGCTACCCTCAGTGATGTAATGAGCCTCCATTCTCTGTGGTTCTTCTCCACTGTCTCCTCCTCTTGTTGGCTGTCACTGACGTGTGCCTGGTCTTCCAGGCTACGGGTAAGGAGTATAGGAGGAATGAATGAGGAGGTGAAAGGAACTAACAAAAATCTGTGCATCGGTCACTCATGCAATGGAGGTCCCATTGAAGTAGATTGTTGGAAAACATGTTAATGACTGTTAGCACCCTGTTACAAGTGACCTGTCAGTGAACCATCTGGAGGATGCTGAGAGGACTGCCTAGCGGACTGGACCAAGGCAGTCTGCTCTGTTGTCAGTTTTCATTCTGTTGAGATTGGGTCCCAAGTGTGGTGGGCTGAGGAAACTGGGGACCCTGGGTGCTCCCCTTTACAGTTACCTGGCCAGGGTGGCAGCTGAGGGGGAGACTGTACTATGTTACTGTCTCAAGAATTTTCTGTGCAAACCATCCTTTGCTTATATGTCCCTCCTCTCCCAAATGGGATCGTGCATCCTTTTTTAGAGTAATTCCTGATTACATTTTCAAGTGTTAGCAAACAACCTTAGACTAAGGATGTTTTCATGTTTACAGAGATATAGTCCCTTTAATTCCAAATTCTCCTTTGCTCTAAAAAACAAAAACAAACACAAACAAACAAACAAAAAACATTTACTAACATGGAAATTTTAAAAATGCAGTTCTTTCTGTAGCCTCTCTCCTTAGGTTAAGTAGTAACACCCTCATTCCAGTTTGAGGGCAAGTGAGATCACTTGGCCCAAATAAAACATCCCCAGTTTGTATCTCTATTTAGCAGCTCCCACTTAAAAACTGCAAACAGATGGTCAAATGTCACGTCATTAATCTTCCAACCCGGGTTATAGCAAGTGTAATCATTCCTATTTTGTTCCTGTAAAGAAAGGGACATTGACAGATTAACTGGTGTGTTCACAGAACCCCAGAGTCCTGCATTCTGAAAGAGAAAATCAGTTTGCTTGCCTCATACATCCTAGCCCGTCAGCCAGGAGAGGCATTTTAAGATGTGATGGAAAGCATGTGGAGGCATTGTAATCATTCACCATTAATCCCTACGCTGCAAGCCTTAGGAGGTAATGGTGCACGGAAATTTAATTAGTATGTAGAGAACATCCATTTTTCTCACAAAGGAAGAAAGAAAATTCTCTAACGTCCTGCACTCTATCAATGGCCTTGAGGAGTAGATCTCGAGGAGAAGTGCTACATCTTGAATTTTCCATTTCCACACCCTGCATCAACCATTCCCATGGACATTTCACATCTTCTAACGTAGAAGTTTTGATTGTCTTATCTCCCCAACTCCTGAGATTCCTCAACTTCTCCTTTCAGTGCCACTCTATCCCCCACATACCATCACTCTGATCAAGAACGAATTGCTGTCAAAAATAACCAACATTGCCAAAAATATTCTTATTAAAAAATGTTGTTTATTGAATGCCTGAAAGTTTGTATATGGTGTTAGATCCAAAAAAAGGTCAGGTAAGTGATCAGTTTCTAGCCTTCTGTGACTAACATTCTAAAATAGACAATTCGAATACTGAAAATGTACGGGATGGCTAGGTATCTTTCACTGAGCTTCCTATATGTTTTAGTAGTCGGCAATCAGAAAGGAAAATGGTAAGTATTTGGAAAAATCAGAACAATTTAAGGGTTCAAAGAGTGAAATTGTTAAGAGCTCAGACTATGGAGTCAAACCAAATGCGGTTCAAATTCCAGATCTGTAACAATGGGCACTCAAACTCGTGAAACTCATTTTCTCATCTGTAAAACAGAAATAATTGCAGGATATAACTATAGGGTTGGTGTAGTGATTATGTGATGTGATGCATGTAAGGTTAACAGTGCCTTCTGAACAACTATTAGTAATTATTTCCCCTGTTGGTTTGCAAGTTCCAAGAAGGCAGTGTTTGTGTCATTATAATAATAGCCCTTATTGAAATTATCTTTTAGTAATTAAGGAAATTGCCCAAGGTCACTCATCTAGAAAGTGGTAGACACAGGATTTGAATCCTGGCTGGCTGGCTCCAGACCTAGCCCTCTTAGCCAATGTGCTACTCCTGGAGTATTGAACATGGAGTAAGTGTTTCATAGATATCTGTTGAATGAATGAATCCGTTTGGCCTAAACAAATAAATTTATCACCAATAGGAAAGGCAACTGGGACAATTTTAAACAAGCAAGAATTTTATCAAAGCTGTGAGAGGATTTGATCAATCTCTTTATATAACAGGAGTAATTATAATTACTGATGATGGTGATTCCTCAGCATAAAGACTTAGACCTGAGTCAAGAAGATTTCATTTCTTCCCCTGTGGCCCAATAGGGAAAGCCTGGTTGCTTGCAGAATTTTTTAAAATAACAAAAGAGGGATTTTAAAGGCTACCTGCCTAATCTTACCTGTCTAAAACTCTCTCTCTGCACTCTCCTTTGTAGACCCATTGAAATAAAATAGTGGACAAATGCAAGCTCTTTTAGAAGAACACATTTTTTTCCCCTTGCTTTCGGCATTTATCTATCCAGTAAACACTTTATTTACTGGATAGATAACTCACTGTAGATTGATGAGCTTCCTCTTGGTCTATTCCAGTTTTTCACTCCCAGAGTTCCCTTCTTTCATTTTCATTATTCAGGTCAAGCATTTTGAGCCCTATAATTGGTATTCTAGTTCCTCAAAGCACTGGTTGTGCATTTAGCCTTTGGTAATTAAGAGTAAAAGAATTTCAGTGAATTTATAATCTAAGCCATAGGCCATCTCAAGCAATGCATTTGCACTAGCAATAGTCTATGTGCGTAACTCAGTGGTTTGGAGTGTGGGCTCTGGAGTCTGACTACCTGGGATTGAATCCTGAATCCATCAGTTTCTGTGATCTTGGGCAAATTGCTTCATCTTGATTTCGGTCTCAGTTTGTTCATCTATAAAGTAAAAATAACAATGGTGACTACAACATAATTCTTGTCTATGCAAGAATTAAATAAGGCATGCAAGGGGTTTCACACAGTGTCTGGCACATAACAACTTCTCAACAATTATGAGCTATTAAATACTGAGGCTCACATAGCCCAGGGCCTGTCGTCACCCGATGTATGTGTACCCTCTCCAGACTAAGATGACAGGCAGTTGTAGAGGCCTAGGAGAATCCAGGTCAGGGAAAATGCATGTGTCCTGGGGTACTTGGCCTATAAAATGCCCACACACATCTTTTTCGTGGGGGAGAAGCAGGGACAGAAACCCTATCTTTCTCATTTCCATATCCCCAGCCCTTGGCCTACAGACATGCTTAACAAATTCTTATTGAATGTGGGGATCTTAATAAATTTAATCCGTACTTTATCTACTACAATAAAATATACTTAGCATGTAACAATTTTTATTACAGTGGTAATGAGTCCACTCTAACCAGGACCATTCTTTAGAAAAACGCATTTACATTTTTTTGGAAGTGGTTGAAGAGGTAAGGAGATGCTTCAAGAGGACTTGCTCTGAAGATCTGGACTTCTGTGACTTTCTGGGGCCCCCAGTATAGAAATGCTGGACAATAATCACATATGAGTAGTAAATGACCAATGGCACTCAGCTGTCTCCAAAATATTAACTGATATTTTTCCTTTCAGTCAAGGAAGAACTGTCCCTGACTCCTGGTCGCCAATACAACAGCAAGGATAACTTTTCTCTGTACAAGAAAATGAAACAGACGTGACTGATCAATGACTGAACTTCTACTGATCAGAGGAACGGCTTAGCTCACAAAGTAGGTTAATAAACTCGAACCACAGCAAAAACAGAAAGAATACAAAGATGCTTATTCTGAACCAGATTGAAAAGTGGCAGCTATTATCCAAGAGGGCTTCTTTGAGACTCAGCTTAAAAAGCAGTTCCTCAGAGAGTACCAAGAATCTTAAGATTTTCTTAGGTGTGCTCTATGGACTGGACGCATTGTAACTTTCTTTTATAGGACGTTTACTCTTAAGAGCATATTTAAAAAATTAAATCCTTAAGCATCATTGTTACACAATCCTGTGGAAGCCCACACTATTTGAGAAATAAAGAAACTCTGGTAGAGAACAAATGGACAGCAAAAGATGGATGCCTCAAGAGCTCTGCGGATTCCCTCTGTGAGAGTATTCCCCTTTCCTCCTCTTGCAGTTTGGCAACTCTTGAAACTTTTTCAAACATCATTCTGGCCCTGAGTTTGCTTCTCTCCTCCTTCTTCCAGTTGCTTTCACAATCCCATTATCAAATCACAAAACCAGTGCAGTCTCTCGATATGAGATATGAAACGTCCGCGAATGCAGCTTTCAGCATGGAGTGACTTGGAAATACCGGCCTTTTGGTACTGGGGGGGAAAAAGCAGAATATTCATGTGTCTCATGAGGAGAATAATTCAAGACTTTGCCTTTAACACCCAAACATCAGGGAGCTATTTCAAAATAAGGAAAGAAGTCAACATTTCCCAAGCAGAATTCTTCTCTTTCAGTGGGAGCTCCAAAGAGCCAACATAGGTAATCGTTTAAAAGGAACATTTAATTCAAAGTAGTGGTTAAAATAGTAACTACTATTGTGCTTTCCAGTTTTCTAATTAACATTAACAAAAGATACTTAACATGTCCTAAGTGTAAGTCTGATTATATTCCAATATTTGCATATTAATCTAACAGGCTTTGAGTGATTAACTTTATAAAACGTAAGGTATTTGGTCACCTGGAAATGTACCCATCTATAGTGACATACAATCACACAAAAGATTGTGTGGATGACAGAAAGCAAGCATGTGCCACCAGTGCTGGATATTTCCTGCTTCTCCCCTTCACCCCCAAATTCTTCATATGTATTTAGTGAGCTATTGGTCTCCATTTGCACTTCTTGAATATGAAACTCACTGTTTGACTGAAGACACTAATTTCTGTGGTTTATTGCATTTGATTACAATGAAAATGTCTGCTGGGGCTCTCAGGCTGAGGTAATTTAGAATAACAGTGTTTATGCCATATGGAAGGAATAACAATATTCTTTCAGTTCTGGGAGGAATCTCTTTTTAGCCCCTGGTGGAAATCAGCTTATGTAAAAATGCTTTCTTTAACAGAAGGCGTGTAAGGATGAATCGTGTTCCCAGCTGCCAGCTAAATCTGTGGTTCGGCCACCAGCATTTGTTCCACCTTCTTCTGGAAAAATGGGAACTTTGGAAGCCTGACTTTTGGCTCCAGGTGGAAGCCATCCCACCATCTCTGCCTTACCAGGGAAAATGCATCTCAGCTACGGTGGCAACAGATGAGCTCTAAACAAACACGTTTTCAGCAATAAGCATAACCAAGTAGTTTAAAGCAAGACCTATTTCTTTTGTTGCTGTTGAATGAGAGTAAGGAATTTCCAATGAAATCATGAGTAGATTCGTGAATGTTTTTATACGGAGAGAGGAACAGAAACATGCTAGTTTTCCCATGGAGAGACCAAGTCCTAAAGGTTTCACTATATTCTGCTTGAAGGCACCGCTCCTCAATTTGACAAACCCTTTGAAGAGCACAGCCAGCCAGTGGCCTGGCCGTTCCTTTGCTCTTCACATGCTCACGTCTGGTTTTAGATCTCCTTTCACCTGGAACTGCTTTGGCTGTTCTTCGTCCTTGCTGCCACCTCGATTGGGCCGGCAGCCTCCTTCCATTCTCCCATGTTCTGCTCCATCCAACGCTCTAACGCCTTCCATCCCAGGCCAAAAATGCTCTCACAAATCTAAATGTGCTTACCAGTTCCTAGTCTTCTTTCTAATGTTCTAATATCTGAAAGCATTCCCAATTCTATTTCCCCAACAGGAGACCAATAAAACATTTTAACGGGGGCTTTAAGTTTTATGTTGCCATTTCTTCACTGAAAATTTACCAAAGAATAAATTATTTTTTACAGAGCTGACCTAAATCTGTTCGTGTTCTTTCCATCTCTCCTGTGAACAGAATTGGTAATTTGGAAACTGGGTGCTGGGAAACTGCGAGCCCATGACTTCTCCTTCACATCCTGAACCTACACAAGTTGATAAATCAGAAAATGAGGCAAGGAAGAGCACACATTATGCTCTCTGAAGTACTATTTGCAACCCTTCAAAAAAAAAATAAAAGCTCAATTGTAATTAATCTGACCAGGTAACAGCCTCCAGTAGTTTCTAGATATAATCTAGTAGCAATTAGAAAATGAAGAACAGATAAACACTTCCATACACCAAGAACAGCTTTTCCTTGAAATCTTAAGTTCTTTGGCAAAACTGTGTCTCAGAAACAGTTTCTAACTGTTAAACATATTTTAGACATCAATTTTCGGATTTTTAAACACAATTTAGAATTTTTAGAACAAATGCTCTTGAGAGTCTTACTTTCTGACTTTATAATGAGCATGCTAATCAGACGAGGCCTCTAAGTTTATCAGAATTTACACAAGGGCATTCACCCTGGCAACTGAGTGACAGAACATAAACAAGAAACATATTCAAAAACGTATTCATAACCACCACCAGATTGGGAATTTAAAAATATTCTTTCCACTTTAATTTTCAAATCTACATTCCAAACCCAGATTATGAAGAGCAGAGGTTCCTAACCTTTCATTTAGGTAATAAAGACGACTTTTGAGAATCTGATGCAAGTCAGGAATCACCTCTCATCTCTAGGAAAAATGCATATCCCATGATTTTGCATATATTGGGGGACAACTTAGCCCCTTGAAATCCATCCAGGAGTCTGTTTAGGAAGTCTGCAGCCACCTTAGGGGGCCTCCACACAGCAGGGGTTCCTGACATTTTAGGGCTCAGAGCAAAGTCAGGTCCACACATATCCAAAGCCAAAACCTCCCCAATATGCTTCTCAAGCAACTTCGTAATAGTACAGAATTCTATTAAGTAAAGCCCTGGCAACAACACAGCTCAGACTAGCAATACCTTCCACAACTTTGCCTTTGGTGGATTAACTCATGCAGTGCTATCATTATTTATAATGATTACCATTTTTTTTTTTTTTAGTACATTATTGTGCCAGGAGCCCCATAAGGCATTTTGCACATTTGTATTTCCTCTAAGCACCAGAATCCCCCACATTGGGATGCATTAATACACTTGCTGTATAGATACTTAAGCATCTTCATTCATCACATGGCTCATTTACTCAGAGGAGGGGATTCAAACACCCACCTGTAAAATTCAGAAGCCAGTGTGCTTGAAGCAAGTATTTTATGTAACTTGAAGTTGCTATGAATCTAATCTGGCATCGTAACTGCATAGGGTCAGTGTTTGTGACCCTGTGGCCAAGGGTCAGGGGTTTGACACCTGGGACTTGCCAGCTGGCCATGTTCTCTTCCGGGGCCGACTCTCCACCATGGCCTAACCCCAGCAAACAGGAGAACAGGCGCTTGCCAGGATCCGTGCAAGCCCATGCTGACTTCTGTAAAAATTGTCAGGATTCTGTTTCCTACTGGCTATTGTCTTGGCAGTGACATTCGTGTGTCCTAATCCTAAGGTGTTAACACTGCCGTGGAAAAGGAGCAGAGCACCACGCAACGAAGAACAATGTGTCCTCTCACACTGCATGGAGACAGGACTTTTCTTTTTTTTTTTTTCAAATTATGGGTCTTGTGGCGGTTTTCACTTTTTATTACGGAATATTTTACCAGAAGGATATAATGCACCCCCATTGACATCACCGAGCTTCAGCAACTATTAGCTCATGGCCAACTGGTTTCATCTAAACCAAGACGCCCTCCTCCCTACTCCCGTATTATTTTGAATTTTCAATTATATGATCCTTTCAGACATCATATAATTTTATCCATAAATAAGGAAAATACTTTAGGAAGTGCATGCTGGGCAGTAGTTATGGCTGCAGTTCGCTTCACTGTCAGAGTCCTGGTGACAATTATTCAATGACCTGTGGTCTATGCAATGAGTAACGCTATGGTATATTACAAAGAAAAACAAGCTATTCACGATATTGAAATACCAAAAATCTACAAACTCTACACATTAAAAAAAAAAAAAAAAACCACAGAAAAAAACTTTATATTTTTTATCCTGCTGTGGCCTGTGGGAAAATGCATTGCTGTTTCCTGTGTTCCACACTGGATTGCTCCATGGCAAATGGAGAATAATAGTCATAAAAACCCTATGCAACCAAAACGAATTATCGCGTATCACTCCAAAATTAGATTGCTTTTGACTTAAGACAAACATTAGCACCTGGACGTCTCACCTCAGTAAACCTTGTTGACTTACTTTCTTAGTCTATCATTTGGGTTTTGAAAGTTCAGTTTACACAATGAGATTGTAACATCCTGAGAAATATTTTGTAAGAAATACAAAATATCAAAAAAGGTAGGCTTGCTGCTGTAGTTACAGGTGGCATTATCTACACTGTTCCCCTACAGATGTTCTAGATGGCTCTGGGACCCCAAGCCCTATCCTTGCTACCATAGCTGAACCAAACTGAGCCCTACCGAGCGCTGTATTTCCTATTCCGCTGGGACCACTGTGGCCACACCCACTTCCTATCACTGCAATGATCTTTACATGTATGGAGGGATGTGGATCTGGCAAGTTCAACCTCTGCTTTATAAATATGAATATTGTATGTACAGGCTTTCTGACGAAGAATACATTTACAGAACCACAGTTGGTTCCACAGTATTTCTAAGGCTTGGCTTACGAGACAGGCTTCTCCAGAGAGAAGGAGTTGTTTTTGTAATCATTCTAGAGAAAGTGAGAAAGACCTTTCACAAGGTGAGAGAGAATTCAGTGGAAACAGATCCCAAAGAAGACAGCCATGCAAATTATATTTAACATTCTCACTTTAAATGACGAGGGAACGCAATTCTACATAGCATTTTAAATGGAATATACCCTGTTAGTCACTTGCTGTGCAATGCTTCTAATGTTTAAAAGAAAATTCCTCACTTATCTGGTGGGTCGGGGCAGAAACTTCACAATGAACCATCCCAATTAGGCCTGGACGAGCCCTTGGCAGAGCCTGTTCTGCCTGATGCTTTAAGGCCCAGTGGACAGTAAAGCAGAACATGAACCAGAAGAGCAGGATTGAGATAGTACAACTAAAGTATTTACTGAATCAAAACAAAAAATACACAAAGAAAACAAGCAAAAATATCAATTGGAGAATCCATAAAAGCTGGCGTGGATTATGGAACAAAGCAGAGGAATCTGGCATTCTAATTCTAAACATTAGATTTAAGAACTTGCAACAATCCCTTGGCCACTGGAAATTGGTGATGTTGGCAGCAGCATCAAATTTTAAAAGATCTGAGTAACAGATTTTAAAAATGCTCCATTCCACAAAATAACAGGACTTGTGACTGAAAATATCACTGGAGGTTATTTTTTAAAGCTTTATAAAACGAGAAATGCCAAGTTTAGAGAATAAACAAACTTTATTTTATAACAGTATTACAGAAAGCAAAATATCATTTAATACAACTTGAAGCTGCTATAAATCTAATATGGCTTCGTAACTATACATAGGGTCAAAAGCAAAGGAAAAGATGTTCAATGCAGTTAATAGGTCCCTGTCAGGTCTCTGGCGTCAGCTTCAAATAGCGTAGCTTTCTTATAACCACCAAAAAACCCACCACAGCCCCTAGTCCTCTCCCCAGCATCCTCAAACCCGGGTGAATCATCAAACTGAAAGAGTTAGACCTGCTCAGTAACAAAAGGTCAGTTTTACAGGTAGACGAGGAGGTTTAATACAAAGCAAGTGTTCTACACAAGTCTTCAAATAATGGAAAAGGACTGAAATCTGGACATGTTAAGAAAGAAAGCACTAAGGTTTTAAGCTGCCTGAATAGTTTTCAGTAGAAGGGAAGAACTCGTTTTCTCTGTCTCCCCTCCTGTTTCCGGAATGCTGCCGGAGAGCATGTGTCTGAGAAGCGTTGGCACTGTGGTCTCCAAACACAGTGCATGGTCAGCGGACTTCGTCATAATTCTCCAGTCGGCAGAGTCTCTGACTTTCTACTAAAAGTACAAAGTCACAGGACTGGAAAGTCAAAAGGCTTCCATAGAAAAAAAATATCCCCAATGAATTTCTCAAACATTAGAACATTGTCAAGATGTAAGAAAGGCTTTTTAATCTGTATTAATATTTTCTCACACAGGATGTTGACTGCAATGTGAAAAGTCTGTCAATATTTACTGTACTTCCATGGGAATTCACTGGGAAGAATCTGGAAGAAGGAAAGCCACTATCTAAATTAGTCACAGAGTTTCCTTTCCGCACAACAGCACCTTACCAGCCAGGGCTGGCTTTGTTCACTATCGTTTGATCAAAATGAGTTGTAAAAAGCAGGTAGTTGTACACAAAGTAACCAGGAAACAAAACCAAAACTCCCTAACTTAAAAAAAAAAAAAAAGAAAAGAAAAAAGAAATAATCAAGAATATTTAGAAGTGGTTATAAAATAGTATATTAAAATGCGAGGGAACAGTACAGACCAGAGCTGTTAAGGGAAGGTTTGGTGTTGGCATTTTAATTCTTCAGGCTTCTGGTCATTGTTACCAGTCGTAGTATAAGTTCGCTGGAGTAGTGGTGTGGCATTAAGACTTGGAATGGTCAAAATTCTTCAGGTTCACAAAGTTGAATGTTGTTTAAAAAATGAAATTCTATGGGGAAAAAAAGAGACAAGGGTTAACTATTCCAAAGACAAAGGCTTGAAAAAAAAATTGTAAGTAATATTCATCAAATTCCAAATTAAGTAATCAACGGTTACTGTCTGCCTAGTTCTTCAGAAAATAATATGCTTATCTGAAGACACCCATGAGAATCTGTTCTACCCAAGGTCCTTAAAATATCTGAAAAAGAGAAACCAGTATATTTTTTAAAGCTAGGTTCAAGGAAGACAGAAAGACAAAGTCAATTCTAACTTCATGGAAATGAAGGGAATGGGAGTTTCAGGTCGGGAGAGCAGAATGAGGAGAGAGACTTGGAAGTGAGAAAGTGGGTGATGTGATATTAAGATGGGTATGACATAGGCAGGAACGAATGGGAGAAACAGGATAGTGAAGAAATGGACCTTACTGAAGCTAAGTAATGGTATGGTGAGTAACGAAAGGTAAGGTAAAAAACATTAGGTCTACTCATTAACACCAGACTAAAAACTATAAACTTGATCTAATAAAGAATGAATTCAGAAAGCGCATTAGATAAGAAGACCATCTGTCAATCTACTGCAATGATTCAAAGCAGAGAGTGAGGCAGGGATGAGAGGTCACAGAGCTGAGGGGTGGCCAGTTCAAGCAGGGCATGACAAGTCCAGCAGAGGTTGTTTGATTCTCCTTTGGTTTTGAGGAAGGGTTGCCATGGCCGGATTTATGATTTGACAACATCCCTGCGGCTTCAGTGTGATGAACAGCCTAAAGGCGGGTGGAGTGGAGGTGGGAACACCAGTCAGGAGGCCACTGTGGCAGTCCCGGCTGTATGAGGAAGATGACAAAGGTCAGGAATAAGAGGACTTTGACAGACCCGACTGAAGGAGAATCAGAGTGTGGTGACTAGGAAGGAAGTACCAGAGCAGACCATCAGGTTTGGAGGCTGGAACCTCAAATACAGAGGGAGAATGACAGGCTTAGAGCCCAGGTGAGGTCTAAGGATGAGGGACGTGGATTTGTTAGCACAAAGGGACAAGTGAACCCAAAAGACAGAATTAGTCTCGTATGAATATAAGGAAAAATGAAAGACACGAGTCTTAGAAGCCCACCACCTAGGGTAAGTAGGCAGGAAAGAGGACTAACACAGGAGTGAACAGGGAGGCAGACAAGAAATAAGGATGGCATATTGTCTCTGCAAGAGAAAAGGGTTTTAAGAAGAAAACTGTTTCATTTTATATTTCAGCTTGGTTGGAAGTTTTGGTAAATAATGGTAGGCGATTACAGAAGAGAGTAGAGGGTGGTAATTAATGTCTGAGAGACACTAGTCCCAAAGTCAAGTAGAATATACACTCTTTTGGTTAGATAAAATTAAGTCTTGTTTTAATGAAAAAAACTCCCTACCATTTAGATGTATCACAGATATTATTATAGTCTCTTAATTATTAAGGACATATTGATCAAATTGATTCCTTCCCACCCTATTGTCTGCTTTAGGATATTTCATTACTCATCAGTACTTATGCTTGATTCTAGGCAGGGAAATAATCAATGGAGAAACCACAACTTTGTCTTTTTTTAGGTTAGTAATTATGAAATGTGGAGGATGGTGAGGGGGAATGGATAAAACGACCAATCAAACTGGATCGGGAAGTTATCTGTGACCTTCAGTCACGCTATCTGTTCTTTTTCTTTGAGAGCTAGTAGCTGTTTTCTTTGCTCAGGAACGTGCATCGTTTGTCGAACACGGCTGCCACTCTGCCTAACTTGTGCTCTAGAAAACGAGCCCCTGATGTTACCAGTACCTGGGAACCTACAGACAGAACGAGGTTTGGGATTCTCTTCTCCACTTCCTCTGGGCTCCATGTTACTCTATTTAACTGAATCTGTTTTCACCATAAATTTCAATGTCAGTTTGTAAAGAAAAGCTAAAATTAAACTTGTTTCAAACTTATTAGTAGACAAGAACCAGAAATCTAGGAGTACGTAGGAACTGAACGAAAGAGATCTTGATTTCAAAGAGCTTCAATATTTATTGAGATATATGTAGAGGAAAAGACATAGGGACCCATGTAAAGTCAAATATCATTTACTTTCATTTATTCGCAATCAAACCACTAGAAAGTAAAATAAATTTTTTTTTCTGGTAACAAGTATTACAAATGATAATCTGAATATGTGCTTTAAGGATTCCAATTAGCTTTCAGAATCAAAGAAAATTACACTTATTGTAATTTTAATGTTAAACACATTTCCCCCCCATTCTTTAAAAAGGCAGTAAATCAAGTATAACTCCGAGTTAATTAGATATTCAATGTTTCTAACACCCCAGTTCCTTATTGTTCCACATGAATAG
This sequence comes from Rhinolophus sinicus, assembly GCF_057876585.1. Taxonomy (NCBI): domain Eukaryota; kingdom Metazoa; phylum Chordata; class Mammalia; order Chiroptera; family Rhinolophidae; genus Rhinolophus; species Rhinolophus sinicus. Next base: position 29,650,863 of record NC_142502.1, on the reverse strand, counting down.
GGAGTAATTTATTATATGAAGTTGTTTTATTTACACATTCACCTAGCTTTTCTTGACTGCTTCTTGTACTTAAACATATAGAAATCCCAAGTAGTAAATGTCTAACTGGGAAGATAAAGATGGAATCACCAATGCCATAGGCACACAAGCATCAGACATTCTAATTTCTGTCCTTTTGGCATGTATCTGTGAGGAAAAAAACACTTAATATTTGACCATTTTTAACAGACTAAATTTTGGGTCTAAATGCTTTCATCCCATATCCCAATCAAAGTGAAAACGAGGTACTGGTTCGTCACATTAAGAGTTGTACAGTGTCAGGAACTCCTTTTTAAAGCTTGAATTCTACCTCATGTTCACAGAAGTCTTGACATCTTTATACAAATTGACAGGCATTGATTACTGGGATTACCTCAACCTTCTTTCATTTTTGACAACATCATAATCATTCACACTTGGCATTTGAATAAGAGTGTTAGCTATTAAATATACGGACTATACTTCATGTGTTAGAATTTTGGTCACGCAAGCAAAACCCCAAACCACTGTTTCTATGCTTCAGTTTTCCCACCTTAGACTATACAATGTCAGTGAACATTTCTAGCTACTATAGTCACATTCCATAGCCTATGTCCCCCTCTTTTGGCCAAAGTGAGAACAGGTTTCTCACATCTGTGATCAGATGGCTGTTTCATCTAAGCAGAGGTCTAATTCTACGTCCAAACTCTTCAGGGATGCATGACGTCGGTTACCTATGTTGACTGAAGTCCTCACAGAGGGTTCAGCGTGTTCCTAAATTTATCTTTCTCGGTATGTCATGGTGAGCAGTGGGAAATCAGTCAAGTTCAAGCACAGAAGTTCTATACCTCATCTGAAAAGCATAACCTCAGAGTTTCCGGAGACAAAAGGCTCACAGAGTGAGTGGTTCTCATTCCTGAGCATGCTCTACTCCAGATACTGATTCAGTAAGTTACAAATGTGCACCTTTTATAAAGCATTTGATACAAACCACTGGAAACACTGCCTTTTAGTGGTACAGACTCCCAGAGGAGAGGGTCTCAGTAAACATGCAAGACTGTGGTTTTTATCCAGAAAAATTAAAACAATGCAAGGAAACACAACATTTCTTTAGATTAATGAAGATTTCATTACCAAAGGCAGTAATATAAGCAGAGATCACAAAAATACGAATGAAATATTTATGTAAGACACACCACAACTATTTCTTAAATAAAAATGAGGTCCATCCACTCAAGTGCAAAGTTCAGTTTTAAATATGAATTTCAGTTATTTCTAACGCTAACTTTCATTTCATTCTTCCTTGGTTCTTAATTTGCATATTTGATTTTAATTGTTAAACAGAATTTCCATGGTGAGAACATAATAATCCTAGAACCAAAAATGCAAGTATGATAAATTTCTAACTGGTTAACCCAGGAAATAGTCAATTCTCACAATATTTGTGTTATCACTATAATTAAGACCCACCAGTTCTCAGTGTGGTGGTCTGTAGACCTTGGAAGTCACTGAGTCTCTTTCCAGGGGTCAAGTCGAAGTGATGTCATAATCATGCTAAGGCATTGTTTACCCTTTTCAGGGTGTTGACATTTTCACTACGGGTGCGGCAACAATGGGGAACAAACCTTTGGCAACTTAGCACAGGTCAAGGAGGCGGCACCGATTATATCTTTACCACGCTCTCGCAGAAGAAATAAAAAGAAAGACAGCCAGTTTCACTTACTAAGGATGATCTTGATGAACCAAAAAATTACCAATTTTCTTACATCTTAGTCCTTGTATACATTTCTTAATATTCTGTGTGATGAAATGGGAAAGTCTGCGTAAGACAGGAGTGCTGCCTACAGAAGTACCATGGACGTCTGATTTATATGGATGTTTAAATAGTGAGTTGAAGCCAGTTATTTTCATAGAACACCTTTTTTACTTGAGAGAATTAGTGACAAACTATTCTATTGAATTTGGTGCCTGGCAGGCATTTTCTTGAAAATGAAGTGAGCCTGTCACTTCAGGGAAAACAATTGACAGTACTTGTTGCCAATGATAAAATTCAAACTTTGAGCTGAAAATTAGCATTTTGGAAAATTGTATTTTGGCCTCTAGGAGCTTGATAGCTTCCCAATATTTAAAGACTCTTCTGACGATACTAGTGGCAACCATTGATCTTTTTACTGTCAGTCACTTTGCCTTTCCCAGAATATTATATAATTGGAACCACACAATATAATAGCCTTTTCAGACAGGCTTCTTTCACTAAGTGATCATTTTTAACTGGATAAATATTTTAAAAACTGTTGATTTATAATATGATAAATGTCAATAGATACAATTTTGATTTATAATATGCTAAATTTCACTGTTTGACTTATAATATGGCCAATTTCATTAGATGCAATTCACATAAACAAAAGCTCTCTGGGCTTGTCAATTTTTAAGAATGTAAAGTGGTCTGAGACCATTAAGCTTGAGCACGTTTATATTAAATCTGCTACTGCTAACCTATTGCTATTCCCTTCTTTCACATTTACTTTGTGTGTCTGCTGAATATAGAGGGGAAAATTAAATCTCATGTTTTTTCTTTTTCAGTTAAATGAGACTCAGTACCTAGTCTACAAATAATTCGGCAAAATGGTTTCACTTCTCCTGGTTTGCCTCAACATATTCATGCTATTTTGGTGCCTCTCTTTGCACGAGGCTTTCATGTGGGCCCTTTGAGACCCGCGGCTCAGATTTAGGTCTTTCGGGATAGGCTGGAATCCCTGATCTCCATCTCCTCTGAACGCCAACCTACTGTGTTTGATAACATACACACTAACACAATTTCATTCCAAGGACAAAAATTCAGTTCACAGTTTGCTACAATCACAAGTCAATTAAGTCTTTTTGCTTTCAGGAGAGTCAATTTTGAGACGTTTTCCCTATATTTCCATTTTTTCAAAGGTATGTCTGCACAGCTGTAGTCGCCTCCCCTCCTGAAGGGGTTTTAGGAAGAACAATTCCCTTCCCTTCCACCCTGTGATGGTCAAAGCTTTCTTTTTGTTTTTAAGCCAGTTTAAACTCCCTTACCTTTGAGGAAAGGGTAAGCTGTCAGTGATCTCTTCAGGCCAATTAAATGGGTTTCCTTGAAAGCTAACAGTCATATTTCTATTAGAATCTTTATTCTTGACACATTTAAGTCACTCTACTTAAATAATTAAATGACTACCATGCCGTAATTTCAGAATATCCTGTCAAATAAAAACACCATCAAATTTTACCTCACTTTAAAACATGATGTTTATAAAGTATGGTTTGACTTGTTCACTTAGTTTTATATCAATAGCCGTAATCTGAAATACACTTTGTACAAAATAAATTATTTCTAAAATGAGTCATATTTCAAGTACATTGGTGGGAGTTTACTTGAAAGATTCCATCATGAATTCTTCTGCAAAGCAATATGTGACATGGATTCAAACTGACAGAGGGTTGGTTCTGGCTCTGCCACTCACCAACTGTGACTTGGGTGAGGGACTTAAGCTCTCAGGGTCTCAGTGTCCTCATCTACATGACAGACGACTGTAAGAACTAATTCAGGTGACACATGGCAAAGTTCTCAAAGTTGGCACAGAGGAGGCATTCAGCAAACATTAATTTTTTTTATAGATTTTCATACATGATATTTCAAGCCTAGTTTTGCTGCCAAATTCAATTCAATTCTACTCTTAAAGGTAGAGCTATCCAGTTCAGTTTCTCCATTAATAGCCGCCTGAATCAGTATCATGGTTTCCTTACAGAGCACCTCATCTAAGCTAGCCCCCTTTCAATCAATCCTACACACTACTGATGAATGAATCCTAGGAAGGACCATGCTGAAAGTGCTCTTCCCACACTCAGATACCCTGTGCAGATGACCTACAGAGCAAAGTCTAAGCTAAAGTACAAACGGAGAATGGAATACCTTCGGCAATTTGCCTTTGACAAATCTTTCCAGTTCTGCTGGGCACTCACCACATAGCTATAATGTAGGAATTGCTCTTCCTGATATCCATCCCATTGTTTTTCTATATGCTCTTTCCTTTCTGCCCATATATTCAAATCTCCCTAGAGCCCTGCACAGAAGAGCTGTCCTGCCACCTAAAAAGGGAGGTCTTCTCTGAATCAGAAAGTCTCTCCTGTCCACTTTCATAGCCCTTTATCTAGGCCTCTCTTGAAAAATACTATTTTTACCCTAATGCCATTTGCATACATGTTCCTACGCCGTTGTCTTTCTTTTAACATCTATAATAGCCCCTTGACCATGTAGGTTCACAATATACATTAATGAATCCATGAGTGAAAGTAATAGGGACTAATCTGCAAGGCAAGTCTCAAGAACAGGGGTTAGGGGAGGGGAAGAAACAGAACTGCATTATGTCTCAAGGAAGAAAGCACCACCACCTGTCTTCACATTACTTTCCTCTGCCGATGTAAGGGGGGATTTGGGGTTCATTTTTCCATTCGCTTTTGTTGAATAACTATATCTATGAGATCCCAGGACGCTTACTTCTTTAAAAAACTGGTTTCCCCAAATCTCTGAGGCTTTGACAAAGATTTTTAACAGTAGTTAGTATTTCACCCTAAAGCTAGAGTAAGGTCTTCTGGTTCACTCTGTTAGGTTCAAATCTTGTGGGAACTTGCTATGAAAGCATTTTACAAAATCTTAAAGCTTTGTTTAAATAACAAGGACACTATGGTTAAGGTTACACTCATTATACTTTATTTTAGCTAAGCTTTTGTCAATCTTAGATTCATAAGTAGAGATGAGAAAATACCGCTCTACTGCATCAAATAAAAGTTCCACTTGAAAAATAGTAACAAAACCCTTATCATCTTTTAGAAAACTGTCTTTGAAGTATGTAAGAACAAAACTTGCTAAGTTTTCATTTAATATTTTCCTCATAGAAATGTTAGTAGGAATCAAAAGAATTCCTCTCCAGACCCAACACTCTGACTTATTACATTTTTTTCTTACGTCTTCAAAATTCAGTATGTTATTTTACACTTAAAGCACACCTCCACTTGGAATAGCCACATTTCAAATGCCCAATAGCCACCTATGGGTACTGGCTACCTCACTGGACATAAGAGGTCCAAATTCCCACTAATGCTCACTGAACTATTTTCATGCATGAGAGTTAAATAAACATAGGTCCAATATGTCCTTGGAATGTAATCCTTATGAGACCAGAGTATCATAAACACACACACACACACACACACACAAATTAATTAGTTGCAATAGCAAAATTTCTGCCTACTTTCACCCATGAATTTCCATGTCAAAAAAAAATACTATCTGGAATGTCTAACATCAGACAAGTTCTTGAGATAAATGAAATTATACTTAGCTATGCATATGGATGGCATTTTATGATTCTTGAGTATAAGTGACCTATGGAAACTAGGATTCTATTCCCTCATAAAAAAGGGTAGAAAGAGAGAAGAATACACTCTATACACAGTTTAAAATTAAATACTCTTAATTTCCATACTCTTAAATATGCCCTAGAGTAGAGCATAATAAAGTCATAACCACCACTTCCACCCATCTCAGAGGCCAGGTGGGTAACAGATGAGTAAGGAGACTAGATACCAAGGACCTCAACATGAAGAGATGCTGGTGACTTGGAGAGCTCCTCCCTGTCTAAGGGACATTCAGCCACTGCAGCCATGAAAGAGCATGCTCAGTGTTGTCAGAGCTTCTGATGTTTCTAAAATGGCTGGCATCTTCCCAATTTAAGCATTAATAATTAATTCAAATTCTAAAAAATGCTGCTTGGGCCAAAAAAGAAAACTCTGAATATGGCCTGCATGTCTTCAATTTGTAAAATTTGCCTTGCCCTGCTGCCCCTTTTTGGTACCATTTTTAATCCTCGATGATAATGAAAAACTGGAGGATATAAGCAGCATTTGTGAAGGATTAACAACTTTAACAAACCTGTAAGAGATAAAATATAATAAACACCTGAATAGAAAAATGGACAAAGGACACAAACTGGCAATTCAAAGAAAAGCAAATTGTGTGTGTGTGTGTGTGTGTGTGTGTGTGTGTATTTCAACTTTACTAGCAATGGAAAAAACAACAATTAAAAATTGCCCTTTCCTCACAATTTATAAAGAAAGGGGGGATTGGCAAATATTTTTTAAATGTCTCATAATCTTTAGTGTGGGGACACAGGGATGCTCATAAACTGCTAGCAGGAGTCTAACTTTGTAGAAACTTGAAGGTGGACAGTTTGGCAATAGGTCAAAAACCGTTGGTAGCATACCAACTCTGATCTTTAAAAATATCTGCTCTAGAGAAACAATGAAATTAACACACAAAAATGTATACAACAAGTATAATCTTTGCAGGTGTGTGTATAATTGTGAAAACTGAAGAACAATTTAAATACCCATTCATAGAGGTTAAATAAACCATCACACATCTATTTAACGGCTATTGAAAAATGATGAGGTAATGACAAGGAACGTTACCTACAATGCACTGTGAGGTGGAGAAAAAAGCAGCATATATAACAGAGTCAATAGTCCCAACCTATATAAATTGAGGTGTGAGTGCAAGTGTGAATGTGTACACACACACACATAACACACACACACACACACACACACACACACACTGTGAAAAGGCATTATCTATCTCTAGATAATAGGAAGTATCTATTCCTATTAGATTAGCAGAGGAATTATGGGTCAGTTACATTTTGTACTGTCTTTCGCTTTTAAAAATTATAACCTCCTCTCTTTTCTTATTACCAGGAAAACAAAATAAAGATAAGTTCATTTGCACAAACAAAAGTCAATAATGATTTTGTCCAAGAAAACCCCTGGGGAATGAATGACTACCAGAAACTAAGATATGTACCACAGCAGCGGCATCCAGCGCCTCTTCTGTTTGGTAGTTTAAATATAATATATTGTAACTGACTCATTGATAGCACTTCCAGATTTATAAATATTAAAAGTGAACATTCCATAGCATTCCAGAGTGAAAAATGGCTATGCCTGAAACTCACTAAATCCAAAATGGCTTTTCATTTCTATGTATAACACGTCTAGGTTTGATTAATCTATATCGAAAACTAAACTGTACTAAAATGCTAATTTTAGGAATGAGACTACTACAACTAGACAAATAGAATAAAATAAAAATGGAACGCATTTCATATGCCTGAAAACCGCCTGGCTCCTGAAGTAAAAACAGTCATCTGGAGTTAAACAGGCTTGTGCTTCTCGTTCAACAGCAGGGAGATGCTCAGGGCCCACGTGTAAATGAGTAGCTCCTAATGAGCTAGAGCTCAGGTCAGCCAACAGGGTTCTTCTCTCCTGTCAAGGCAGTGACGTAGCATTGTGAGTTCATTTTGAAGCGATGAACTTCACCCTGAGTTGAAATGTTGGTTTGAACACAGAATTATCTATTTTAGAAATTGGTGTTCATGAATGCACAACACAGAAAGCAAAACCACTAACTTAGTTATGTACTTAGTACGGATTGTGGATTGGGATTCAGGGTACATCTAACAGGTTCCAAGGAATGATCAATTTGCCAGGTCGTGAGTAATCATACACTAGCTCTGGGGACTCTGTGGAACCTAATGCAATACTCTCCATCTTCTCAGGCGGAGTGGACAGAAAAGCGAAAGTCCCTATTATTGTTTTCAGCTTCGTGAAAGCACTCGCCATGTAAAATCCCCATTTCCTCAACCCATTTCAGGGCTCCATCCCTACTAGTAGCCGACTGAAGAAGCTCTGCCAAAGTCTCCAGGTTCCTTCTGTACCAACAGTTTCCAAGGACATACAAGGTCTGACAATTAAGTTTGCGAACTTGTTGCAATGATGATACTAAACTTTTTTGATATGAGAGGGATCATTCATTATGAATTTGTACCAACTGGACAGTTAACCAATTTTACTGTTTAAAGGTGTTGAAAAGACTACGTGAAAAGGTTAGATGACCTGAACTTCTCACCAGCAATTCATGGCTCTTGCGTCACGACAATGCACCAGCTCACAGGGCACTGTCTGTGAGGGACTTTTTAGCCAGTAATCAAATCACTGTATTGGAACACTCTCCATACTCACCTGCTCTGACCCCCAATGACTTCTTTCTTTACCTGAAGATAAAGGAAATACTGAAAGGAAGATATTTTGATGACATTCAGGACATTAAGGGTAATACAATGACAGCTCTGATGGCCATTCCAGAAAAAGAGTTCCAAAATTGCTTTGAAGGGTGGACTAGGCACTGGCATCGGTGCATAGCTTTCTGAAGGGAGTACTTTGAAGGTGACCATAGTGATATTCAGCAGAGGTATGTAGCACTTTCTAGGATGAGTTCGCGAACTTAACTGTCCGACCTCATAGTCGCTTGATTTCTCTGCCATATTAATACTTGGTTACTCTCTCCTTGAAGTTATCCTCTCTCAGTTTTTATGACACTCTTTTGTCCGTTTTTTCCTTCCTCTTGGTTCCTCCTCCTCTGTGTCCTCTGCTCCCCAGGTCTGAACTCTCTGGCCTGTCCCTGGATAACTCACTCAAACAGAAGATTTCACATCAATAGATGACATTTTCGAATGACCTTCAAATCTCCGTCTCCTGATCTGAAGAGTATTGTGCTATCTCTCAGAGCTCCTGGCTGCCTCCTGGACCTCTCCGTAGACATTTCTCAAAGTCAACATCTCAGGGATAAAAATCTTCCTTTTTATTTGACTCTTAAGAACAAAAAAGGATTCATGGTTGACCTTACATGTTATGAAAAGTTCCTACAACCTGCCTTGGAAACAAACCCTTCTGTAAATTCTATTATCATTCCCAGTTTACAGATGACAGAACTGAGGCACAGAGAAGTGAAACAGCCTGTCCAGGCCACACAACTACAAAATAGATTTGAACCCTGAAAATGTGCTATGCTACACTTCCTCTTAACATTCCGACTACCTGGTAAATTTCCAATTACCCATGTTGTGTGTTTATACGATGGGCCTTATTGATTCATTTCCAAGCTTCTTCTGTAATACCTAAGACAGTTGGTCTCTCCTACATAGTACCACAGGAAAAAAAAAAAAAAACATTTCTGCTTTAAGATAGCTAAGAGCAAAGGACTGGTGACATTGCACATGCCATGTGAAAAACGAAACCTGTATTCCACGATTGAAATTACAGGTACACCATCGACTCATTTGCCCAAGCTACAAACCTGGGCACTCGTTATCTGGGAGTCTCCTCTGTGCCTCCGCCCTTCCAATTCACTAATTTCCACAGTCTCATGCAAACAGTCACCCAGTCACAAAACTCTTCCTACTTACCATCTCTCAAATACATGAGAAGTACGGATAGCTTTTCAGGATCAAGTTTAGCCTCTTCAGCTTGGATTATAAGACTCTTTATGACTAGGCCTCTGCCTCTCTGCTCCCCTCATTTCCCATCACTCTCCTGTAAGTATTCTGCAATCCAGCTGTTCCTAGGGTGTCAAGTTCACAGCACCATATCCTGCCTGGAATCCCTCCTTCTTCCATGCCTTTCTTCACTGAGCTAACTCCTACTCACCTTGAAGCTCAAGTGAGACGCTCCATCCTGATTTAGAGATCTTTTTGTTCCCACTAAACCCAATTCAGAACACAGCACAGAACTTGGAGCTGTTTTTCAGCACTGACTTACTGTCTGTGAGTGCAGACCTTGTTTGATTTGAAATCTCCAGAGTAAAACAGTAGATGGTACCTCACGGGCCCGCTATGTATATTTGTATAATAAGCAAATAAAGGAATAAAATGAGTGAATGGAGGAGAGTCCACTCCTGTGTCATTTCATCTTTTGGCTGCTCGCTGCTTTCAGATGAAAAGGAGGCGTCGTTCACTTTTTTTAGCCCACATCAATGATTTACTCAAGGAGTTAGAGAGGCTCGTTTGAAGTCTGCGTTCAGAGAGCTCATGGTGCCAACTAAAGCAGAGTCACAAGCTCCCCCTTCTGGGACTCATTCTTTCAGAAGCCAACAAGCCTGGAGTCTTCTCCCCGCTCCTCAGGACAGTTCAGGAACTCCATCCCAGTGGTAACGTGTCAGGAACATTTTGTGTCCATGTGAGGGCTCATACATATGCATTTAGAACAAATTGGCAGGAGGAGGAAATAGTCCATAAGCGGACACAGAAAGAAGTACAAAGATTTAGTGAAGTACTCCTGTAAAGTCTGTGTTTTCTTTTTCATGGTGTCTGCACTCAGCTCCCCTCTGCCGCACAGCCGGCCGACACCCAGCTGAGATGGCAGACTCCGGAGACTCAGTCCACTGCAGGCTGTCTTTGGCCATCTTCCTGTCTGCTCTACACCCCCACTGCCTACTTTCAATGCTGGATCAAAGGCTCAGAGCTACCCCAACAGGAGAGGTCAGGTCAGGTCGGAAGGAGAGCTCTTCATGAACAGGGAGCTGGGAGAGATACAGCACAAATATTTGTTCTTTTCTGATGTTCAGATACACTCCTGCTCTTTGCCCTGGCCCACCTGCTGCCTCTGTGGGATCCTGCCAGGGCAGCAAGAGGGCAGCTGCAGCAGTAGAAACACACTCCTCCCAGCCCTGAGTGTCACCGGCAAAGGAAAAGGTTCAAGAACAAGCTGCAGCTAGTGGGTGGTAGAGATGCTAAAATGACTTTGAGATACTGAGATTCACTCCTACTCTTCCTTTAGATTTCAACTCAAACTTTGTTTCTTGAGTAATAGGTTAAATTTATAATAGTTTGACTCCCTCGTTTTGTTTTCTCATATGACGTTATTTCCTTCAGAGCATTTATCAGATATGCAATTATATTTTATTTACTTGTTAATATTTATACCTCCCCTCCTGCACAGCCTCCCCAAAGAAGGAGACCGAGTTTGTTTTGTCTGCCAACTAGATAATTTGAATCCTGAATGTCTAGCCCTATCCTAGCATATCTTGGCACTCAAATAGTTTTTGAATGGATAAATGAATTTTTCCAAACTTATCTAGTTTGCTCACCTTCTATGTGAATTTATACTTTAACTTCCTTAAACATGTTTAACAAGGCTGCTTATAAAACATGACCTATAAGACAGGCAAACTTGAAAGGCTCTGTGTGTGCGTGTATGTGTGTGTACACTGTGAAAATGAATATAAGGTGCCAGGAATAATTCATATAACTAATTCATTTTAAAACTTATTAAAATGTCACAAATGAAAGTAGGGTGTTGGTAATGTTTACAGTGGTCATTATTGATTCATAGAATTCAGGAGAAATACCCACTATTTTTACATTTTTATAACACTCAATTTTCTTATTGTTTAATGTATCCTTATGTAAGTCCTATGTGTTAAAAAAGGTAGATTTAACCATTTCCACAGACATGCCCAAAATCACATAGTTTGAGATCTGGCAAGATGAAAACATAGTACTTGACCGTCTGACTCCCAGCTCAGATATTCTCAGCCTTCCAGATATAACATTCAGGGAAATACATCTCAAAAATAAAAAGATAAACATTCAGCATATAACAGAACTTTTATTCAGGTAACTAGATACTGTGCTTGTGCTAAAATTTTAAATGATTTCTGCTTGTAGGCCTTTCTACACCCTGTGGTGAAAACAGTATCTGAGATATAAAGAGCTGCTAGGTACAAGACCAATACAGACAAGTCAGTTGTAGCTCCCCATACCAGCAACATCTAGAAAAGATTTATAAGGCCTCTTTCTGGGTAAAAGAATAAAACAAACCATACAACTTAATTGAAAGAAATTAAAGAAGATCTATATAAATGGAGAAATACTTCCTGTTTGTGGAAAAGAAGACTTAATATATAGTTCTCTGATTATTTAAGATAAATTATTTAAGATAAATATACATCTCTATTTAAGATAAATTCTTAAAAGTGGTTAAATGGCAGGCATGTTTAATGAGTTGTTTTTTTTGTCAAATTGTCCTCCAGGAAATATTACTAATTTACACAGCAGCATATAAGTATAGTTTTCCTCCCACAACTTCCCCGACACCAGCTAAAAACATAAACTTGCCAGATTTGTAAGTGAAAATATGTACACTGAATTTTTAATTGATATTAATTTAAATATTTTTGTTTATTGTTCACTTAAGTTTCTACATGGTTTGCTTAACCCTCTGCCCATTTTTCTACTTAAGTGTTTTAGTTTTTTGATGACATGTAAAAGTTCTTAATATAGTCAGGACATTAATCCTTTCTTTGCCTGGAATATTAAACTTTGCAATTTATCCTTTACTTTTGTTTTTGTTGGTTCGATTAAAGTTTTCAGTTTTTATCTAGTCAAAACAATCTTTTCCTTTTATGGTTCATTCTCTGATATACAAGTATTAATGTCTATATTTAAAAGACTTAACTCATCTCTCCCTCTGTGTCTCCTATAATAAAAATCCCTCATCTAAACGAAAGCGACAGCACCTTCCTCAAAGGTCACTGTGAACATTAATTAAGATAACTGTACCAGTGTGCTTTTAAGTCATAAAACAACTTATAACTGTCAATTATTAGCAGCCCTCAATCCATGGCACTTATTAACACTACATGCCCGCTGGTCGACAGTTTATAATTATATGCAGGTAACCCGAGCCAATGCACTTGGGGATAATACAGTCTGAAAACCAAACGGACTGCAGGAGACAGACACTGTGATGCAGAAGCGCATTCCCATCCCTCAGCTCAGGAGCACAAAACAGTCACAAGAAAGACTCCACACAACACAGGCTCTCTCACCTGAATTTACTCCTCCCCTTCCTCCAGCTCCGTTTCTTTGTGCACCACCACTCTCGTGACCGACATGTCGGGATGCTGCTCTCTGGCTTCCCTGATGGCCTGGGCCAGCGCCTGCCAGGGTCAGGAGAGAGCACAGTCAGCGGAGAAATAGACTCCTGCTCAGGATGGCAACACACGTGTGTGCTGATCCCTGGGATTCCACCTCAGGCCAAGGTGGTTTCATTACTTCACTTGAGGAAGCAGGAAGATTGGTTAATCTCAGAGAAGGCTTCTCATTTCCCCAAAGTGCCATTTCTCCAGTTCATTTTCAAAAAATGATACATGCAGAAGGAACTAGCTGGCTCTGAATCCCAGCCTTGCACTCCCATGAGACTTGGAAACAACAGATCTTCTCTGACCTTCGAACTCTCACCTGGTAACCTGAGACCAATGCTAAGGGTGCAGGGACCATTTTAAGGTTTGCTGTAAGGGCGAAGGACTGATGTGAAGCACCCAGCATAGTGCCTGCCCTGTACACTCAAGTTATACTTGCTATTAACCGATCGCCTGAGACCCCGACGGGCAGGACCAGGCAGGCCTCGCCCATCAGTGCCCTCTTGGGCTCTCAGTATGGTGGTAAAAAGTGTGCTGAACTAAAGTGTTGCAGGAAAAATATCAACTCCTAGAGCACAGAACAATGAAAATTGCAGCAACAATGACACTCAGGAAAGCTGAAGGCCAGACATGGACTAATCTTTAGGTGGTAAAGTCGAGCTCCCTATTTTACAGTTGAAAACACTGATGCAAAAAGGTCAGTGGGTCTCGGTCAAGGCCATCCTGCCGGTGGGCTGCAGGGCAGCGGCAGAAGCCAGGATGCCTCCCCTGGTTCATGGCCTCTTCTCTGAATCAGCAACAAGGTTTCTCTGCAGCGCATCAGAAAGTATACAAGTGCTGCGGCAACGTGGAAAGATCCTACTTTTCAGAGGGGAAATTATTGAAAGAGGTTTTGGGGAGAAAGTAAAAGAAAACACCACTGAACAGCACTAAAAATCTAGGACAGATCTATGAAACAAAAAAGAAATTCTACTAGGCTAGAGAGTGCCATGATTCGTAAGGAAAATACGCATTTGAAAAAAGCAGTGCAATTTTCCTGCTGCTCTGTCACCTGCCTAAGGGGACAAGTGCATTTTTTGTTTGGAATATAGTTTCTGTCAGCAAAACCTTGAGCCTATTCCACAAAAAAAGAAATTGTTTTTACACTAAAAAACTTTTGCATAGAAGATTGAAAGACACTTGAGGGAGCTTAAAATTCCACGAGAGGACAAACCGGCAACCTACCTGTGTCAGGACAACAGAGAACGCAGACAGGGGACCAGCCACCAATTTGAGCATCAGCACAACTGTTTGTCAGGTGGGAAGAACAGGGAGACGGGAGGGCAAGAGTGGAGTGGGGCAATCTTATCTCAGAAAGTGTTTCTGTGTATTGACTGCGGTGTCAGTGGAGAGGGAGAAGTACAGGAGTGTGGATGTGTGTGTGTGTGTGTGTGTGTGTGTGTGTGTGTGTGTATGCAAGAGGGAGACTGGAATGATTAAAACTGTCTACCCCATGTTCGTTTGTGGAATCCAAATTGGGAAGGACAAGCTCTGATGGGACCCAAATATAGCTTACAGACAACTTATCAGACACTCAAGAGTTTATGTTCACTGTAAAGTCGTACCTACATAAAAGCAGTGTAATTGTTACAGCAAAACTATAAATGATGCTCATGGGAAAGGAACACGTGCGAAACATGCTTTAATTAGCAGAAAAGTAGGGAAAATAAAAAACTGCTAGAATCATCTTCAAACACATTTGAAGTCAGTCTGCTATTAATCCCTTTCATTCTTTAAGAGCAGTACATGAAATTAAATACGGTAAGAAACTAAATACTGTCAAGTATTAACTGATTATGGCAACAAGAAAGACTGTGAGAACGCTTTTTAATCACATCCTATTGCCGAACTGAGAAGGTATTTGATCAGGACTGGGTTTTGCTCAGTAACCTTCCAGCTGACAGCTGAGCTGAGAAGCTATCTGCAGGGTCGTTTCCTTCTCCCTGGTACAGAGCTGAGTGTCAGGACTCGCATAGAGTGAGGAATCTGCAAAGCAAGCTTCTGTAAGGGCATGCCTCTTTAATTTGCCAGCACAGAAGAGATTCCTTTTTTCCTATCTTGTTCAAATGAAGGTTTCCCTTCCACTATTAATGTAGGCAAGGAACTGAAAAAAAAAACTGTCAATGATTTTAAAGTCGCTACATGATCAACATCAATTTTTGGCAGAGAAGTGATTTCACTCCTTTAATTTTAAACAGCTCTTTCACTCATTAAAGGCTTTAAGAAGAAAGGGAACTCATCATGAGATTCTGGTGACAAACACACCAGAAGCCACAATTAAATTTACTCAAAAAAGTTTATACCATCTTATAATTAGACATAAAAAAGTTACATCTCTGTTCTCATTATTTGGATATCTGACCTGGCTTTTAAAATGGGCTGAAACAGGACATCTTACAAATGGGACAGTTAACGCTGCGATGACGTCACGATTGTTTTCTTCATGTAAGAGTTAGGAATAGGTGCTATTGTGGTACTAAAGAAGGCACATAAAATAAAATCTGAGGGGAGAAAGTGGCATTTCAAAGCCAGAAAGGGCCTAGGTTCAGTGGAAACAAAGGCTGGGGGAAGACCCCAGTTTTCATTTTCCACCAAGCCAACGCATGCGGGCTCCTGCCTAGCACGCTCCGCTGTAGGAAGTCCACAGATGCTTGCTGAGTACGAGTCCCAGAGCAAAAGAGCAGGAATAGGTTTGCTCCAACTTAAGGTCAAAGGAACTCAAGGCTGTACCAGTGGACAGAAGCAGAATAGATCGTCTACATGGGATCCTGCGGCCTTGGTTCTCACGTAGGTAATTCACTGTCCAGCGGCAAAGAGGTACACGTCAAAAGTCAGAGTCAGGCAACCCTTTAACATATGAAATATGTAAGGAAAATTATGCTTACAGGGGTTTAAAAAACTTTTTTTTTTTTTTTTTTTTGCAGGCATAGAAGAAATTTATTTCTCTTTGGTCACATATAGTGAGTCTTTCTTAAACGAGAAATTTTGTTTTCTAAACTTCTGTTTCCCGAGTTCAATACTGCGTTCAAAGCTGGATAACTAACATTTGTTCCTACTCCTCAGCTGGAATGGTCAGCTGAATATTTCTTTTTCTCTTCAAGTTGTTATAGAAGGAAAACAGCTTGGTCTCCTTTAAAACGGAATTAAAATCACTCAGAAAATTAAAACAACAACAACAACAACTTACTATCATCACTTGGGACTGCAGTCTAAAATTAAAGCTACTCTCAGTCTCCGGCAGTTCCATTCATCACCTGCTTTTTAAAGTTATGCATTCTGCTCAATATTAGAATGGAAGTACCATTCTTTAAAATTTTTTTTCCTGAATACATGTAAATGTTCATGTTGTAAAAGACCTTAGATTACCTCCCCGATCCCTCAATAATAGTAATAATTCGGGGGGGAAAAACCTAGTGGTAAATAGCCCAACTTTTGTAATGCTATTGAAAAAATACTTGGTAAGTTCCTAAAAGTAGGCATAAGTCAAACTTAGTATCTTTTCTTCTTTTTTGGAAGCCAGTGTCATTAAACTAGCATTCATTTGTTAATAGTTGATGACTTGCCTTTAAACCAGGCCCAGATGAATACCTAATGGCTGCCAGGAATTCTCTTGATGATTTTATAGACCCAAAAGGATGTGTAAAGCCAGTGGGAAATAAAGAGCAATCCATGATCCCTGTGTTGTGCTGATACTTATTAGGAAGGCTGTAGGACAGGTGTGTCTGGGCTGTGAGGTATCTCATACCACACTGAGGAAGTGGGTTCACGCAGGAGGCACTGGGAGAAGGGGTTGGCACAGGGATGTGGCATGACAACAGGTGCAGACCTTGGAAAACAAACATGGTCAATTTCAGAACCAGAACCTCAGGTCCTTACCTGGTCATGATCAATATCTGCATCTCCTGTGATCACAATGCGCTTCTCGATTCTTGTTTCAGATATTCCACCCTTCATAGTCTAAAGGTCATAAAGAAAAAGAAGGGCGGGGAGGACAGACTCACTAAAGCATGTTTTACACACAATCAGAGAACTCAGGCATGGAGCACAGCTAGACCTTCTGACGATCGTAAGGCAATGCACACGGAGTGGGGAAGACCGATGTTCTAGAAACTTCCCTTATTTTCAAGCTCAGTACAGAACCCTGCTGTTAAAGTTGTAGCATCCATAAGTATTCCTCAACTGGAAGCAACCTTAAAACTAATTTATCAAGACTTAGGTGAGATTCAGAGGGAACAGCCCCCTTTTAATCCACATAGTTCCACTGGGATATTCCATTACAAGTTCGGGGGTTTCTTGCCTCCCAATTGGCTGTTTTTGAAAAGAAGAATGGAGAAGAAATAATTGCTTGGTTCATGTAAAGTTACAAGGCCTTCTAACAATACTGGTCTCCTGTTTAGGTTTGGGGAACTGCCTGACATGATCGATTTGACTGCTTGATTCTCATCATCCAAGTCTATTTGGTGATTCTGTTCATTTGGTTTAGTGCAATGATAAAAAGAGGACTTGGATTTGGTTTAAGACTTGCAAGTGTGTGAGAGGGATCTAGTCATTGCTGTGTAACTGCAGCTTCTGCACGTAGTTGGACATGTGAACGTGCAGCATGGCTGGGCAGAGGCTGTGGTCGGCCCTGGGGCAGGAGCTCCTGCGTGAACTGCCACCACAGGTACTGGCGGGGAGCAAAATGATAGAGCCTGGGGCACGGCAGAGGCTGAAGAGATCATATGCCTGTGACATTCTAAAGGGACAATGAGCAAATTCCACACGGTCCTGAGAAAGCACACATCCAACCTCTACAACTCTGATAAACTTACACAAGTGACTGCACTTCACCATACAGGACAAGGCTTATTAATGGACTTAATAACTGGATATGCTTTAAAATGCACACCAATACCATCTTGCATTTATGTGGCATTTCTTAATTTACAGTTTTTTGTTGAAATATGGGGCAAAGAGGGCACAAAGGGTACATTTAAGACCTTCAAGCACTAACCAAATGTGAGAAGTAGAAGCAAAAGGAAAGGCTAGAAAATAAGGCTGGAGTTAGAAATGTGGTGGGTGCAGCATGTATCAGAATCGCCTGGAGGGCCTCTTAAAATACACCCCCGGTTGCAGTAGGTCCCCAGCGGGGCCACAGTATTCACACTGCTAACAAGTCCCCAGATGAGGTTGCTGCTGCTACTCCAGAGACCACACTTGGAGAATCACTGGTCATCTGGTATTAAACATTTAGAGAATGATCTGGAAAAATGCCCCAAGTCAACATACAAGTATCTTAAATCAATGAAAAATTTCCATCACTTGAACAACTTACTGAAAATTTTGAATGACAGTCTACCATACCGTTTGTACTTACCAAATCTGTGCTTCTACTTTTGCTAAATTCTGTTCCTATAGCTAGCTAGCTGTCTTAGGTATACCTATTCACAACATATTTTTACCCCCTTGTACTTTACAAAATGGCAATTTCATTTAAATACATTTGTCAATGGAGCCCAATTGCTTGTATACTTTAAAGATAGGCACTTTTATTCCATTGGTACTGTCTGTGTATCAATCTGAAGTGTGACTAGAAACAAAGAAACAATTCAGAAAAGCCCCTGTTTGCAATGTACCATCCTCTACGTAGGATTCCCTGGATTGCTTTACCTTGGTGATGTGTGTGGTGGTGGTTGTCGACACAGACTCAGCGGTGATGGTTTGTGCGGTCAGTAACGTGCCCGAGTCACCACCAGCCCCGCCATCAATCTTTGGATAGTTGGGGGAAAAATACAAGGCAATGCTTAACTTCCATTATGATGTCAGAGAAGGCCCCTCCCATCAATATGCATCTTTTAAAATCTTTGCATTTGGCAGAAAATGCCATCTGGCTTTGCATGTCATAATGGTAATTTGCTGGCTGTCATTTAAAGAGAGTAAGGGAGAGGCTAAATGCACATGGAGAAGAAAACCCCATACAGAGAAATAGAAAAAAGGAAGAGTGGCGGGAGAGGTGAGGTAGGACTGAAAGCTACCAGGGAGTCATGACATGAGAAAATTTGACGGAAGGTCATTGGTAGAAGCTCGAAAAAGAAACCAGAGAACCAGGTAGAGAAGTTTCCACAGTGATCAGAAGTGCTGATTTTGTTGTTCTTTAAGCACAGGTGGGTAAAAGTAGTAAACATTTTCTCAGATTAGTAAGCAATAGAACCTGACTACCGTAGACTAAACTTCGTGATTTGGTTATTTGCTTATCTCTAGTACATTCTTTTTTAAATGACACTGTTCCGGTAATAGTTTGTGCGTTGTGAGCATATATACGGGAGCATATATTTCAATACATACACATGCCTGTGCTTTCTCTATATACAGATTTCATATATAAGTCCCATGATATATCTAAATAGATTTTAACTCATTTGGTTTGATACTAGAAAAGGTAGAAAGTTCTAGAGTTTACCAGTGGAAATAATAAAGGAAATCAATAGCCTAACAGTTTATGTTAAGATCACCAAATATATTTGCGTCCTGTTTCCTGACACGGACACAAAGAAATAACCAGAAAGTTCAGAGCCTTTCTTGTTGCATGCTAAGAGGAAATCTCTCTCGAACTTGGTTCATGCAATGTACTTTTCATGAGGGCACTTACCACCACAGTACACGAGTACAAGCTCTCCCACCACACCCATTTATAAAAACCCTGTTTGTGCTTATGTGAGATCTATGCACATTTAAGATATCATATCTAATGTAATTTTGAGGAATATATACACGAATTAAACCTTTAAAAAAGTATTTTGAGAGGGTAATAATCTGCCATCCTTCACCACGGTATAATCCTACTATGAACACTGAATTTCTCAGTTGAGAAATAGCACAAATTTCTAAACAGTTTCATTTTGAAATGATACTTTACCTTTTCTGTTATCCTCATAAGGTTAGGTATCTTAATGCCTATTTCAAATCTTTACAGAATCAATGTCTGAATATCTAAAATCAAATACAAATCCAATAATTATTTAGCTACACAATGTCGCGTGTATGTAAGAATGATGATGTATGTCTTCAGAAAATAATCCCCTGTGCAGGAGAAGAATGGATGAGTGTGTGTGCATGTGTATGTACTTGGAAGCAAAAATGAGTTGATTGGATTTGTCTTCATAGAGTTCAGGGGACAGGGCCTAAATCCTACTAGTCCACAAATTATTACACCACATCCAATAAACTTTATGAGATGATTTGTTCTCGCAGTGTACATAAACATTCCTGGATACATTAAGCCAGAAATCGCTTATAATAATATAACCAAGATTGGCACTAAATAACATGTGTATGCTTCCTCCCTATAATGATTGGGTCATCAATTTGATTGCACCTCTCTGTCTCAATTTAAGAAGCAACATAGCAAGCTACATTGTTGAGGTACAGTTATAAGATGGAGATATAAAAAGCTATGTCAAAGTCAGAAACATATAAACTAGGAGAAGACAGAATGAAAACAGAAACAGATAAGTAAAAAGGAACTCAAATAGTCCAAATCTAGAGCTTTTGTACCTGCGGAGACTCATATGTGATGGTTTTGGTCTCAGTTTGGACAATAGGGACTTCCTTGGTGGAGATTTCTGTCCTTTGTGAGGCATCAGAAATTGTTACCATCTCTGTTTTTACCACTGGTGGCTGAGGTGGGAAAGGAAGGGAAAAATAAATTCTAGAGGTAATGAAGTAAAAGTGCTTAATGGAGCCTCCAAAAATAATGGTAAGAAATATATACAAACACACACTCATGAACAAAAGAGTAAAATAATCTAAAACAAAAGACATAAAAGAAAAACACTTTCCTTCAAATCTCTCTCTCTCTCTCTCTCACACACACACACACACACGATAAAAATAAGCTAACATAATGGCTCCATAAATTATGATATTCTTCTTCAAATTATGATGGTCCCAAATTACTTACGTGTCAAGCCTGGTGTACAGTGATATATAAACTTTAGCTTTGGGCAAGTAATAATAAAATTGAAAAGAAAATAGAATGAACTACATGAAGTGACCTGCCTTGATATTTAGCAGTTTAAAGAACCACATGTTTTGTGTGAAGGCTCAATGCCTTTAACTGGCATACAATCTAGGTAGGCTAAGATTTGCTCTTTTCCTCCAAAAGTCTTCTCTGCTCTATTGACAAGGATATTCCATTTTCAGAAGGAATATCTTCAAGTATGATCGTTTTCAATTATACTTGTCTAAAACTTGCAGTGTTTCTTCTGTTACATAAGTTAAACTGTTACATCTAGCATTAGTCCACCAACATTGCATTAATGCTTTGAACAATTAAAAACATTAAAGGAGAAGTTCACAGCCTGTTAACACTGTAGTCTGCTGAGCATGTATGTTAATACAACACCAGACTATATTACTACCAAAATACTACAGTAGTTTCTTGGAGAGAAAATTTCCAAGTGTAATTATTTGAAGAGGAACAACCATACATAAATGCGGAAAATAGTTCAGAGCATTCCAAGACTCTTGAAATGTCTTCTCTGAAGTGAAACAGGAAGTTTAAAAGTAACATAGTAAAACTTCTTTTAATTATTTCAAGACAAAGTCACTTCAAGATTTTCCAGCCCATCAAAGAGGGCAAATGTGGATAATCCCTACATGGTAGGCATTTGATTTTAGAATCAAGAAACATGTACATGGAAGTAAACCCTCCCTCAGCATAACTTTAACTCCCAATTCAGAGACACTGCACCTAGAGACCAACACTCAATCTAAGAGGAGTGTGGAACGTTCTCTTTCTTAAAGAGAAAAAAAGAAAAGACTCATATCCTCAAAACATGAAACTTGTGAATAATCCAGAACTGATGACAGGAAAGAATGAGAAGAGAAATCTCCTATTAAACAGTCTAGCCTCTGGCTGTCTGAAAAGAAAGAAAAGGCTCTCAATAAACCATACAATCCCTGGAATCTAAAAACAGAAACCACAGTGGTATTCAAGAAATACTGTTTTCATCACTGCCAGATGTTGAATTCAGGCACCATGGTAATCAGGGCCTGCTGCCATTTCTAAAAATCTTAAGTTGAAGACAGAATGAGCCAGAAAGTCAAACCCAGTCACGACAACAGCACACACACTCACAATGACCATTTTTCAACAATACATATATAATTTTCTAATTAAACCAACGAAAAAGTCATTTAGCATGAGGAAGCTGTGCAACTGAAGACAAACAGTTGAAAACATCCAAAACATGCAAAGGAAAATTTAGATGTGAAACGAGAATGAAAAAATGATGTGAGGGTGACACGCAAGTTTCCTCTGGCAGGTGATCCAGGGGCAGCAAAGAAGCAACCAGGACCCGAGTGGGCAGAAAACCTACAAAGCAGTGCTTTCCCCCTTCTTCCCGTGAGAGATCAAGATCAGAATCTTGCTGAAGAAGCTGAAGGAGAACTGGGAGGACAGGAGAGGAAGAAAGGCAGGTGTTCTCCACCTGAGAAATAGCTCCAGAGTTTAGCTCCCACTTGAGGCTCCCATTTACCTCTGAACAACAAATAATTTGTGGCAAAACATCAATGTCAACATGAGACACCTCTCCGTTAACTTTATGTTGCTCGTCCTCTGCTTCTTCACTCATGTCTTGCTTAATAGCGCCTTCGTGTACACTCTTCTCTGCCGGTATCTTTGGGGCAACTACAGTTTCCTGGGTCACTGTGTCTACTGCGCTTACACTGGCCCCTGCTTGCTTGCCTGCGCTGGCTTCTGGCACTGCTTCCTGCCTCTCTACTACCTTGGCTGCTCGGCTGGCTTCTTCCTCCAGCTCTGCTTCACACTCCTCCTGTTCTTCCTTGATGGTGCCCTCCGCCACCCGGTGGTGGGGCCGGTACTCTCCCACATCTTCCTCCTCACTCTCACTGCTGCTGCTGCTCTCAGAAGACAGGGAGGTGGAGTCTTTCTGGGCCAGAGGCTCCACCTTACGGATCTCCCCAGGACCACTCCCAGGTGATAGCTCTTTACCGTTCATGTCTTCAGTGATTACTCTTTCGTCTTTCCCAACCTCTGCCTGATTCTTCTCCTCCACTACATTCAGAGTCTCATGTGAACTCTGCACAAAAAAAGAATGGATGAGGGGAGGAAAAACAAAAAGACATGAATAAATAAAAATGACGGACACCAAAATTAACTGATGGTAGGTTCATGTCATGGAGGAAAACAAAGATGATGATGATGGCTGACTGAAAGGTAAGCAGGGAAAACGTGACTGGGGTGAGAAGCGTCAGGCAATGGTGTGAACGTGGGAAAGGGGAGAACCTTAGCAGCATCACTGGCTCCAGTGCAAGGCCCTTCTGACTCGGGAGCGCGTTTCTGCGAAACAAAAAGCAACCAAGGACACAAAATCAATAAAATTTTACCTCAACACCCACCAAAACACACATCGGACACTGCAGACAGAACAGTAACAATCAACATCCATAAAAACCTTGGCTCAAGGTCACATAAAAGACAATCAAGACAAATGTGAAAAGCTTACAAAAGGAAACAAAAACACAAAACAGCCAGCTTCCTCCCAAAGAAATAAAGTAAATAAAGTGATTTTAGTATATCTAGAAGTACTACTTACATAGTTGAAAAGGTAGAGAAAAACTGGAATTACATCAATGCTTACTGATTATTTTAAAGTGTAAATTTTATAACTTATAAAACCTATCCAAAAAAGTTTTGATCTTAATCAGACTATAAAGCCTGCCTGAAACCCTGATTCCTAAAATGAATATAGTATTAATACGATGGAACCTTTGTTTTTGGCTGGCTCTTTTGAAAAACAACTTTAACTTGCAAAATCATAGTTGGTCTCAGATAACTATTAACATAAAAATGTTGTTCCAGAAATGGAATGGGAGGGAATAATACATATAATCTATGAGTATAACACATCCCTAACTGGATTATTAGACTAGCAAAAGGGATATTATAACATTAGGGTGGATGTCAATAATGATTCCAAGCATAGTCTCTTAGAATTTAGCTCTTCCACTGGCGTCTTTGAAAACTGAAATGAACCGTATTTATTATTGAGATGCTTACTCCCACCCCCTGCAGACATCTACTTCTTGGGAGTCCATTTACTCTAGTTAAGTAGTACAGTATCTAAATGTTCATTATTATTATTATAGGTCAGTGAATTATTATTATTACTCAACCCCAAATGGGTGGATGGGTCCCACCCAAGTTCAGGGAATCCCTTAGGTTCATTCTAAAAAACGAAACCAATTATTTCACTGAGTATGGCAGGTACCTCAAATTTTTCCCATGTAAACAGAATTTTTAAAATAACAAGCCATCAGATGATGCCTGAAAGACATTTAGGCTTTGAATACTTTTACTTCTGCAAAGAATACTTAGCTTCTATACTTAGCTGAGGGTTTCCCTCCACATAATAATAACTCCGAATCTGGGCCTTACTAGTTTAAATGATCTTATGAATTTAGGCAGATATTTTTCAGGGGGAGGTACCCCAAAAGAAGCAGGAGAAACATCCAATGTGTATCTTTTCGTTCTGTCCAAATTCAGTCATTATTTCTTGAATGTTTCTTAATTTCACCAGTGAAAGCATTGAAGGGAAGGGTTCCTGAATATTTAAAAAATAAAAATCACTTTCATATGTGGCTTTTAAAAACGGGAAACAAAGTAAAATGCACCTCAGGAAACTGTGAGAAGGGCGAGGAAGAAAGCTTTTCAGAAGGTGCATTATAGTTCACAACAGTGCCCTCTGCTGTCCAAGTGGTGGCTGAGGTGAAGGTGGCTTGCATGCTATCAGAAAAGCCCTTTTCACTAAACAAAATTGATGTTATCTCCTCTTCTAGGCTCTAGAGAGGTCAGAAAAGGAAGAGCAAAGAATTAACAATAAGTCAGACCAGACAGCAGTGACCTATTGAAAGAAAGGAAAGGTTATATAAGAAAGAATCACAGAACAGCATAAATTGAAAGAGGTGAGGAATTTGAAAGATTCGGCAGCAGGCATGTGTGGCAGTCTGCCTGAAGGCCAGCTTTCCACCCTGCCTGAGAATCTTGGACAGCTCTAACCAGTGGACACCAGATAGAACTCCTTGGTGTGTCACTGAAGTTTTCATCACAAACCGAGCACGATCAAACACTGTTCCATATATTCTGGAACCCCATTTTGCACAGAATGGCATCTTCAGGGGCCCCTACACTTGAAATGCTTCTTTCTGTGTCATAGCTTGGGTGACCCTACCCTCTTATCTCAATGCCCTTCCCTTGGGCACTGTGGGCCTCGCCAATTCTGTCATCTCTCTGAGGTCCACCTAACAGTCCATACTTTATGTATGGCCTTTCCTAACCATCCCATCTCCTACGATCTCTTCCCTCCTCCACACCACTTCAACTGTACAACTACTCTGAGAAATCCCCTCAGACATGCTAAATATGCCCTGGAATGAAGAAACAGTACTTCTTTTCCCCCACCCCCCAATAATAAACAAGTATAAGAAAAGAATTCTAAATAGGAAGACAAACTCAGAGGTAAAATCTCAGTGAGTCATGTTAAAATCATCTGTCCCTGAAAAACTATTAAGGCAAATTTTATCTTCACATTTCTGACCCTTAAGCTATGATTCCTAACCTGTGGTCCCTAACCTGTCTGAGGGCACAAAAGGAAAGGGGGGACTGTGCCAGGTACCCCAAACGCCAACAGCAAAACGTCACTATGAAGCCCTCTCTCCCTCACACCAGAAGTGTGAAAGAATACTTCCTGAAAGTATTAAAGAACGAATAAACCCCACTACTCAGAGATCTTAAGATAAGTAGATGAACAAATAAATGACATTTCTGGGATGCCCCCTGGGACAGCGCAGTAGGAGGGGTGAGGAATAGGGACACTGAGATGAATAGCGCTAAGTGCATAATAAGCAGCTGCATTATTATGAAAGAAAAGCAGCTGGACTAATTCAGCTTAATTACAATCACCATAATTACACCACCCCTAGGGGTAGGGTGGGTGGAGAGAGTGTCCTTCCAGGTAAGAGATCACTGGGGAGTTTAAATAAGTGCAATGCATTTAATTATTCAATAAAATACCCTCAAAAGTACTTTAAAACTAGTCTATGTAATCTCTACTAGATTCATGAGAGAATATGTTATACAAACTTATGTAGGTCGTATTCCCACAACACATCAGAGGATAGATATACAATAGCTGTTTGCCTTAACGATTTGGTGTCCAATTTCTCGTTCTATTCTCAAAATTGTTCATATGCAAACTATTGCCATTCTGAAAGTTTGATGTATTTAAACTAGAAACTATTACTTATTTAAAATCTATAAATCCCATATGATAGAAATTTGGAAAATTCGGTCAAATTACACTCACGCATAATTGTTTATTTTATATTTCATTAAGGATTATAATTTAAATATAACCAAGAAATCCTGCAAAATCAGTAGCAAAATGAAGATACAACAAAGACAAAAATTGATAAGATCCTCTCTTAAAAGTCAAAACCCTCCAGCAGACTTAACTGCTCACACACTTTCAACTACTGGTAATACTATGTTATTTGGGGTGGGGGAAGATACATTGCAAGTGGTCAATAAATGTTTGTTGGGTGAAGAGATGAATGGAGTATTGCAGTTACAACAATCCATATGTATGTTAAACAAGTATGTATTTTGCTGCATGTGCTGCAAAGGGAAAGAACAAGAAAAAAGCAGTAACTTCAAGTGCAGATAAACCATTTAGGAGCTTAACGAAGGGTAAATTCTAGATTTAAATTTCACATAAGATCACTTTAGTGTAACTTCTACAACATCATATTTTATATTGTATATTCCTAAGCCATGACATCCAGAAAAATGATAATTTTCAACATCTTCACCAAAATTCCAAAGTTTCCTACTGAAAAAAGTGTAAGGACATTACTTTAAACTGATCAAATTACCACGTGACGTGCTTCTGGAGGATAAACTTTCAAAAATACATAATATTTTAAAGCAAGTGATGTTAAACTCATCGTTTTACACAGAGTCTAAGTGGCTTTGGACTTCATGCTGACATTTAAAGTACATAAATATGCCACTTGGTTTAGCTTTATGACATTATCTTCCTCATTTGCAGCACCCTGGAAATATTTCACCTCAATTAAACCTCAAATTCCTTTAGGGCAAGACTTCATCTTCCATTTATTTTGCCTCCCCCCCCCCCCACTCTACTGTATCTTCTGATAAATAGGACTCTCTACTGATTAACAAAATCAGACTTTGTGGAAGGCAAACTTTCCTTGTGACTGATCTCTGCTCGCATTCACACCCCCTGTAATCCATTCCTCACCCAGCACCAGAGGGATGTCTGTCAGACCCATGGATTACGTCACTATCCAGTGTAAAGTTATCCTCTGGCTTCCCATCATTCCTGTAACACAATTCCAAACTGTCACTATGGTGGTTAGGACCCTGCCAGGATCTGAGGTCTAAACTCCTTGACTTTTCCTAAACCCTTGTCATTGGGTCTTTCAGTTCCTTAAACGAGTTCCTGCCTTAGGGCTGTTGCATTTGCTCTTCCTCACACATGGGAAAACCTTCACCTCAGCTTCCTTCCCATCAGTAAGGGCTCAACCCAAATGCCAACTCTTCCTGACCACAATGGTAAAGTAGCCTTCCCAATCAACTTTTAACACAACCTTGTATTTCATCTTAACACTTACTCGTTAATACCCTATATTTTCTAATCACTAATTTACATACCCATTGTCTAACTCCAGTAGACTCTAAGCTCTCTAAGTCCCAGAAATTACAGGCTGGTCAGCTGGCTAAGCAAAATCAGTAGAAAGAAAAGAATAAGAACGTGAAAGCCACAGAAAGCTAACTTCTTAGGAAAGCCAGATATTCCATATATGCAGGAGCACAGAAAGAGCTCTGAGGGGCTGCTGCAGTACTCCATAATGATTTCCCATTAAATCTTTTACAATAAAAGCTCAAAAGGTTTCCAAATGTAATCAGTAATCACCTAAATCAAATATGTTGTTATTTGAACTCACCACAGTGTGCACAAGCAATGTACAAACAGTGCATTTCCCCATGAAATCATGGTTTCCCAACTGCCAGCCACATACGTCAAAATTAGGGGTCACTTATCACCTAAATCAGTTGATAAGTCTGCATTTCAAATTGTGGATTTTCAAATAAAGTATTTCTGCAATATCTCACCGAATGATCCTCTGCTTCCATGCATGGAGATTTAACTTTTTAAATGCTCAAAAATTATTCCAGAATATATAGGTTGATATATAAGGGAAAAAAAATCTATGGCTGTGGACAGAAATAAAAGAAAATGAGGAGAAAGCAAGAGCAGATCTAAGGATGCAAGGTGAACACCTTGTCTGCCTCCTGGGCTTTTTCTTCAACAGTCCATGTTGCCGCCATCTGATGCTTCTCCTTCATGGATAAAATATCCTTGAAAAGATGGTCTCCTTTTCTCTATTGTTTTAAACAATAGACATAGTCAACAAATAAGACAAGAACATCACATTGACAGCAACACAAACATAAAACAATGTGCGGGTCAGCGGAACAAACCAGATGAAGCAGCACACACAGGGAGGCCGAAATCTTAGCACGCCAGACACTGTTTCTTCAGAAAACGCAACACTAGAGTCAACTGCTGAAATATGGACATTCATAGCTCAGGGAATTCTAAAAATAAGCATTTAAATTGGATACAACTTCGTAAGACCCTACCATGATGTTTAGATCTTAGTGTTTTCCGAAGTTGTTTTTCAGTTTAGCAATTACCTTTGCTCATCTGTTCTTAAAGAGTTATTTCCCTTTCACTGTCACAAACTTAGATATTTAAAGCAACTAACAGCTTTGCTTTTAAAGAAAAGGTGAATAAAAATAGCATGAGACTATCTAAATCAAAATCCAGAATTTGGCAACATTCAAGCCAGACTAGATAATGAACTTAAGGAAAAGCGAGGGGTATCAGTAAAAGGGGAGAGATGAAATTGTAGGGTAACACCTTTATATACTTTTTAAAACACTGTATTAAATATAGTATAACCATTGTCTCCTCTAGTATGATAAATGAGCCCATAGAAATTCTTGGCTGATAATAGGAGAGATTTTAGAGCATCAGGAAAAAACAGATGTAGATGGGAATGAACGGGGAAGCATTTTGAGAATATATTCTAAAAGCCATACTTATATTGATGGTGGGGAGAAGAAAACCATGGAAAGAAAAGGAATGAGTTCAAAGAGATGTTATGATTGAAAATGCTTTAAAAACACTAGTCTACATTTCATTACTAGGATGTTTCAGTATTAAGTTGTATGATGATAACATTTTGCAAGTTTTCAACCGGGCTGACAGACTTCAAAGCTAAATTGAATTTATTTGCCTCACAGTAATTACCTTAAACCATTCTAAATATGGTCTACATTAAATACTTAAGTATTAAATAAACTTTCTTATTTCAGAAGTCAATATCTGAAAAGCTTATGAAATATTACGTGTCAGTGTCTAAGTCATCCTATGCAACAATTCACTGCCACTAATTTACTTGAGTGAAATAATTATTCTGAAACTATTTCAAAAGTATTTTGAAACTCATACGATTTAATTAAGAACTAGGTCAATATGTATTACATTGTTAATTAATATTTAGTATTTTAAAAAATTGTTAGCAATTACATTTAAAAAAAAACAATTAAATGGGAACATTTTGTAACTTCCTGAGAATCAACATAAGATTTAGCACCTTGAGTTTTACTGAAGAGCTGGAGTGAGACATATAGCCAACAAACAGCTAGTGACATACCCCTTGTGTCTGTAGGGACAGAGGTGTGATACGTCGTTTTTCCCATTCATTAGGGCGCGGCTCGGGTGTAGATTCCATAAAATTGCGCTTGAGTTCACTAATGCTAGCCTGATGTTTCAGTATGTCTTCCTGGGCCTTATCCAGGTCCTAGCAATATGTAACGCAATAAAAGGGGGAAAATCCAAAGGGAACAAAACCCAGTAGGACAAAAATAAAAAATAAAACCAAAAAAATAAGACAAAGCAAACTTATGATTAAAAAAAACAAAACATATTAAAGCAAGAAAAATGCCAAGTCTCAAAAGCCATATTACCTATGAATAACCTTAATGAGTTCCACCAAATTTGAAAATAAAGCCAATGTGTAATTGTTTTAATTCACATTTTAAAGGATTCTAATGTCTTCTCTGTTTAGAATTTTTTAAAGGAATAACTATTTGTATTATTAGAAGGAACTCTATAGATGATGTATTACAGAATTGCACACTTGAAACCTATGTTACTTTACTAACCATTGTCACCCCAATAAACTTTAAAAAAGAAAAAAGAAAAAGGAACTAATACTCAAAATGGCTAATAACCCTTCTTTCTAATAGTTGGATTTGAAATGCAGCCTATGACTTTGTTTCTGTAAATTCAACTTTCTGATTAGGGCTACTACTAAAGTTGCATCCTGTGAACATAGTAAATCAAGTAAAAATAGAGAAAGGTAGACTGAGAAGCACAGTTGGCCTGGTGGGAAAGCCAGTCCAGGATCATCCACCAAAAAAGAAAAAAAAGAAAACAGAAAAAAAGGGGTGGGGGTGAGGGGGGAACCAAGGATTAACTTTTTTCAGGAAATCCCAGCATGGCTTTTAATCCTTAAGAAATAAAAATCACGGCTTCCCGAGGCTGCTTGTATGTGGCCTTTCTATAAAATAAGTCACCCTCATCCTGGTTTCATGTACTTGCCAAACACAAATGTGGGCCCCTGCCATGCCACATACCAAGTGGTCCTTCTACAGACAAAGATACAAGAAAAACTACTAGGTTGATTTTCATTGGAGTAGGCCCTATATGTGCATCTGGGAATTAAAGCTCATTATTGTTCAGGAAATGGTTTTAATCGAATTTTAAATATTTTCTTACATTTTAAAAGTCATGGGGGCTACCTGCGGATTATAGCTTTCATCACACTCCCAGAGGAACAATTCATGCATCTGATAAAATTAGGTATTCCATATTCATGCACAAGCATAGTAGCTCATCTATGAGCTTCTATAGCCATTTGCAAAAACTCATTAAAATTCTTTGCATGGCATGAAAATATGACTGTGGCTTGAGATCAGGCACATTTCTTGTATTTGTTCAAAGCAATGTTATGTATTACACTTCAGAGCATTTTAGTAAGTTATGCAAAAATACATTTCCAACAAATATACAAGCTGCCAAAAGCAACCAAACAGATTAGTCAGATTACTAAGAAATACAGTTCTCCACTGAATACACTGCCATGTATGATCCTAAAACAAGGGGGGGAAAAGTTCTCGTGTGACACGGGGAACATGATTTACATCCTAATTGCGTGGCTAGGTTTTCTTTTTTTTCCTCCTTTCTGTCTTTCACTTATTCTTTTTATAATCAAAACAATCCCATTAATTAGCAAACTCTCAAACAGAAAACTTTAAGTGGACTTCATTCTTAATTGCATGGATTTTAGTGCCATTCCCTCCCCTCCAAAAAAAAAAAAAATTGTGGACACACATCAAGAGTAATATGATTTAATGCCAGATCAACAAATATCTGTTCTGGTTAATGTATATTGAGAATGGGATCACCTTACGTCAGATCCCATGCCCTGGAGATAAACCATTAGAAGAGAATAGGTTTACTCATAGAACTTCAAGATTACTGGATAAAAACTTTTCATTTGATGAAGGAATTTGTTCTCCCAGTTGTCACCCTGAGAACTTCCAGTAGATATAGTCCTACCTAAGCCACCTTAAAAGGACAAAATTGGACTGGTAACATGCACTCCCCAGTTGGATTTCCCCCATGCATTTCATGCATCGTGCTTGAAGAAAGTTGCCAGCCAGCCTGTGCGTGACCTCCCGTCCATAGAAGCCTGGCAGCCATGAGGACAGTTGTTTTCTTAAATTATACAAACCTCCAACATTAAATTGCTATGTCTGACATAAATATTATCCCCTTCTACTCTCAAGGAATTTTTCTGTGAAATTAAATCACACACAGGGGAAAAAAGGCAAATAAACATAAATGTATCAATCAGCAAGCACCAGAAACAACTCAGAGTTGGATAGTCTAAGACATTAAAATAAAAAAGTTATAAAAAAATCTTAGGAACCTAAAGTCACAACAAGCAAAACTCACAGATAAACCCTGCAAATGCATCACCCCACACACAATAATTATGGCAGGCAGCAGCCACCAACTTTTAACTTGGGAGAAAAAATATCCACCTCCTCCAGCTGTGTTTCCTCTTCTTCCATCTTCGCCTGAAGAGTCACATGGCAAATGGCCAGAAAAAAGGGGAGCATTAGTGGAAATTCTACCATCGGTGCAAAAAAAGCTGTATTTGAACTTCAATGGTGAACCAGCATTACCAACCTTTACGTTGTGGCCCTCAGAAGATGCAGAATAGTAAGCCACTTTGGTCTTTCTTCACCTACAGTGTTGTATAAATGATGGAAATGATCTTTTGCAAAGGTGGAATGAAGAATGGAAGCTTCACTCTTTCTCAGTCCCTAGATTATATGCACTGCTTTTGAATATTTTTTTTTTCACTCAGGAATGAAAATATGAGAGTGTAAAAATGGCATAATTCAATCTGTTCTAATTTTAAACGTCTAAATCAACTAGTGCAAACTATGATGATGTAAAATTTGGCTTTCGCTTTGTATCGAGGACAAATACTCACCCTATCATTCAGCTTTTTAACAGATTTCTTTCCTTGGAGAGAAATTGGTGTATTTTGCTACACTCATGTTAAAATGGTGGGTATTTAAAAATACTCTTTGAAATATAGCCATCTTTCTTTCACAAAATTCTTAAACAAGAATCATTTTTCATAGTTGGACAATTCTCAGTATCTAATGACCCCAAAAAATGAATCTGTAAATGTAAAACTAACATAAATACTGATGGTTACTGTCAAGGAAAGGAATGGCAAGAAAGAAAAATATTGATTCTGATACCAAAGGAAAATAGTTTAACCTTTACATGTTAATTGATAATAGGATCATATGTCATACATTCTTTTTCTTCTTTACTAGAATGATGGTATCAAATCTGAGAGTTCAAAACGCCTTTCTTTTTTTTTTAACCATTCAAGTATTTTTGAGAAGTCAGCAGGGAGCTGAGAGGATCTTTTTTATAAGAAGATAAAAATGAGACATAGCCACTCAACAATCTGTTAAGAATTATCTTCCAGTTCCTTGGTTCATAGTAAATTCTCCAAAATGTTCGTCTTTGGCATCCTCAGGCAACCTCCACGAATCGTGGTTTTGCCCACAATGCCTACTCGTAGCATTATCTTCACATTTTTCTTTAGGTTTGCTCTAAATTTTGTAATTTACTCTATGTAGTGATAGTACCCACAGGATATGAGACATTAAATCACCAGACCACATTAGCAAAAACAATCAGAAACATACTGAGTATGTTAGCACTGACTCTAGTACAGAGGTAGCCCTATATGGGGTAAAAATCCTCAAATCAGACATCTAATTTTAAATAAAAGAGCACTAAGATGCCCGACCTTAGGACTATATGTTCTAAATTTTCAAAAAGCCTTCTTTCATTTTTCATACACATTTGTTTTTTAAAAAAGAAAACAGAATAGTATCTTTCTTATAAAATACCTAAAGCAACTCTTTCACATAGTTACATGGTTTAGAGTTAAAACAAAAACAAAAAGGAAACAAAACCAAAAAACTACCTGACGTTCATATGGTTTCCAAATGCTACAATAATAGGGAGGCAAAGGGTTTCTGAAATTAAACCTCCAAATGTCAGGAGTAAAAGTTACAGATGCAGCCTCATAAATGCAAGAACAAACTTGGCTTTCTAACAAAAGAAATACTACTACTAATACACATCAGTTACAGTTATGTCCACTGCATCCTAAGTTCTATATCAAAACAAAGTTTCTATCCTAAAAGGACAACACTAAGATCTGTCTGCAAAATGAACAGAACCAATACGGATTAAGGGCAACACAGTTCCCCCTGCCCCCCTCCCCCTTTAGACCTAGCATGGTCTAGATATTTATAAAATAATCCTGTAACTTTGCTCTCATCTTAAAACGTGTGGACCTGGTCAATGGAAAGCAATGGAAAGGCAGTGCTTACACTGATTTCTCATGCACTAAAATGTGTGTGTTAAAATGTGCAGCTCACACTATATTGAGGTTAATCAATGGTGACAGTTATGCACATGTTTACACTCTACATTAGGAAGGGTGTAAGAGAAAGGGTGTAGTTTTGCTGACCCCACAAATTGAAGCTTATGCAGGAGGGCCAGCAACTGCTTCCTCTTCCTCTGTCCTGTCATTCAAGCCACAGTCGTAAGACACAGTAAAGGCAGTGGCTTTAGCTTCCAGATAGCAGAAGGACAAAGCCAGAGGAAGGGAAAAGGCGAGGGAAAAAGTCACTGACTGAGAAGCAGAGAGAAGTAGCCCAAAGATGAGGAGGAGGGAAGGAAGGAAGGAAGGAGAAGTGACAGGAACATAGTGTTGGACGTCAGCAGGGAGGAAGGAGACCCAGACCCTGGGGAGGCTAGGGAAAGCGAGATACCCATCTTCATCGAGCAGTGAGGGGAAGCTGGATGGAAAGCACTTGCAGAAACTGAAGGAAAAGTACCCAAAGTCAGAATTCTTGTGCTCAGCATCTTTTAGCGGGTTCTCTTGGGTGGGGGGACAGTCGGTCGGAGAGGGGGCTACAACAGGATCCCAGACAGAATCACGGGCAGCCACCCCACTGTCCCCCCGCTTGGATCTTTCCCCCATGGAAAGGAGCTCCAGTGTGAGTTGGTCGGCCTCCCCAAAGGGGTCTTCCTCTGAAATGTCTGAAAGCAAGTCCATCTCAGGGACTGGCGACAGGTGAGGGGAAAGAGATGAAGCACAGCGGATGAGAGGTGAAGGTGGGCATATGGAAACAGGCTGTTCTCAGGTACAAACCCATGATTGAATGTGACATTATACAACAGATGCATTCAAGGGAGAAACAAAGGCAAAAGAAAAAGAGAAGAAATGGGTAGTTAGTTAGTGAACACTTTTACTCTAAAGTAGGGATTGATTGTATTAACACAGTGTAGTTAGAAAATGAATTAAAAATGATCAATATTTTAAGAGGAAAACTGAACTACTTTTGTCTCATAAAATGTAGAACTACAGACTGACTTTAGTATTTTCTGACTGGTTGCAAACAGATCCAATGAAACTCAAACAGCATCATTACTTTTAAACCTGGTTGCTGACAGACATTCAAAGCATTAGAAAAAGGCCAACACACCCAGTCTTTTGCCAAAGATAAGTAGAATTTCCTTTGGAATTTAAAAGAACTTTAAAAAAATAATGGGATGTATCAAGTTAACTTGGCAAAATGGAAGAGAGACTTTGACTTGCCGAGCTCTTCTGTTTCAGATGTTAAATGTAGTCACTCTCCGGGATGCCTCGTGAGCATAATTATAAAAAATTCTGACAACTTTTCAGCAGTTAAAAAATAGCTTGTTGGACACAATTTCTGTTATTTTTAACTACATAACTTTCAACCAAATAATTTTTAAAATATGATACTCACAAATTCTTCCACAAAGGTATCGGGTGATTTGATGGCACATGCTATCTGAAGCCCTTGTCCTTGTAGCATAAGCGTCCACATGGTAACCCCCCCACCTCCCAGCCATGCTGCGTATTAGAGGTTGTCAAATTCCTGAGGAACTGGCAGCTACTCACCTAGCAGGTTCTTTAGAAATTCATGTTGCATGTCTTTAGAATGTTCAAAGTTAAAATTTAGAAAATATTATAAATCTACAGGACCGATTCCTTTTTTCATTGTTTACTTTCAATGTTACTCATAAAAAAGTTGCGATGTGCAGATCTGAAGAACTCAAAGCCTCTTTAAATCAACTTCTAAGTGACTATACTTGCCCAAGGTAACAAGGTAACATAAATTAACAGTGACAAATTTTAAAACATGATATAGGCTACTTCTCCATTCATCAT
Source organism: Rhinolophus sinicus (assembly GCF_057876585.1). Lineage (NCBI taxonomy): Eukaryota > Metazoa > Chordata > Mammalia > Chiroptera > Rhinolophidae > Rhinolophus > Rhinolophus sinicus. Next base: position 29,614,931 of record NC_142502.1, on the reverse strand, counting down.
GGTGTATACACCAAATAAGGGCTAAAAGCAACATACCATCTTCTCACTCACTGTTCAGAAAACAATTACCCTTTGCTTAAGAATTTCTTCTTCATCAGTTATAGATTATTAATGAAAAATAATATTTTTCATGAAGACCACCTCTGTTCATTTCAAAAAAATTTGAGTCAATATAATTATAATAATCAAGACAGATTACACTTTAAAATGTACTTGTAACAAACAAATATAAATTTCAAATCATCATAGCTTTTATAATTTGGGGGTTTGACTAAATAGGATGATTCTGAAGAGAGTCAAAAGGCCAATAAACTACTTACTTGCATTAATATAATTCACATTGAAAAATTTTGCTTTGAACAATATTCAGAAAAAAAGGCTAGAGGCCCTGCCCAAACTAGCAAGAGTCTACACATATTTCAAAATAAGGAAATTACATCAACAGAGAACATACATTGACTGATGTTAAATAACGTTTGAGCTCTGAAAGAACAGATGCAACAGAGCACCTCTCATCTCAGCACACATTTAAAATCACATAGCCTACTCATTTACCATACCTTTCCTTCAAGAAGCTGCACATGTGGGGCTTTAGTTGGGCTTCTGATGTCCCTTCTGCCATCCCCGTCTTGTACCAGGGCAGCGCTCACCACTCCGCGGCTGTACGCTGAAACCTCCCCAGCGGGGCCAGGAAAATCCTTCATAAGACTTTGGTCCACAACACCAATTGGAGCTAGTGAAGAATGATTGTTTGGATTACTGTAGGACATTTAAATGGTCAAACTTTAGGGAACTTCCCCCCCTTACACAGATAAAGTGGCAGCAGGAACATTGCTTGAGCTCTGAAAATACCAACACACCAAATAAACTCATTCGTAAACTTTTACCAAAGTGTAAAAATATTCTGAATTTTTAACCCATTAAACTAAACCAGGCTCTTAGATCAGTTTTTTGAAGGACAGACGCTGATCATAGAACTGGCCAGCAGAAGGCGCTCTAAGACCAGCTGAAATGAGAGTCGGAGCAATACGTCAGTTACAATGTAAGAAATATTTTAATTCTCTAGGATTTCTTTGATCTTGACTGAACTTATTTCTGAATCATTTACTACAACAAATAATTACCTATTTATTAAAATACTTTGCTTCAATAAATTTAAAGAATTCTCCCATAAAGGAACCTTTTATTTGAATTCCATTTAAAATTGTAACAAGAGGGTAAAGGTAGATTTTGAGAAACTTCTGTTTATGTTTAATAGTTTTAATTTTTCTAACCTCTATCCTGAATGACTCAACTTGACCTAACAGTAAACCTAATAAATAGACACCCTCCCACCGCAGCAAACCTAGTCCTCATGTGCTGCTTTCGTCTCTCCTACAGATGGGCAGGAACATACATTGTGTTGAAATCTATGTCATATGGCAGATTAACCTAAGAGGGCCTAAGTTCTCAGCAAAGTAAGGTGAGTGGCAGCTAGCTGGCAAAGACTCTGTCCTTCTGTACTTTCTCCTTCAAACCACAGAACAAACACTGAGGTCATTTCACCTGCATAAAAAGTACTTGGCTGGCCTGGTTCCATGCCTCTAGGAAAACCCAGTAACCACAAATGCCTTTAGCCTGCAAACTCTTGGAGGACAGCGACTGTGTGTGATCCACCATCTATTGAACTTGGGAGGGATGGAGCACCTCTAATCCACCATTACAAGAAACCTTTCGTCCACATCCCTGACAGTCCCTGTCCAAAACTTCTTTCTTCCCCAGTCTTGTCTTTTTCGCCACCCTCATACTCACACCCAGTTACTCAAGCCAGAAATCTTGAAGTCTCTTCCTTCACCTTCAACACCAGCAAGTCCAATAGTCCTGGCATCTATTTCTAAATGTGGACAGTTCTTCCATTTCTGTTTCACTACCCAGGTCACTTTTAAGACTTTCACAGCCCTTAAGTACTTACAATTTTGAAAGCCCACAGAAAATCATAAAATGAAGTCACATCTTATATTAAGTGTAATTATTTTCCAGATTTTTTTAAACTCTTGAGAAGATTTTAATAACTTTCCCCTGGAAAGTATATGGCTATGAGTAACTCTTAATTTATGATTTCTAAGCACTCTTACACACACTAAGAAATTACTGTAAACTGGGAAAATCTGACCTAGAAATGGTTTCAGACATAATATCAAAATGTTAATGAATTTCAAATTTAAAGATATACAATTGATAAATGTTGACTGCATACTTTTAAACACATTAATTTCAGTTTGCTGGGGGATTTTTTGTTTTGCATTTTGAAGCAAGTAATTTTTATTAGGTCTTAAACACTCCTAGAACCCTGAGAAGCTTGTGGGACCCAGGCACTAAGCTTATGGTGCTAAACGGCTAATTTACCTACCATCACCCAATGCAAGACCACCATTGGTCTCACCTGGACTTTTCCTAACCAGTCGGCCTGCTTCCTTTCTAATCATTTTTGACATTGCACCAAGTGATTGTTTAAAAAAGATAACTGGGCACTTCTGCACTTGCACAAGTGTGTACACATACACACAAAACCTTTCAATGGTTTCCTGCAGCAGCTGGAATAAAAACCACGGTTCTTTACTATGGCCTGCAAAGCTTGCATGACCTGCCCCCAGCCTGCCTCTTCCCATCACTTACTAAGCTCTGACTACACCTGCCTTCTTTCTGTTCCTGGAATGTATCAAGTTCTCCCTAATCTTATAACTTTCAGACTTGCTGCTCCTGCTATTTGCAATGCTTTATCTCCTTCTGCTCTCCTCATGGCTGCCTCCTTCTCATCCTTCAAGTTTTTTTTTTTTTTAAAGATTTTATTGGGTAAGGGGAACAGAACTTTATTGGGGAACAGTGTGTACTTCCAGGCCTTTTTTCCAAGTCAAGTTGTTGTCCTTTCAATCTTAGCTGTGGAGGTTGCCGTTCAGCTTCAAATGGTTGTCCTTTCAGTCTTAGTTGAGGAGGGCGCAGCTCAGCTCCAGGTCCAGTTGCCATTTTCTAGTTGCAGGGGGCGGAGCCCACCATCCCTTGCGGGACTCGAGGAGTTGAACCGGCAACCTTGTGGTTGAGAGCCCACTGGCCCATATGGGAATCGAACCAGCAGCCTTCGGAGTTAGGAGCATGGAGCTCTAACCGCCTGAGCCACCAGGCCGGCCCCCTCATCCTTCAAGTTTTAATGGAAATGCTTCTTTCTCAGGTAGGCCTCCCTTCCTTGATGGCCCACCCAGTCTGACTAGGGCCCCTTCTTCTGTTTTCTACTTTCAGGAAGTCATTGCTTCCCGTGCTCTCAAACAAATCCCAAATGCATCTTGGTTGTTTGCTCTCTTAAATGATCCATTTGCCTCCTTTTTGGTTTGATTTTCTAATCTTGGAATCTAATTGTTCTAAAACAGCTGTTCCAGATTGACTTTTATTTTATTTGATGCTTGATATCACATTGATCTTACGTTCTATGTCATCACTAGAATATTTAATATGTCCAAACTTAAAATATGTACACGTGTATACATATATCTACATTAGTCTAACGTAACTTAAAAACTAAACAGGAGAAAGAAAATATAACACATCAACAACAACAACAACAACAAAAGCTATGGTAATGGGAAGTGGTGAGGA